>NC_134687.1:444190130-444496948 GCF_050947455.1 Rhinoderma darwinii
AGTCAATACAGACGTGAAGTGGTGGAACACATAGACAAACGCCTCCTCCAGATTGGCCATGACAATATTGGCTTATGTTGGGGTCTACGTTAAACAACATGGCAGTTTCCCTTAACTCTATAAAATATTCATCTTCAAAGAGGAAAACATTGCTCGTTTACACAATCCCCAATAAGTTTAATAAGAATTCCTTACATTGACTATAAAAATCTGTCTGATTTAATACTTTTGTCAGACTGGTTAGACCTCTCTTGTTGTTAATGGAAGTGTAGAAACTCGTAACGTCAAAAGACACAAGTATAGATCCAGGAGGAACAGATATCTCACTTATCTTAGACAGGAAGTCTGAGGTGTCTCTAATAAAGGATCTTACAGATATTGCAAAATCCTTATAGACTATATCAAGGAAAACCGCTATAGGACAAAGGATGGAATCTCTGCCTGATACAATTGGTCTTCCCATAGGGCAGATCAAATGTTTATGTATTATTGGTAGACAATAAAGCATAGGTATAATTGGATGCTGTGGAACAAGAAAATCATGTAGATCCTTATCAATCAAATCAATAGCATAGGCATTATCAACGAGACACCTCATACGTTTAGCAATTCAACCCGTAGGGTAAAATAAAAACTGTTTCTCATAAGCACAGGGGTCATTCAGTTGTCTATATACTTCTTTTTCTGTCTTTTTTAATATTGGAACTTTGGCTGATTGTAAGCTCAGCACTCACTGCCTGATACAAGATAATAACAAATGGATGTATATTTCTCTTGTCTGAGTCTCTTTATTTTTTGTACCTATTTCTGAGTTTCTTTTTTAGGTCCATGACTAATGGACATATGGATCGCAACCTATTACCTATTCCCTAGGAGCAATGCTACTGGGGCCTTTTTGTCTATATGTATGAATTTAGATAGTTTAGTTTCTCCATGCCAGACAATAAATGATTTCTTCATAGTACTGATGAGGTGTATGCCTTTTCTATTTGTACCTTGGATCCCAATTGGGTCTTCACCATATGCCACTGTGTGGGTTATATAGCCACAGATTGACAGTGTGATTCACCAGCAGGGCAGTAGTGCCGAACGTAGTAGTTTGGATTGTCTGCCCTGGGGACATAGGATAACCATTGTGGAATTTTTTGAGACCTCTAGTATTAGCACTACATACTATTATGCTCTTTACAGGGGCATAGATCAGACATATGTTGTCCTAGTGATATGGATTACTTTAATATTGTGGTCGTAAATGGAGTTATGGTATGAGTATAAACACTCCTGTGGCCTAGCTATGTGCGCTATTCTAATAGAGCTGATGCATACCACAATATGGGGGGATATGGTGGTGACATCTCTAGAGCAGATTCTTGGTCATGGGAGCATCTAGAGTAACAGGACGGTAAGGCATGCACATTATGATGCTCATTATGATGGCATGAAACCGGCATGTACATCCATTGAGCTGAAGTATATATATTTATTTTCCTGATCTGGTGAGTGTCGGCTTCTTTTCTAATTAACTTAATATGAACGGTATGGTACCAATTATTTTTCTATATACCAATTATGATTGTGTAAACTGTTGCATGTGATTATTTTTACTTTATATGCAACTACACTTTTTATTATAGGGTGTTGCTATCACTATTGCACTTTATTGATATTTATTATGGTATGGAATTTACTGTATTCTATGAATTTTTGCATTTCATTGTATGATTGATATTTTAATTGTAACATTGGCTAATCGAGAATTGCTCCCTATATATATATATATATATATATATATATATATACATATACTGTAGAAGGGAGACGAGGCGGTAGACTTACTTGTGTGGTTGTTGTATGAGAATTCCGCCCAAGGCATGAGTTGTTCCCAATTGTCGTGTTGGGTGGAAACAAAGTGGCGAAGATAATTCTCTAAAATTTGGTTGGTCCTCTCCACTTGACCATTGGACTGAAGGTGATAGGCAGAAGAGAGGTCAAGTTTAACGTCCATCAGGTTGCACAGAGCTCTCCAGAACTTGGATGTAAACTGTACACCCTGGTCCGAGAGAATATGTAGAGGGAGTCCGTGTAGTCGGAAGATGTGCAAAATAAACAGGCTTGCCAGGCGAGCAGCAGACGGGAGGCCAGTCAGTGGAATAAAATGTGCCATCTTGGAGAAATGATCCACTACTACCCAGATTTTAGTACAGCCAGCCGAGGGGGGAAGGTCAGTGATAAAGTCCATAACTATATGCTGCCAAGGAGCATCAGGAACGGGCA
The DNA here is from genome assembly GCF_050947455.1 of Rhinoderma darwinii. Lineage (NCBI taxonomy): Eukaryota > Metazoa > Chordata > Amphibia > Anura > Rhinodermatidae > Rhinoderma > Rhinoderma darwinii. Next base: position 444,192,405 of record NC_134687.1, read on the forward strand.
GCGGAAGGAGCAGACCAGCAGGTTTGGAGCCGGGAAGACTTGTTCGATGCACAGTTCGCACATGAAGAGACATAGTCAGCGTGGGCCACCAATACGGACGGGCTATGAAGTCCTGAGTTTTTCGAACACCAGGGTGTCCCGCCAATTTAGAGCTGTGTCCCCAGTGGATAATTCTCTTCCTGTCAATAAGGCGGACAAAAGTCTTTCCAGGAGGAATGTCTCTAATTTGCAACAGGCTAGCGACAATAATCCTAGACGGGTCTATAATATATTGGGGAATCTCTTCAGAGTCATTAATCTCAAATGATCGAGACAGGGCATCAGCCTTCAAATTCTAATCAGCAGGACGGAAGTGAAGCAGGAATTGAAATCTAGCGAAGAACAAGGACCACCTGGCTTGGCGAGAATTTAGTCGTTGTGCAGACTGCAAGTACGTAAGGTTCTTGTGAGCCGTATAAATGATAATAGGGTGGACCGCGCCTTCCAGCAAGTGTCTCCATTCCTCTAATGCCAACTTGACGGCCAGCAACTCCCAGTACCCGTTGGAATAGTTGCACTCTGCCAGAGAGAACAGTTTAGAAAAGAAGCCACAAGCCACCATCTTGCCCTTAGAGTTCTTTTGACCTATTAGTGCTCCAGCACCAACAGAAGATGCGTCCACCTACAGAAGGAACTTCCGAGAAGCATCAGGGTGATGAAGAACAGATGCCGAGGTAAAAGCGCTCTTCAGCTTAGTAAATGCCGATTCTGCCTCTGGAGGCCAATCCTTGGTGTTCGCCCCCTTCTTGGTGAGGGCTGAGATTGGGGCAGTCAGAGATGAGAAGTTCGGGATAAATTGCCGATAGAAGTTCGCGAATCCCAGAAATCTTTGTATGGGCCGAAGTCCCTGTGGACGTGGCCACTCTAAGGTGGATCTCACCTCTGGGTCCATCTTGAGGCCACAGTTGGACATAATGTAGCCCAGGAAGGGCAGAGAGTTTCTCTCAAACACACATTTCTCAATTTTAGCGTACAGGCGGTTCTCCCTTAACTGCGACAGAACTTGGCGAAAATGCCTCCGATGTGTCATTAAATCTGGCGAGTAAATCAGGATGTCGTGCAGATAGACCACTACACAGACATACAGCAGATCACGGAAAATGTCATTTACAAATTCCTGGAACACAGCTGGAGCGTTACACAGGCCAAAGGGCATCACAAGGTATTTGTTATGGCCGTCTTGGGTGTTAAATGCGGTTTTCCATTTGTCGCCTCTGCGGATACGGATCAAGTTATATGCTCCGCGTAGGTCCAGTTTTGTGAATACCTTGGCCCCACAGATTCTGTCAAAAAGTTCTTAGATGAGGTGCAGGGGATACTTATTTTTAACAGTAATTTGGTTCAGGCCCCGGTAGTCGATACATGACCGAAGAGATCCGTCCTTCTTTTTCACAAAGAAGAATCCGGCTCTAGCCGGGGAGGAAGACTTTCGGATGAACCTTCTTTCGAGATTCTTTTTAATGTAGGCGGACATGGCTTGGGTCTCTGGCAGGGAAAGAGGGTAAATGCGCCCTCGAGGTGGTGAAGCATCAGGGAGTAAATAAATAGTAGATGCGATGAGGAGGAAGAGTCTCTGCTTCCCTTTTACTGAAAACGTCCGCAAAACTAGTGTAATGAGATGGTAGATCGGAGAGTGACTGAGGCAGTTGGGGCAAAACAGGGCGAACTTGTGACAGGCAGTGGCTATGGCATCTGGGACCCCATTGGAGGACTTCTCCGGAACTCCAGTCGAGAACCGGAGCGTGTAGGAAAAAGTCATGGCAGACCCAGCAGAATAGGGTTGATAGCTTTAGGTAATACAAGGAAGGTGATCTGTTCATAGTGAAGAGCACCGACTTGTAGTCTCAATGGTTCTGTGATGAACACAATTGGATCGGGCAATGGTAGGCCATTCACAGAAGCAACAGCCAGAGGACTCTCTAGAAGAACTATGGGTAGATGTAAGCGATCCACTAGATACTGCTGGATGAAATTTGCAGCTGCTCCAGAGTCAAGATAGGCAGAAGAGGAATGTGATGTCTCTCCGGAGATGATGGTCACAGGAATCGATAGTTTGGAAGAGGTTTTGACGTTTGGAGACGTACCCCCTACAGTTTTCTCTCCAACCAACCCTAGATGCTGGATTGAAGAGCTCCGACTTGTAGTCTCAATGGTTCTGTGATGAACACAATTGGATCAGGCAATGGTAGGCCATTCACAGAAACAACAGCCAGAGGACTCTAGGACTCTCTAGAAGAACTGTGGGTAGATGTAAGCGATCCACTAGATCCTGCTGGATGAAATTTGCAGCTGCTCCAGAGTCAAGATAGGCAGAGGAGGAATGTGATGTCTCTCCGGAGATGATGGTCACAGGAATCGATAGTTTGGAAGAGGTTTTGACGTTTGGAGACGTACCCCCTACAGTTTTCTCTCCAACCAACCCTAGATGCTGGATTTTTCCAGTTTCTGTGGGCATTGGCGCACAAAATGACACTTAAAACCACAATACAGACATAATCCAGAAGAGTGTCTGCGCTGTTTCTTCTGTTCGGACAACCGGACACTGTCTACCTGCATAGGTTCTTCAGGTAGCGCACAAGGGGAAGGCAATAGTTGTCTCTGGAGGAAGAACCGGAGGTGGAACAGTAAGTTGATCCAGACGGGGCATGATGGAATTTACAGCCTCAAGGAGTTGATCCTGACGTGTCCGTAGGTCATGCATCTCCGTCTGTATCTTTTGAACTGTGGTCTTGGGCTTGCCAGCGGGTTCCATGGCATGATCTCGGCGTATGTGGACCCACTAGGCTGCTCCGCCGTAGCGGAGAGGCAGCTGGCCAAGTCACAGTTTATGCAAGAGTCTATAGAAGTTCATAGCACAAGGGTACCTGAAATAGTCCAGATGGTGGCAGGGGTTCTGGCACAGATGGTAGTAGGGGCAGCAGGTTACGCCAGATGTGGCGGTAGACAGCAGGTGCAGTAGGTTGCGCCAGACATGGGGGTTGACAACGGGTGTAGCAGGACACAACTCCAATCACTAAACAGGCTCAGGAACAATAACACAGCACGGGATACAGAATACAAGATACAGGTAGCAGGGCACGGGAAACAGCGGGAACAGGATAACATTAACAGACCATTTGCAAAGACTAACATGGGATTAACTAACAATGCTCAGGCAAGGGGTGAAAGGGCAGAGCCTTTTTATAGTCCAGAGTGCACTGGGGATAGGGTATGGAACATTTAGGAAGTGCGCGCGCTGGTCCTTTAAGGCTGAGGACGAGCGCGCGTGCGCACCCTATCAGGAAGTCCAGGACAGGTAGGCCTCGCCAGTTGGCGTCTCCGAGGAGGGAGATGCCGGCAGACAGCAGGGTAGTTGCGGTTACGGGCGTTCGCCGGGGGTCCGTGACCGCATTCATAACACCGATATTTTTCAGATCTGATATTTGTTACTTTAAGCGATTCTGAAATTGTTTTCTTGTGATATGCTGTACTTTATGTTAGTGAAAAAATTTGGTCGATAAATTCAGTATTTATTTCTGAAAACACCCAAGAATGTTTACATTTTGAAAAAAAATTGACTTTTTCTAAATGTTAACGTATCTGCTTGTAAAACAGATAGTAATACGACACAAAATAGTTACTAGTTAACATTTCCTATATGTCTACTTTATGTTTGCATAGTTTTTTGAATGTCCTTTTATTTTTCTAGGACATTATAAGGCTTAGAACTTTAGCAGCAATTTCTCTTATTTTAAAGAAAATTTCAAATGGCAATTTTTTCAGGGACCAGTTCTGAAGTGACTTTGCGGGCCTTATATATTAGAAAGTCCCCATAAATCACCCCATTTTGAAAACTTCCCCCTTCAAAGTATAAGAATCAGCATTCATAAAGTGTTTTAACCCTTTAGGCATGTCACAGGAATTAAATCAGAGTAGAAGTGAAATGTACAAATTTTATTTTTTTTGCCGAAATTCATTTGTAATAAAAAAAAAAATTGTACCACAGAAAGTTTTACCTGAGAAATGCTACTCAATATTTTATTGCCCGGATTCTACAGTTTTTAGGAATATCCCACATGTGGCCCTAGTGTGCTAATGGACTGAAACACAGGCCTCAGAAGCAAAGGAGCACCTAGTGAATTTTCGGGCCTCCTTTTTTTTGGAATATATTTTAGGTACCATGTCAGGTTTGAAGAGGTCTTGTGGTGCCAAAACAGTGGAAACACCCCAAAAGTTACCCCATTTTGGAAACTACACCTCTCAAGGAATTTATCTAGGGGTTTAGTTAGCATTTTGACCACAAAGGTTTTTCACTAAATATATTGGAATTAGTCTGTAAAAATGAAAATCTACTTTTTTTCTGAAAAAAACATAGAATATTTTAATATTTACAAGGAATAAAGAAGAAAATGCCACCTAAATTTGTAAAGCAATGTCACCCCTCAAGGATTTTTTTGAAAATTTTGTGGAATTAGGCCGTGAAAATGAAAATCTACTTTTTTTTCTGAAAAAACGTAGACATTTTAAATTGTTACAAGGAATAAGGGAAAAAAAGACCCACAACATTTGTAAAACAATTTACTCCTGATTACGGCAATACCCCATATGTGGTAATAAACTGCTGATTGGACCCATAGCAGGGCTCAGAAGGGAGGGAGCGCCATTTGGATTGGGGAGCACAGATTTTGCTGGAATGGTTTTCGGTGCAATGTCGCGTTTGCAACGTCCTGGAGGGATCAAAATAGTGGAAAATCCCCAAAGGTGACTCCATTTTGCAAACTACACCCCCCAAGAAATTTTCTTGGGTACAGTGAGCATTTAGACCCCACAGGTCTTTTTTCAGAATTTATTAGAATAAAAAATTTTTCCACTAAAATGTTGCATTTTTTCATTTTTACAAGGTATAAAGGAGAAAAAAAAACCAACTGTAATGACGGAGTAGGGAGACAGACAGGTGAGCCCTAATCTACCCGCAACTCAGTCCCTGCCTACTTGCAACGGCCCGTCCTAGGCGACGGGGTACAACTGGGCGACGGTCCCTACTCCAAGTAAGTGCACGACAGACAAACAGACAAGGGTACACAGAAGCTAGGGAAACGGGGCAGCTGCCCACGGAGACACCGTGAGCAACGAGAGTAGTGGACGAGCCGAGTCAAACCAGGAGTGCACGAGGTACAAAACGCTGAGCAGGAGAGTGGTCAGTAAGCCAAGGTCAATAACAAGCAGAGGATCAGTAGTTCAAGCAGCAGTAGCAGAGCCAGGAAACAAGCAGAGCAGAATCACAGGCAAAGGAGGAACAGGAAAGGAAGGTATAAATAGACAGTGGGCGGGAGCTAGCTCCATCTGGCCAGGCTGTGATAGGCTCTCCCACTCCTAAGCCTGCCATCCTGAGTGGTGGAAAATGGAGTCAGTCTCACAGACATAGGAGCAAGTGCAGACTGATTACCCACGGGCGTCGACACAGAAGCTGTGTCTGGCAAATCCCTTACAGTACCCACCCTTTTATGAGGCGCCACCGGACCCTTTCTAGGTGGACCTGTTTTATTGGGGAAACGAAGGTGGAACCTCCTGAGCAATACCCCAGCGTGAACATACCGGGCGGGTACCCAAGTCCTCTCCTCAGGCCCGTATCCTCTCCAATGGACCAGGTACTGGAGGGAGCCTTGGACCATCCTGCTGTCCACAATCTTGGCCACCTCGAATTCTACCCCCTCAGGGGTGAGAACAGGGACCGGAGGTTTCCTCGAGGAAGCAAAGGACGGGGAGCAGCGTTTAAGGAAGGAGGCATGAAACACATCGTGTACTCGAAAAGACGGGGGCAACTCCAGTCGGAAGGAGACAGGGTTAAGGACTTCAATGACCTTGTACGGCCCTATAAACCGGGGAGCAAACTTCATGGACGGTACTTTAAGGCGCAAATTCTTTGAAGATAGCCACACCAGATCCCCGACCACAAACAAGGGGTTAGCAGAACATCTTCTATCTGGCTGAGTCTTTTGTATGCTCTGGCACGCCTCTAAATTCTTCTGAACCTGGGCCCAGACTGTGCACAGTTCCCGATGAACGACCTCTACCTCAGGATTGTTGGAACTACCAGGTGAAACGGAGGAGAACTGTGGGTTAAACCCAAAATTACAGAAAAAGGGGGAGACCCCTGACGAGTTACTGACCCGGTTATTAAGGGAAAATTCGGCGAGGGGAATGAATGAGACCCAATCATGTTGACAGTCAGAGATAGAACACCTTAAATATTGTTCTAGAGGCTGATTAGTCCTCTCAGTTTGGCCATTAGTTTCTGGATGGAAAGCCGAGGAGAATGACAGATCAATCTCCAACTTTTTAGAGAAGGCTCTCCAAAACAATGAAACAAATTTTACCCCTCTGTCAGAAACAATATTGACAGGAACCCCATGGAGACGCAGGATGTGTTTGACAAACAAGGTAGCTAACGTCTTAGCATTAGGTAGTTTCTTGAGGGGCACAAAATGGCACATCTTACTGAAGCGGTCTAATACAACCCACACCACCGACTTGCCTTGAGATGGAGGCAAATCGGTGATAAAATCCATGGAGATATAGGTCCAAGGTCTCTGGGGAATGGGCAAAGAACATAGTAAGCCCGCTAGTCGGGGACCTGGGAGTCTTGGACCTAGCACAAACTTCACAAGCGGCGACGTAGGCCTTAACGTCTTTAAGCAACCCAGGCTACCAGTAGTTTCTGGTAATGAGGTGCTTGGTACCCAGGATGCCTGGATGGCCAGATAGTGCAGAGTCATGATTTTCCCTAAGTAACCTTAGCCGGAATTGCAGGGGAACAAAGAGCTTGTTCTCAGGAAGGTTCCCGGGAGCTGAACCTTGATCAGCCGCAATTTCGGAGACTAAATCAGAATCAATAGAGGAAATGACTATACCTGGAGGCAAAACACAAGCAGATTCTTCCTCCGAAGGAGGGCTGGCCATGAAGCTAAGCGACAGTGCATCAGCCTTAATATTTTTAGACCCAGCCCTATAGGTGACCAAAAAGTTGAATCTGTTAAAAAATAACGCCCATCGAGCTTGTCTCGGGTTTAGCCTCCGGGCAGATTCTAAGAAAACGATATTCTTGTGGTCGGTAAGGACCGTTACCTGGTGCCTAGCCCCCTCCAAGAAGTGGTGCCACTCTTCAAATGCCCATTTAATGGCTAAGAGTTCGCGGTTGCCAATATCATAGTTACTCTCAGTGGGAGAAAACTTCCTGGAGAAGTAGGCACAGGGACGGAGATGGGTGAAGGACCTGGTACCCTGGGACAAGACAGCACCCACTCACACCTCGGAGGCGTCAACCTCCACAATGAATGGCTCCATTTGGTTGGGCTGAACCAGCGCTGGGGCCGAGATAAAGCACTTCTTAAGGACCTCAAAAGCCTGTACAGCCTCAGGAGGCCAGTGGAGAAGATCAGCACCTTTGCAAGTGAGATCCGTAAGAGGCTTAGCGATGACCGAGAAGTTAGCAATAAATCTCCTGTATAATTAGCGAACCCCAGGAAGCACTGTAACGCCTTCAGGGAGGCAGGTTGGACCCATTCCGCCACAGCCTGGACCTTGGCGGGGTCCATGCGAAATTCATGAGGAGTGAGGATTTGACCCGAAAATGGTATCTCCTGCACCCCAAACACACATTTTTCGGTCTTAGCAAACAGTTTGTTTTCCCGAAGGGCCTGGAGCAACTTCCTGACATGCTCAATGTGGGAGGACCAGTCCTTGGAAAACACAAGTATGTCATCAAGGTATACTACAAGAAATACCCCCAAGTAGTCTCAACAAGGAGTTCAAAAACAGGGGTATGCTGTGTAAAATAACCATTAGCAAGAGGAGTGGAGTCGATACCCACTACCGGGACAGGTTTAGGCAAATCAATCAATGGCATAGCTAGAGACATAGCAAATTCCACAAACATAATATTAGCAGAAGACCCTGGATCCACGAAGGCACAGCCTCAGGAGGCCAGTGGAGAAGATCAGCACCTTTGCAAGTGAGATCCGTAAGAGGCTTAGCGATGACCGAGAAGTTAGCAATAAATCTCCTGTAATAATTAGCGAACCCCAGGAAGCACTGTAACGCCTTCAGGGAGGCAGGTTGGATCCATTCCGCCACAGCCTGGACCTTGGCGGGGTCCATGCGAAATTCATGAGGAGTGAGGATTTGACCTGAAAATGGTATCTCCTGCACCCCAAACACACATTTTTCGGTCTTAGCAAACAGTTTGTTTTCCCGAAGGGCCTGGAGCAACTTCCTGACATGCTCAATGTGGGAGGACCAGTCCTTGGAAAACACAAGTATGTCATCAAGGTATACTACAAGAAATACCCCCAAGTAGTCTCTTAAAATCACATTTATGAAATTCTGGAAGACCGCGGGAGCATTACACAACCCAAAGGGCATGACGAGGTATTCGAAATGACCTTCGGGTGTGTTAAACGCAGTCTTCCACTCATCCCCCTCTTTGATGCGGATAAGGTTATAAGCCCCCCGTAGATCAAACTTAGAGAACCATTGGGCCCCCTGAACCTGATTGAAGAGATCAGGAATCAAAGGAAGGGGTTACTGGTACCTTACAGTGAACTTATTCAAGTTCCGGTAGTCAATGCACGGCCTAAGACCACCATCCTTCTTCCCTACGAAGAAGAAGCCAGCACCTACCGGAGAAGTAGAGGGGCGAATGTAACCCTTGGCCAGGTATTCCTGGATATACTGGTTAATAGAATTAACAGAAAAACATGACGTCATGCATTCATTACCCCATTTGGTAAGATCCCCAGTATTCCAGTTAAACGTGGGATTATGCAACTGCAACCAGGGAAGGCCTAAAACCAAATCGGACAATAATCCCTGCATCACCAGTACTGAGCACTGCTCCAAATGCATGGAGCCAACAAGGAGTTCAAAAACAGGGGTATGCTGTGTAAAATAACCATTAGCAAGAGGAGTGGAGTCGATACCCACTACCGGGACAGGTTTAGGCAAATCAATCAATGGCATAGCTAGAGACATAGCAAATTCCACAAACATAATATTAGCAGAAGACCCTGGATCCACGAAGGCACTGCCGGTAGCAGACCTACCACCAAAAGAGACCTGAAAGGGAAGCAAGATTTTATTAGGTTTCATATTTACGGGAAATACCTGTGCGCCCAAGTGACCTCCCCGATCATCACTTAGGCGCGGAAGTTTTCCGGCTGCTTATTCTTACGCCTAGGACAGTTGTTCACTTGATGCTTGTCATCCCCACAGTAGAAGCAGAGACCATTCTTCCTGCAGAACTCTCTACGTTGTTGGGGAGACACGGAGGCTACGAGTTGCATAGGTTCATCCGAGTCTTCCGTGGAAGAACGACGCAACGGAACCTCGGGAGGCATCATGGGGGAGTCAGAGGAGAAGGCACAAAAACGTTCAAGTCGTCGTTCCCTGAGACGTCGGTCAAGTCGTACCGCTAAAACCATAACCTGATCTAGGGAGTCAGAAGAGGGATAGCTAACTAGCAGGTCTTTCAGGGCGTTCGACAGACCCAATCTAAACTGGCACCTCAAGGCAGGGTCATTCCACCGAGAAGCTACACACCACTTCCTAAAGTCAGAACAATACTCCTCAACAGGTCTCTTACCCTTACGTAAGGTTACCAGCTGACTCTCGGCAAAGGCAGTCTTGTCAGTCTCGTCATAAATGAGCCCGAGAGCAGAAAAGAAAAGATCAACGGAGGAAAGTTCAGGGGCGTCAGGAGCCAAGGAAAAGGCCCATTCTTGGGGCCCATCCTGGAGCCGGGACATAATTATACCCACCCGCTGGCTCTCAGAACCTGAGGAGTGGGGCTTTAAGCGAAAATAGAGCCTACAACTCTCCCGAAAGGAGAAAAAAGTCTTCCGGTCCCCAGAGAACCGGTCAGGCAACTGGAGGGGGGGGGGTTCAAGAGGTGAGGTGGGGGCACTACCAGGGTAGCATCATAATGGTTGTCCCTCTGAGCCAGGGCTTGGACCTGTAGGGAGAGGCCGTCCATTTGCTGAGCCAGGGTCTCAATGGGGTCCATAGTTGTGTCAGGGACCAGGATAGACTAGGTATATGGGCCTGTGATTATGTAATGACGGGGTAGGGCGACAGACAGGTGAGCCCTAATCTACCCGCCACTCAGTCCCTGCCTACTTGCAACGGCCCGTCCTAGGCGACGGGGTACAACTGGGCGACGGTCCCTACGCTCAGTAAGGGAACGACAGACAAACAGACAAGGGTACACAGAAGCTAGGGAAACGGGGCAGCTGCCCACGGCAACACCGTGAGCAACGAGAGTAGTGAACGAGTCGAGTTAAACCAGGAGTGCACGAGGTACAAAACGCTGAGCAGGAGAGTGGTCAGTAAGCCAAGGTCAATAACAAACAGAGGATCAGTAGTTCAAGCAGCAGCAGAGCCAGGAATCAAGCAGAGCAGAATCACAGGCAAACTAGGAACAGGAAAGGCAGGTATAAATAGACAGTGGGCGGGAGCTAGCTCCGTCTGGCCAGGCTGTAATAGGCTCTCCCACTCCTAAGCCTGTTATCCTGATTGGTGGAAGATGGAGTCAGTCTCACAGACATAGGAGCAGGTGCAGACTGATTACCCACGGGCGTCGACACAGAAGCTGTGTCTGGCAAATCCTTTACACCAACAACATTTGTAAAGCAATTTCTCCCGAGTATGGAAATACCCCACATGTGGTCATAAAAATTTTTCATTTCAGGACTGGTCCATTTTCTTTCTTATTTTCGTTTTTCACTCCCCGCATTCCAGGAGCCATAACTTTTTTATTTTTCCATCAGTAGAGTGGTGTGAGGGCTTATTTCTTGTGGGAGGACTTGTAGTTTCTATTGACATCATTTAAAGTACCATAAAATGTACTGGGAAACTGAAGAAAAACTTCTTTGCAGGCTGAAATTGGAAAAAACTGTGATTCCATTTTTTGGGGGTTTCGGTTTTACGGCTTTCTCCCGGGAAAAATGAAAACTTTACTTTATTCGGCGGCTCAATGCAATTACGGTGATACAAAATGTATATATTATTTTTTAATATTTGACTACTTCTACAAAGAAAAATCTATTTGTTAAAATAAAAAATTGTTTTGTTTCACTACAATCGCGGTAACTTTTATTTTTTTCAGTCGATTGAGCGGCATGAGGGCTTATTTTTTGCGGGACGAGCTGTCGTTTTTATTGGTACCATTTTTTGGTACATAAGTAGTGATCAAAAAGTTGTATTAAATTTTCTTTTGAGAGCTAAGGTGACAAAAAACAGCAATTTTGGCGGGTTTAAATTATTTATCTTATTTTTTTACGGTGTTCCCTGTGTGAGTTAAATAATAGTATATTGTAATAGTTCAGACATTTACGGACGTAGCGATACCAATTTTGTTTGGTTATTTTTTTTACATTACTTTAGAAGAAAAATGGGAAAAGTTGTTTTTTTTAACTTTAAACTTTACTTTTTTTTTCTTACTACTAAAAACTTTAATCCTTTTACACATTTTATTAGTCTTCTTAGGGGACTTGAAGCAGCGATCATTGGATCGCTGGTACAATACACTGCAATACTAATGTATATTGTTATTTTTACAGGCTTCCGTAACAGGACAATCGCTGTTCCTGTCTAGTTTCCGGTGTCAGCTGTAATAAACAGCTGACACCCGCAGCGTATAGAGTGTCTCAGCACGTGAGCCGGCTCCATACATCAACCCCCGCACCACAAAGTGCTATTAAGTCATAGAGCGCAAAGGGGTTAATGCAGAGCGGATGGTGCAAAGTGAAAATTGCAATTTTCCACTGATATGCCATTTTAGTGCATAATATGTTGTGCCCAGTTTTTGCCACTGAAGACAAATACCTCATAAAACCTTAAGCCGGCTCTCCTGGGTATGGGGATGCCATATATGTGGACGCAAACTGCTGTTTGGGCACGCTGCAGGGCTCAGAAGGGAGGGAGCGACATTTTGCTTTTGGAGCGCAGATTTTGCTTGGTAGTTCTGTTTGGGATTTTACTGGTATTCCAGTTTAGAATGTGGGGGCAAATGTAATTTGTGCGGAGTACATCAGGGGGTATAAGAGGGTATAATAATGGGGTACATAAATAATAATCCGCAGATGTGTGGCCAGTGTCACACTGATAAATGGTAGTAGATGTTATCCGCTTTTGGAACACTGCACATTTTGCATCGCCATATTCTGAGAGCCAGAACTTTTGTATATTTTTACCAACGGAGCTGTGTGAGGGCTTATTTGTTTGCGGGACAATCTGTCGTTTTCATTGGTACCATTTTGGGGTACATGCGATTTTTTGATCACTTTTTATTTCATTTTTTTGCAACCAGGTGACCAAAAACCAGCAATTCTGATGTTTTTCAGTTTATTTTTTTTACAGTGTTCACTGTGCGCTATAAATGACAATTTTACTTTATTCTGCAGGTCGATACCATATGTATATAGTTTTTTTTTATGTTTTGCAGCGTTTGCACAATAACATCACTTTTTTTTAATTAAATAATTTAGTTTTTTGTGTCACTATAACTTTTTTGTTTTTCAGTCAAAAATGCTGTGTAAGGGCTTGTTTATTGCGGGATGGGTTGTCGTTTTTATTGGTACTATTTTGCGGTACATGTGATCTTTTGATCACTTTTTATTGAGGCCCCCGGGGCAGATACCAGATGCCGCGGCCCGGTACAAAATGATCCGTGGCCCGGTATTGGTCCGCGGCCCGGTGGTTGGGGATCACTGCTCTAGGCCATTCATTATGCTAGTCAGTCAAAAACTCATTGAAGGCATTTGAGAGAGTGGATTAGCAAATTATGCGCCACAACCTTAGTAAATTTGGTTTTATTCCAACATTTATTGACGCCATCTTCACACTTTATGCTGCCCCTTTTGCCAGGATCAGGGTTAATGGTGCCCCTCATCATCTTTCTTGATGCAGAACAGCAGGGGGTTCCCTCTTTCACCCATGCTGTTTGTTCTCACGATTGAGACACTGATATAGGCGATCTGACAGAACACGGATATTGAAGGTTTCAGTGTAGGGGGTGTGGATCAATAGGTAGCAGCCGATGATTTATTTTTAATGATTGCCAATCCCTTTGTGGCCTTTCCTGCATTACTAAAGCTTTTTGAGTCCTATGGTGGAATTTCTAATTTCAAAATAAACTTGACAAAATGTGAGGCTCTGAGTATGAGGGTGTGTTCACACAATGTGTTTTCAGACGTAATTCGGGACGGTTACGCCTCGAATTACACCTGAAAAAACGGCACCATTACGCCTCCAAACATCTGCTCACTGCTTGTAATGGGATTTACGGTGTAAAAAGAAGTGCAGGTCATTTCTTGGGACGTTTTTGGAGCCATTTTTCAATGACTCAATCCGTAAATACGCAGTGAAAAACACAAGTTGCTACAAAAACTTCTGAAAATCAGGAGCTGTTTTCGCTTGAAAACAGCTCCGTATTTTCAGACATATTTTGCTAAGCCGTGTGAACATACCCTTACTATTTTCCCCCTCTACTGAAGGTCGAGATACAACTTAAGGGCTCATGTACAAGACTGTTGCTTTTGTCAGTGTCCTATCCGTCTTTTTGTGCACAGCTGCGCCTTTACCTTGAACTTCTTTCTAAACCAAAAGATAGGCTTAGTAAGCAAATTACCTTAACAAATTTAAATCCATCTGACTTAGCCCAGCCGTGGAGCCAGCAGAGGGGGAAGAATGAAACTGACCCAATTTTCCAGGGTCTGTTTGGAGTGAGGCCCCTAGTTCAGAAACGTGCACTTACAGTACATTTTCCCTCTCCTCCCACTTCTGCAAATTTGCTGCCCTACTTATTAGATACAGGTTATGTTGACCCAATGAACATATGGGAGTCATTATGGGAGGTTCATATTGGGTAATTGCTGAAGGATCGCAATGTACCGTCTTTAGAAACTCTCAGATCGGAGTTAGAAGTTTGCAATTGGTCTGTATTGCAGTATGCACATTTTACTTTATTATGCAAAAGCTCCTAGGCTCTTGGAACCCTTAAAAGAAAACTTTCCAGGTATGATGCTATCTTAGGTTTGCCTACTTCTCTCAATACTTTCACACTATATAATAAATTAATTTCGGCCGCTGCACCAGCCCCACTTTATTGCTTATTGTGTAAAAAAAACAACTACATTTAACTTTGTTCCCCTCTGACACCAAACAGATGCTCTCTAGAACACATGGCTTTTCCAGGTGTGTAAAAAAGCAAGAATATTCTTAATCCTACTTTTTTGAAGTCCAGGATGTCCTTAACCTCGAACACATCGGCAGAACCACTGGGAGAAACTGCAGGACTAGGAGTTTTAGTGTAGCGGTTCAGGACCACAGGCTTCATGAGGGACACGTGAAAGGAGTTGGGGATCTTGAGGCTAGGAGGCAGCGGAAGCTTATAAGAGACAGGGTTAATTTGCTGCAGGATCTCAAAAGGTCCGAGGAACCTGGGAGCAAATTTGTATGAAGGCACCTTCATCCGGATATTCCTTGAGGACGGCCTGATTTTGATACCCGGAAGATACTGAGACGTCTCTCTTCTCCTAGTATCTGCTTTTCGCTTCATGCGATCGACTGCCAGCAGAATGGAGGACCGGGTCTGCTGCCAGATCTGTAGAAAGTCCCCAAATGCAGAGTCAGCTGCGAGTACCTGGGATGAAGCTGAAACAAGCAAAGCAATTTGTGGATGTTGCCCGTAGACAATGAAGAATGGTGTGGAAGCAGTGGACTCACTTGTGTGGTTGTTGTATGAGAACTCGGCCCATGGAAGAAACTATACCCAGTCATCATGCTGCATGGAGATGAAGTGGCGAAGATAGTTCTCCATGATTTGATTAATCCTCTCGACTTGGCCATTGGACTGGGGATGGTAGCCTGAGGAAAAGTTCAATTTCACATCTAGAAGTTTACAGAGTGCTCTCCAGAATTTCAAGGTGAACTGAACCCCCTGATCAGACACGATGTGAAGGGGCAAGCCATGCAAGCGGAAGATGTGCTGGATGAAGAGATTGGTCAGTCGAAAGACAGAAGGTAGGCCGGTCAGCGGAACAAAATGTGCCATCTTCGAGAACCAATCCACCACCACCCAGACTGTATTGCATCCTGCTGAGGAGGGAAGATCGGTGACAAAGTCCATTGCTATATGCTGCCAGGGAGCGTTGGGCACGGGCAGAGGTTGGAGCAGACCGGCAGGCTTGGAGTGAGCAACTTTGTTGGAGGCACAACCAGTGCAGGAAGAGACAAAGTCCACAATATCTTTGGGCAGCGTGGGCCACCCTAAATGATGAGCAATAAGATCTCGAGTCTTACGAACACCCGCGTGCCCAGCCAGTTTGGAACTGTGTCCCCAGAGAAAGGATTCTCCTCCAGTCTGCCAACCGCACAAACGTCCTTCAGGGAGGAATGTCTCTAACTTGCAAGGGATTAGCAGAAATAATGCAGGATGGGTCTATTATACATTGAGGGGAGTCCACAGTGTCCGCTGTTTCAAATTACCTGGACAGGGCATCGGCCCTCACATTTTTGTCAGCGGGACGGTAGTGGAGCACAAATTGGAACCGGGTGAAAAACAGCGACCACCTGGCTTGACGGGGGTTCAGCCGCTGAGCTGACTGACGACAGGTGAGGTTCTTGTGGTTGGTATATATCAGGATGGGGTGAGCTGCGGCCTCTAGTAGACGTCTCCACTCCTCTAGAGCCAATTTGATGGCCAGTAACTCCAGATCTCCAATAGAGTAATTGCGCTCTGCGGGAGAAAAAAGTCTAGAGTAATAGCCACATACTACTGCTTTCCTTTGAAGCTTCTCTGGAACAGACATGCACCTGCACCAATAGAGGAAACATCCACCTCTATTGAGAACTGTCGAGACACGTCAGGATGATGGAGGATGGAGGCTGAAGTGAAGGCACTTTTAAGGCTATTAAATGCTGATTCTGCCTCCAGAGTACACACCTTGGCATTCATACCCTTCTTGGTAGGGGTAAAGATGGGAGCCGTCAGTGAAGAGAAGTTTGGGATAAACTGCGGGTATAAGTTGGTGAATCCCAAAAAATGCTGTATGGTCCGCAGACCCTGAGGATGTGGCCATTCCAGCACGGACTTTACTTATCCTGCTAATGACTGAGGCAGAGGAGGCTGGACAGGATGGATCTGTAACAGACAGCGGTTGAGACATTTGGAGCCCCATTGGAGAACTTCTACAGGAATTCCAGTCCAGGACTGGGGCATGTAACCAGAGCAAAGGCAGGCCCAGTAGGACAGGATTGTCAGATTTAGGCAAAACAAGAAACAAAATCAGTTCAGTATAGAGAACTCCAACTTGGAGCTTCAGTGGCTTGGTCTCAGATACGATCGGGTTGGGCAGAGGCAGTCTATTCACCGAGGCAACAGCCAAAGACATCTTCAGAGGGACTGTGGGCAACTGGAGATGATCAACCAGGTCTTGTTGGATGAAGTTCGCCGCGGACCCTGAGTCCAGATGGGCAAAGACCTGGTGCGTCTTTTTGCCGGACACTATGGTCTTGGGGATGGACAGTTTAGAAGATAATTTTTCATTTAGTGCCGTTCTGCCAAGGGTTGTCTCTCCAACCAATCCTAGGCATTCGAGTTTTTTGGCTTCTAGGGACTGACAATTTGAGCCGGTCCACCTGCATAGGCTCCCCTGGTGGAACAACTGGTGAGGGAAACAGGGATTGCTGGAAAGTAGGAGCCAGCCTGGAGAATCTTCTATCCCAACTAAGCTCTTGGGATCGCTTCCGGATACTCATGTCAATCCGGTGGCTAGAAGAATGAGGTCATCCAGGGTAGGTGACAGATTACGAGTGGCAAGCTCGTCTTTAATCTCAGAAGACAATCAATGCCTGAATGTACCCACCAAGCCCTCGTTGTTCCAGGACAGCTCTGCCACCAGGGTGCGGAATTGAATGGTGTACACGCCCATGGAGATGTCTCCCTGGCAAAGGGTCAGCAGCTGCTGATGAGACTCGTCCAGGTTCCTCATATGCCATGCGAAAAGTCTGTAGGAAACACTGGAAGTCATCGGGCCTCTGGTCCCTGACATTCCCAGATAGGATTCGCCCATGCTAGGGCCTTGCCAGTAAGGAGAGAGACTATGAAATTGATCCTTGCGCCATCGGAAGGGAATGCTCTGGCATATAGACTGAAGTAGATCTGACACTGGTTCAGAAATCCCCTGCAGGTCCTCACGTCTCTGTCGTAGCGAGGAGGTAGTGGCAGTAAGAATCTGGAGTCGGCACCGGTACTAACAGGAGGCGTAGTAGGAGGAACAGTCGGATCAACAGGAACAGGTGCTGTGATGACTGCAGCTTGCGCATCCAGCCGATGTGCAATGACGTTCACCGCCAGGAGGAGTTGGTTCTGTCATGACCGAAGGTCTCGCAGGTCTGCCTGCATGGCTTGTGAAGTCGTCATGGTCTTGGGTTGACCAGCGGGGTCTATGGCCTGAGCGTACTGTCACGATCCATGGGTATGTGGACCCACTAGGCTGCACCACCGTAGCGGAGTAGCAGCTGGCCAAACAACAGTCCTAGTACAAGAGTACCTTTGATAGTCCAGACAGTAGCGGAGGCTAGGCACAGATGAACTTGAAGACAGATAACACCAGATGTGGTGTGGGACAGCAGGCATGACAAGTGGCACAACACGGCTCCAACACTCTAAGGCACAGGAACAAATATAGCATGGGATACAGGATACAGGTAGCAGGGCACCGAAACAACGGGAACAGGATAACACTGAGGAACCATTTGCTAAGACTAACATGGGTAAACACAACAATGCTCAGGCAATGAGTGAAAGGGCCGAACCCTTTTTATAGTCCAGGGTGATCATGGGCTAACTACGGGAACCAGCATAGCGAAGCAGAAGTGACTGCCGGCATCTCTCAGGAGGGAGATGCCGCCCACCACTCACATGTCCATGGCCACGGCCGTTGAGGGGTAAGTCAGAACAACGGTCTACGGCCGTGGACGTTACACTAGTTCGCTAAATTCTAATATATTTTTACGTACATTATTTTTCCGTTTGATGCATTCACATCTTTTCTCTGTGACAAAGAGTATTTAAATAAGAACCAGAGAACACTGACTTTTTTTTCCTTAATAAAGCAGAATGGGGTTTCACTAGACTGAACATTTTGTTATAAGGGAATTTTTCTCTATCTCAGGTCAGTAGCTTCAATTTACATATTCCCTGGTGATATTTTCAGCAAAGTTAAGAGGGTGATCTCTCTTTATAGCCTTTGTTAAGGTTTCTGTAAATCATCCACTCATCTGCTCACCAAGTCGACTGGGTCTTATCTGACCTTAGTGTCTTACCTTGCTGTGCTATTGTCACTGCAATATATTTTTTATTTAGTCTTTGGACATCAAGCATTTATTATTAAATGTCCAACAACTCACTTGGGAATTAATGCTAAATATCTTTATATCATTAGACGCCTTGTTCTTTGTACATTTCTAATTAACTCTTTTTTTGTCATTTAATCATATCAACTTTAATGAAAAGAAACTTGCTCCCGGCTTTGCAGATGATATGAAAATGAAAAATGCAAGGACATAACTAGTCAGATCAAAGGTAATAAGTTGTGTCTTCATCCCTTTCAGCTGAGCACAGCTGGGCTGCTATTGTACATTTACAAGACCTCATATGCCAAAATACATCAATATCAGTAATATAACATTATTTGTATATCATCTAAGTGTTGCTGTTTTGCCTGCATTACCTGAGCGTGTTGTTCAGTCCTTTTCAGCCACACACTGCATGAGTTCTCTTGTGCCCCAGAAAATATTTAAGTTGCATGTTATATTATTTCAATGTGCCTTTATTTTTCATTTTCGTTTACAGTAACAGTCACGTAATCCTTACTGGGGAGTATATACAAAGCAGTCATATGTTTATTATATCGGTTTTCATTTTTTTTTATATACTGTCATTTAACATTTAGCCCATAATAATTTATTAGAGCCCTTTCCAGAGACCATCGGCGCTGGTATATTGCAAACTACTCCTAGCACTACAGAGACACAGCACACATAAGCTGATTGGTGGAATGTATATACTAGCCATTTGAACATTGTGTCAGTTTATTTTTTTATCTTAGTGATGAGAGTCCCAGGAAAAAGAAACCTTGACTATTCTTATGGTTTTCCTAAAGAGATAAGTATTAGTATGTCAGGCTTTCAGAAGCCATCCATACTAAATTAAATATTTAAAGTTTCCGGTCAGGGCTATAGCTAGAAATTCACATATACGCATTGTTATTATTATTAAATGCATCATATATATAATGTTTTTTTGCTGCTTTTCCCCATGTGTTTGTTTGTTTTATTGTTTTGAACGTGCACCAAATTTATTAAGAACATACCAAATTATAAGAATCAGCAAAAAAAGTAAAAATATAAAGACTATATCTGGTGAATAGTGACATTTGTTTAGCATTTTAGCCTTCAGTCGCCTTGCTCCAAGAACTAATACTTGTGCCAAATTTACATACATCAGAGTTCAATAATTTGAGAATAAGACAAAAACATAACAAATGCTTAGTCTAAAATTACTGTTACATTTCTACTCTGACTATATTGGAATTCTATACTGATTAGACAGTGTAAGGGCACATTAAGACATGGCAAACTTCTGTTGAATTCTGCTGCGGACAGTCCGCAGTGGAATTCTACAGCAGCCGTTTTTTACATTTGTTTCTCTACAATCTTAGGAAACGTAGTTCAGACGTTGCGGAAAGTAACTGTGCGGAATTTAGGCTGCAGTGCAGAATTTCCCCTTTGCAGCGTGCTCATTATGTTGCGGAGAAGAATCGGAATTTCACTGCGGATTTCAGCCTGTGCATTGCAAAGTCTGAAATCTGCAGCAAGTCTGCTGTGATATCCACAACGTCTGAATTACATGTCAAATATGAAAATGTTGCTGCAAATTCGCAAAGAATCTGCAGCAACATTTCCAGCGGAAAAATTCCGCCAGGTCTGAACATGGCCTTAGGGTTCTCTTTCACAGCCCAACATGAGCTGTATAAATGTGCGCAGATCAACTAAACAGCTCGTTGATCTGCGCTCGTTTGCTGTTTTCACAAGGAGCTTAGCTTGGGGACGAGGAATAGTTACTACGATCGCTCATCCTCATACATTTCTATCAAGGCGGCAGTACATCTCCCTGTTTACACCAGGAGATGTGCTGCCCACAACAATAATATTTTGTGCTGCATAAAAGATACAATCAGCCGATGAACGAGCATTTGCTTTTTCATCGGCTGATCGCTGCCCTGTTTACACAGGACAATGACCAGGGATGAGCGTTCACATGAACGCTTGTTTGCCCGATAATTGACCCATGCAAAAGGGCCTTAACCCTTAGACATTTTCAAACTGTTTTTTAATATCAGTAAATATGCTAAAACCACTGTTGTTTAACTTAAAATCACAATAATTTTGTGAATGGTAGAGGTCAAACACTTGTTTCACACTATCTGTTATTTAGGAATTGTACTAAAGTGTGAGAATGGCAGGAAAATAACCCACCTGATGTCTTTACTGTCAGGCGGTTATGAGTGATGACTAAATCGCAGCCCAGAAGAGAGTGAAAATTAACTATTAGGGTCAATTCACATGCGCCTGATTTTGTTACAGAATTTTCTGCGAAAATTAGTTCCATTCGTCTGAATGGAACCTGCAGAAATCCATGTGCTTGTGGAAAAAACATCCCCATTCAGTTGAATGGAACTGATTATCAGTCGCAGAAACTTCTGAAACACAACCCGCCAAGCGTGATGGCACCCTTAGAGGTTAGCTAGCTATAGTTCAACTAATAAGTAAATAAGGCTTTCAACTCTTTTATGATATTGTAAAATAATAAGAGGGATAGGATACTGTTACGAATTGCTATATCATTGTGTCACTTTTGTTAAAGAGGATCTGAGAAGCTTGAGCAAGTTGACCCTATCTATATTTGCGCTTTTTCCCTATATTACCACATGCTTTGAGTGGTCAAGTCCAGTTGGCTCCTTTGGGCAAATGGTTTATTTACATTTATGTCAAATAGATATTGTACATGAAAAAAAAATGGAAAAACTAGGGACTATTTACCTGTATCCAGTTTTTTTTAAATAAAATGTGTTACCTATTAATCCTTCCCAACAGATATTGGCATTGTTTGTTTTATTTACACTATTTTATCAAACTGTCAGTAAATCAATAAAATATTCCATGTGAACAATGTGAAATGTAAGCACCCTACTTATTAATAATTAACTCCTCCATGGAACAAAGTAGCTCAACCTGTACACTTACAGATTTGTGACATGCTATAAAATGCAGCTAAAGGAAACCCCCTTTATTGATAATAATAATAATACTAATAATACTAATAATAATAATAATAGACGCATTCTTACTTTACCACAACAGTCTAAAAATAGTTATTTTACTATAGGTTATCCCGCATGGGATTACTTTGCATTTTGCTAATTGCAATGCATTGATCTCCATTGATCATTACATTGATGGACTAAAATAGCTACACTTACGGAGAGTAGTAGTAAATGTTTTCCTTTCCAAAACATGAGGGGGTGGGGGTGTTTCAAAACTGCTGCTAAGGAAAGGTGGAGGATTCTTTAGCAACCAATTACACTGCAACTGTCATTTTTGGCCCATTTTAAATGAAAGATCTAATAGATTACTATGGGAAACTCCTCCACTTTTCCTTTGCATCAATTTTGATAAATTTCTCCTTTCATGTTGGTTCCAAAAAATAGGGCTCAATGGGGGCCTCTAACCAAATGACACTATTTCTCTGGCAACATCTTTGGCTCCAAATTTTGCTAGAGCAATAGTCAAGCAAGTGTTACTGGTTTTGTTTCAGGTGTTCCCGGATGCAACCATTGGATGTAGAATATTATATTCCCAACCAAGAGTTTATTCACATTCTATTGAAGCTTTACCAGCTGCATAGAAGGCGTTGCTTTACTGAAATATAAATAAGACTATGGAACTATCTGCCACCAGATGTTACGGTGGTTGAATCATTGACTTACTCACAAAAGGGTCTGGATGTCTTTCCTGATAGACATAATATTACAGTAGATGGCTATAATAGAAGTCTGGTGGGCCGTTGATCCCGATAATTATTCTAAAATCTACCATATTTGAAGTCGGGAATTAAGTTTTCCCCCTAATACGACACAAATGGTAACTTCTTTGGGCCTTTCACTGGATCAATACTGTAGAATTATACGATAACCTTTGTCTTTTTTCAACCTTAAAGAGGCTCTGTCACCACATTATAAGTGCCCTATCTCCTATATAAGGAGATAGGCGATGTAATGTAGGTGACAGTAATGCTTTTTATTTAGAAAAATGATCTGTTTTAAACCACTTTATGAGCGATTTTTAGCTTTATGCTAATGAGTTTCTTAATGCCCAAGTGGGCGTGTTTTACTTTAGACCAAGTGGGCGTTGTACAGAGGAGTGTATGACGATGACCTATCAGCATCATGCACTTCTCTCCATTCATTTACACTGCACTAGCGATATAGTTATATCGCTGTGTGCAGCTACATACACACACTATAACATTACTGCAGTGTCCTGATAATGAATATACATCACTACCAGCCAAGACGTGATGTTTATTCAGAATCCTGACACTTCTGAATCTTTTCTGTGAGATTCCAGCAAGGCAAGCGTAATCTTGTTTGAAATGACAGGTTACATCGTAATCTCTCAAGATTACGCTTGCCTTGCTGGAATCTCACAGAAAAGATTCAGAAGTGTCAGGATTCTGAATAAACATCACGTCCAGGCTGGTAGTGATGTATATTCATTATCAGGACACTGCAGTAATGTTAGTGTTTGTGTATGTAGCTGCACATAACGATATAACTATATCACTAGTGCAGTGTAATTGAATGGAGAGTAGTGTATGACGCTGATTGGTCACTGATTGGTCAGCGTCATACACTCCTCTGTACAACGCCCACTTGGTCTAAAGAAAAACACATCGCTCATAAAGTGGTTTAAAATAGATTGTTTTTCTAAATAAAAAGCATTACTGTCACCTACATAATAGCGCCAATCTTCTTATATAGGAGATAGGGCACTTATAATGTGGTGACAGAGCCTCTTTAAAGCAATTGTCCAGTCATGAGCTTCAAAATTATATGTAAGTCAGTACCTATAGATAAAGCTTACCTGTTACTAATTTTCCTCAGTGCTTGCTCATTGGCTGCTTTTTAGCTCAGTTTTATTAGTGCAGAGATGTGATCTATGGCTACAGCTTAGATACAGTGCCTATAGGGAGTCTGAGCTTGTCTGAAGTCCACCCCATCTCTCATCATTGGTTCAGGCTTCTGCTCCCTTCACAATGCGGCTCTGCCGCTTTACATGGGTTGCTTTGTATAAACAGTCCATCACATGATCACCAGGAAGTCAGTGCATGATTTCCATTACAGCAAGGATAGAATGATTACAAAGTACAAACTACTAAACCGCCATTCCTGCATGAAAACTGGACAAAGATAGAGCTTTCTGCAATTTTTTCATAACGGACAGATGGTCAGTGAAAAAAAAACCTCACGTCCGAATCGGTCCATTAACTATAATGGGTTAGTGTTCAGCCCCGATTCTGTCCCTTCTACACTCGGACAGCACCAGCAAAATCGTTTGTCTGAATCAATGACTTTTACCATGATAATGAAAATGATAATACTTCACATACTGGCCTAACACTTGTATGTGAACCCTAGCCTTCTACTTTGTGCTAGTCACTTAGCATCATGCAAAAAATAAAGTCAGGCCCTTCTTGCTATTGTAGATGTCTAAAACATTGACAATTCACGTGTTTGGATTAATGGCATTTTCTCTGACCCTTTTATGAATCAAAATTACTGTATTTCTATAATAAAGCGGTATAACCTCTCTGGACTCTATAACGCAAACCATATAACTCAATCATTCAATAGATATAATTCCGTTTTTTGTAGTTTAGGTTGCTTCCAGAAGATGGCATCACCATGCCAAAATCCCCAGGGAAAATGTAATCAATTATACTCAGAAAACAAAGGAATATTTTATCATGACTCAAAGATATAAACTAATCTATAATTTATGCAAGGCACATTAACTTGGTTTTTAGTGCATTAGGGTGTCAATAACAACAACAACAACTGTTATTCTTAATAAACCTATTTTAATTGTAACTTCTCTTCTTTAAAAAGTAACAAACTTCAAGAAAATAAACTATTTTAATAGACAGCTGGTATGCTCAGCTTGGAGATTTGATCAGACAGAAATGAAAATAATGATGTCACGCTTTTCACATTTTGACTTTTTTTGTTTTCTCTGTGTTATGAATTTTACTTTATATTTAAATATCTTTTATGAAAACACTGTATATCAAAACTTTACTGATGGATACACTAAGGACCTGTAATACAAGGATATAAGGGTGTCACTAAGAACAAGACAAATGGTACATATTTTTTTCACGCATACAAACTAATTCAGTTCTTCCAAATAATGATGTACTTTGGATGTGCGTAATTGAATCATTTCATACAGAAAATGTTGTACTGTGGGCTTAACACAATTTACAGTACTTCTAACAATTGATTAACTCTTTGATTAAAGTACTTGTGCAAATTGTTGAAATGGCAACCAATTATTTACCAATTTTCCAATCAGCAGAGTTCTGTCCTTTTTTTAAAACCATTCCCTACTCTAGTTGTTCTCGTTGGCATGATAGCAACCCTTAGAAAAACGGTCGAAAACAGCCCGTGTGAACATACCCTAAGACATACTTGTCCAGACATCTCCTAAAATAGGGAAGATATCTGAGCAACGCGAGCAAGTCTCCCGCAAAGACTACTGGCGGGCAGAGCTTGCTACAGTACATATGTATTTATGCTGCTCCCATTTACTTCAATGGTGGTTATGTTATCTACATCTGTCTGCAGTGAGTTCTCCTTAGTGGTGGCTATAAGAAGCTAAAATGTTACCCTGCAACTCTATGGCTGTGTGTAGGAGATGAAGGGTACTGTAACTAACTACTATGCTGGTGCTGCCTTTAAGGTGCCCCCTGTTGATACTATTGTTTATTGGATGAACCCTGCTGGCACCATTTATGGAGGCATTCTAATGGTGTTGTTAATGGAGGCACTTTGACTGCTGCTAAGGAGGCATGGTCTGTAGTCTTGAATGCTATATCTGAGGTCTCTCTTAATAGGATTCCTAAAAGTAGACAAGTATGCCTCAATGTGATCACATGTATTGATTTGATTTGATTCTGAAGATAGATGACAGGCCACTAGAATACACAGAACTCATAGTCTAGAACTAGCTTGAGATGATGCATGGCTTTTGAAATGGCATATTATCCTACTGGAAAATGGTGAGATTTTGGTACAAAAGGGACATATATGATGATTAAGTGTTATTAAAGATCCTAATATGTGCCACGAAAACATTCCACATATCATTACATTATCACCAGACTTTATCATTAATACAAGGCAGGATTGCTATATGGATTCAAGTGGTTTTCAACAACTGCATTAGGATGCAGAAATTTGTGTCAGTTAGACTAGGTGAGGTTTTTTATAGTCTTCAGTCTATAGATTGTATGTTCTGTTTCTGTAGCCCTTCCATTTCAGGAAGACATGCAGTGAGTTCGGAGATGTTCTCTTAGATTCCATGCATAGTTTTTTGAGTTACTCCCACCTTCCTGCCAGTTTGCTCCATTGTGGTCATTCACTTTAAGCATCTCCCAATAAAGCAGTTTTCCCACAGAACTGGCATCGTAAAGAGGATTTTTGGTTTTATTTTGCACAATGTTCACTCTGACTAAGGGCATGGCCACACGTAGCGGATTTGCTCTGGAATTCCGCTGCGGACACTCCGCAGCGGACCCGTTTCTCCATTGCCTTCCACAGCTTTGTGGTTGGGTTCGTTTGCACGTTGCGGACAATTCCGCTGCGGAGCATAGGCTGTGGTGCGGAATTTGGTGTCCGCAGCATACAATGGTTGCTGCGGAGGTGTGGCGGACTGTTTGCGGACTCATTGCAGAATTTTTCCATTGACTTCAATGGAGATTCAAAATTCTGCAATGAAGTCCGCAGATGTAATGTACATGTTATGTGTGATGCGGAGCGTATTGGTTTTTTAACATGACATTTCTTCATTCTGGCTGGACCTATGTGTATTTCTAGGTCTACAGCCAGACTGAGGAAGTCAATGGGGCTCCTGTAATTACGGGTGACTACGCGTGTGCACCCGTAATTACGGGAGTGTTGCTAGGCGATGTCAGTAAATAGTCACTGTCCAGGGTGCTGAAAGAGTTAAGCGATCGGCAGTAACTGTTTCAGCACCCTGGGCAGTGACTGCCGATCACAATATACAGCAACCTGTAAAAAAAATAGAAGTTCATTCGTACCGAGAACTCCCTGCTTCATCCTCCAGTCCGGTTTCCCAGGATGACGTTTCAGTCTAAGTGACGGCTGCAGCCAATCACAGGCTGCAGCGGTCACATGGACTGCCGCGTCATCCAGGGAGGTCGGGCTGGATGGCGAAAGAGGGACGCGTCACCAAGACAACGGCCGGTAAGTATGAATGTCTTTTACTTTCACTAGGGAAAGTGCTGTCCCTTCTCTCTATCCTGCAGGGAAGTACTTTCACCTCAATACGCAGCGGCTAATCCGCATCAATTTATTGCCCATTTTGGGCAGATCCGCAACAGAATCTGCAACGCAGATTCTGTGCGGCATTGATGCGGACAGTTGCGGAAGAATTCCGCCATGTGTGGCCATGCCCTAATAGAAACTATTGTATATAAAAAATTTAGGATATCAGCCGTTCCTGAGATATTCAAACCACCTTAGCTGACACCAACAATCATTCTATGGCCAAATTCAACCAAAATTCTATTTTGCTGTTTGTTTTTAACAACTAATTTGACCATGTTATTCTTTTATGCTTTGAGTTGCTGGCTCATGATTGGTTGATCAGAAAATGTAATTAACAAACAGTGTACTAATAATAACAACAATAATAATAATACTAATAAAAAATAAAGTTATGCTTTAAATGGTTATCCTTCAAATTTGTGTTATATGATTGGATTTCCATTTTAATCTTCAGATGGTTGTTTAAGTAAATACAAACATAACAATAGAGCATGAATCATTTAACGTAACTTTAACGTAACATTTATTGGTCCTTAAAACAAAAATATAAATTATTTTTAGCAATTTTATTATGACATTACTATGCACTTAGTGTAGGCAAACTGATTGAAGCATAGCAAGCAATCAGTTCCTTTTAATGAAAAATCCTCCAATTGGATTAATGTTGTATGTACCTTAGGGTTCTGTTCGGGGTCTACTTCATTTTAATTTGTTTGGTAATTACCTGAAAGTAACAGCCTTGTAGTACTGACAATTAAGTATAGCAACTGAGCTATATAGGAATTGTCCTTGGTAAAATGCATAACAAATGCTTGGTTAAAAAATGAAAAGTGAAAAAGGGATGCATAACCATTTAGACAAAAATGCATTTGGGAAAAAAAAAATACCTTCAATTCTACTTCTGAATGCCAAGTACCAGCCATCAAAGCAGAGGATAAAAAGGTAGATCAATTGTTTTGTGTTTTAAAGAAAGAAAGCCAGCAATGTCGAACACAGAAGTACTTTTTTTGTGGGTACTTGAATCATATAAAGTATTCTGGCTTAATGTAGGTATCTCCAGATTTCACCCCTTATTGAGGCACATTTGGCTCAGTATATATGTAGCAATTACTTGATAAATGTCTTTTTTCTCATTGGTTGTTTATATTATTAAACTTTATTTCACATATTTTTAAGTCCCACTAGAAGACTTGAAGCTTTGATCGCTTGATGGTCCCATATATATACATATATCAACATACCTATGTCAGACGTTTCCTAAACCTCCAGCTGCCATGGTAACCCATCAGCACATCGCAAGTGTGCCCCGATGGAGCCAATGGGCTGACAGAGAGTTAAACAACTGGGGTTAAAGGTTCTGCCCAATACAGCTGAGCTCCCACAGTGATCACCAGGACGTACTACTACGTCCTATTGCAGTAAGAACACTGTGTGGAAGACAGATGGTAAGGATTTTATAGAAGTTATTCACATGGTTTAAGTCCTGTCAATCTTTCCGGCAATTTTTCACGTCCGAGATGTGCAGCGCTCGTGTGAATCAGGCCTTAGGCTGTATTCAGACGAGCATTAAAACTCTACTGTGTTTCATCAGGAAATAACTGACAATTTCAAGTTCAATGACTAATGTGTCACAGTCCGTGTGTCAGTTTTTTACATTCGTGTAATATCAGTTATCTAATTAATTATGCTGCTATTGCAGTACTTTTGCCTTCTTTTTAGCATCTGCTAGCAACCTTTTAGTAATAAAAACTGATTGACCTCAGATGGCAACAGTGTGCTGTCTGTTGTTTTTCACTGACCCATTGACTTGAATGGGCGAGTCTAGTGCGAGAATCAGACTAAAGTTGTGAGCGCAGCGATTTTCTCTGCACGGACCAATAGTCTGTTTGGAAAATCGGTCATGTGGATTGTCTCATTGACTTTAATGTGTCAGTATTCAGTCAGTGTGCTGTCTGCTCTACACTTGGGCAACATACGGACATGGGCAACATAGGGACATGAACAACACGTGTCTGAATAGACCCTTAGTGGTTATTCTGACTTGAGCTGAAGACCAGGTGTATTGCCTGGCAATCCCTGTTAAAAAGTATTTATACACACACACATATATATATATATATATATATATATATATATATATAATACTAGCAACCAGATTTTCAGACATGGAGTGTCCCCCTGACAACAAAAAAAAGGAAACAAATTATCTAAGGGTTAAAGGTGAATATCTGGCTAGATACACTGTTGACACTTTGTCAGATTTTATTATTATTAATCTTATGTCTATGGGCAGCTTTAGACACCTTTTCAAGGTTTAGCCGATTGCAATCTGATCATGACCCGTAAGATTCACTGCCAGATTCAGTGCACAGTACAAACTGTGTACATTGTCATGGGTTGTATAGCCTCCTTTGAAGTTACCTGTGTAGCATTTCATAGACAAGTCCTCTTTGATTTATTCATATTGACATAAACAGCATTAAAGCTATAAACAAATAAAACTAACAAACAAAAGAAAAATGATGTTATGTCTAAGATGTGGGCTACCGTACATGGAGACTTTTTGTAACACAACTTTACTTGTGCTGCATGCACTCTTGTGGACTGCAGCCATCACTCTCAATTGCACTACAAAAAGTAGCCTAGGTTTTAGAGTAGAGATTGGTGTACATGGCACATAAGAATGTACAGCATATATATATAAAACTAGTTTTGTATTACTATGTTTGTTAATCCCACCGTAGTAAGATTTTTTTTTCAATACTTTATGGAAAATTTAGGTATATGAGAGATATAGTAACTACTATTTATTTTTTGTTTTCTTCAGACACAGTACTCAAGCTGAACTACAGTTTCTTGGTCACTATTAAAAGTTGACTAACACTTTTAATGGCAGAAAGTTGGCATGAAGTGACAGAGAAGCTTTGTAGCACCCTGTAAGTGATAATTTGCTTCAAGCATCACATTTTTCCTATTTCTATCTTCACACAAGCAATTTAACAGCAATGCTTATTTGTACAACAGTTGCACCCTGGTTTTTAGTGCCAGTATCTCACATATAAAGCATATCTTCTACATTGAGGAAACAAATATGCGACTATTTAAGTTAATTAACTAAACCTCATGACTTATGCTAAAAAGCTTCTCGTTACTGTACCCTTCCCCATTAATAAATAATGACGTTTTTATGCCTGTTGCAGAATGCCCAGGCCAGAACCAGCGGGTGGTTATCATAATAATTGCAATACTGACTTAATTAACTTGTCTTGCCAATGAAGTAAAGATTAGGAAGCAATTTGATGGTAGAAGAACAGATTTTCTGTTAGAGTGAAAGCTTCTCTACACAGTAATGCAGCTTCATATAAATGTTCACAGATACACATTGTATCACAGCTGCAAAAAAAGAAATAAATATACAGCATGTGGATTTGTTATACAGTAATACAGGAATTTTACTGTGTTGAATGAGGAGTGAATTAGTCATATGTTATCTTGTAGGCCAAATGATCAATACTATTTTTCACATTATCACTTGACTATAGAATTGATTAATATTATTAATAATAATAATAATAATAATAATAATAAAAAAATTATTGTGAACCTATTTCATTACCATTTGTTAACCACAGAACATTTTTTGATCGAAAATGAAGAGGCATAGCTTGCCTGGTCTCCATTATTGACAGGGCAATTCGGGCAAGTATTTTTCGTAACAATCTGTCTCTCACATAATAACAATACAGTTTGAGCCCAATCCTCTTTCTTATGACTTCATGCACTCGGCCATGAAAAATCAGTACCATTGAGCACTCTAGTACCTTACTTTAAAACAATCATGTGCATGAGGCCAAGATCTCTTTACAGAAAAGAAGTTGGAGACATAAATATGTCTCATATGACCCATTACATTTCAGCTCTACATGTAAAATAACTGTTGATTACTAATTGTGCTACTTTCAAATATGTTTCACTGTTTTATTTTCTCCTTATCCTGACTTTATAGTCAGGGCTGGTTTTAGACAAAGCGTGGCCATGGGCAAAGTTAAAAGTGGGGCCCCAATGCTGAATTAGGGCCTGTTCACATCTACGCCAGGTTTCCGTTGATGGCTTCTATTAGACCTTTCCGTCAGGGGAACCCATGAACGCAAACCAAACTGAAACCATAGCTTTCCGATTGCATTACCACTGATTTGAATGGTAATAACAAATCAACACACGGACCGGGTGAAGGGTCCGTGGGAAAATAGGACATGTCCTATCTTTTCACGCATCACGCATCCCTCCATAGACTCTCATCTATGGGGGATGCGAGACATCACGCCCCTCAGTGCTAAGAACGGATGCACCTTGGATGTGAAAAACTGCAGTTTTTCACGTCCGAGATGTGCCACGGTCGTGTGAATTAGGCCTTACTGTATCAATAATGCAGTCAATTCAGAAGCTGGTGTGCAGAGTGCAGAGTGTTGCAAGCCCCAAAGCATATGTCCCCCTTTCACCCCAAAAATTTATTTATATACATATACAGTTATTAAATCATACCACTATACCAGATTCAATATTACCTGCATACTGTTACTGAACACAACTCACTATTATAAGACTAATATTACCAATAATAACACAATATAAAATCCAAATAATATCATCACACCATAACCACATGGTGACTGAATAATACCCCCATACTGTTACTGAATAATACAAACACACCAAAACTAGATAGTGATGGAATAATACCCCCAAACTGTTACTGAATAATACCACCACACCATAACCACATAGTGACTGAATAATACCCCCATACTGTTACTGAATAATACCTCCACACCATAACCACATAGTGACTGAATAATACCCCCATACTGTTACTGAATAATACCTCCACACCAAAACCACATTGTGATGGAATAATGCCCCCATACTGTTACTGAATAATACCACCACACCATAACCACATAGAGACTAAATAATACCCCCGTACTGTTACTCAATAATACCTCCACATCATAAGTAGTGACTGAATAATACCCCATAATGTTACTCAATAATACCTCCACACCAAAACCACATAGTGATGGAATAATACCCCCTTACTGTTACTGAATAATACCACCACACCATAACCACATAGTGACTGAATAATACCCCCATACTGTTACTGAATAATACCTCCACATCATACCTACATAGTGACTGTATAATGCCTCCATACTGTTACTGAATAATACCACCACACTGTAACCACATAGTGACTGAATAATACCCCATACTGTTACTGAATAATACCTCCAACCAAAACCACATAGTGATGGAATAATACCCCCATACTGTTACTGAATAATACCACCACACCATAACCACATAGTGACTGAATAATACCCCCATACAGTTACTGAATAAAAACCACTATACAACGACCAATATTACCACCATGTAGTGACCATATAGTGGTAGTTGTGAGTTATACACAGGAGCTCTGCAGACGAAATAAGTGATTACAGCACATTTTTATCTGGTGACTCACAGGTGATGTTTTCTCTGATTAGAGTCATTCACTTTCCCTTTTTTTCTCAATCCGTCCCAGACCACTGTGACAAATTATTGCAGCCACGACTCGTCTCTGCAGAATTTGACACACAGACATGTTGGTTTCTTGCTTTTCCAGGACCCCCACACCTATACCCCATCCTCTTAACAAACTCTTAATCCACAGTTCCCCGAGATAATAATGATGATTCCTTAGTGCTCGACACAATAAAAGTGCCCCTTCAGTAACCATGCCCCCTTTGTGCCCCCTGTAGAGAGCGCCACTCAGCTCTCCCCCTTGTGCCATACAGCCCCCCTCACTTAGTATAGTGCCACACAGCCCCCTTATATATATATGCCCCACAGCCCCCTTGTGTATAGTGCCACACAGGCCCCTTGTATATAGTGCCACACAGCCCCCCTTTTATATGGTGCCACACAGCCACTCCCTGTATATAGTACCTCACAGCCCCTCCTTGTATATAGTGCCAAACAACCCCTCTTTGTATATAGTGCCACAGAGCCCCCCTTGTATAGAGTCCCACACAACCCTCCTTGTGTATAGTGTCACAAAGCCCCTCCTTGTATATAGTGCCGCAGAGCCCCCCTTGTATATAGTGCCACACAGCCCCATCTTGTATATAGTGCCACACAGCCCCTCCTTGTATATAGTACCACACACAGCCCCTCCTTGTATATAGTTCCACATAGCCCTCTGTAATATCGGGGTAGGGAGACAGACAGGTGAGCCCTAATCTACCCGCAACTCAGTCCCTGCCTACTTGCACGGCCCGTCCTAGGCGACGGCGTACAACTGGGCGACAGTCCCTACGCTCAATAAGTGCACAACAGTCAAACAGACGAGGGTACACAGAAGCTAAGGGAAATGGGGCAGTTGCCCACGGCAACACTGTGAGCAACAAGAGTAGTGAACGAGCCGAGTCAAATCAGGAGTGTATGAGGTACCAAACGCAGAGCAGGAGAGTAGTCAGTAAAGCCAGGGTCAATTTGAAGCAGAGGTCAATAGTACTAGCAGGAACAGCAGAGCCAGGAAACCAGACAGAATCACAGGCAAAGGAAGAGCAGGAAATTAAGGTATAAATAGACCGAGGGTGGGAGCTAGCTCCATCTGGCCAGGCTGTGATAGGTTCTCCCACTCCTCAGCCTACCAGCCTGATTGGTAGCAGATTGAGTCACTCTATCAGACCTAGGAGCAGATTCAGACTGATTAATCACGGGCGTCGACACAGAAGCTGTGTTTGGTAAATACTTTACACCCTCCTTGTATTTAGTGCCACACAGCCCTCCTTGTATATAGTGCCACACAGCCCCTCCTTGTATATAGTGCCACACACAGCCGCACCTTGTATATAGTGCCACACAGCCCTCCTTGTATATAGTGCCACACAGCCCCTCCTTGTATATAGTGCCACACAGCCCCCTCTTGTATAAATTGCCACACAGCCCCCCTTGTATATAGTGCTACAAAGCCCCCCTCCCTTGTATATATAGCACCACACAGCCCCCCTTGTATATATTGCCACAAAGCGGTACCCCCTTGTATATAGTGCTACACAGCGCCCCCTTGTATATATTGCCACACAGCCCCCCCCCCCCCAGAAAAAAATAATATTGTGCTTACCTTGCCCCGTTCCCGTGACGGACGGAGCGCTGCACAGGCTGGGACTCATGCATCGGGACACATGCGCAGATCAGCGGGATGCAGTGACGTTGTAAACTCTTCATGCCCTCCACCCAATACATTAGTATTATCTTGCTGACTAATGCACTATAAAGTAAATATATATGGAATTAAGGACTAGGCGAATTTCAATAACACCATTAGTCCAAATAGTATTATAATTTAGCAATGTTGTGTTTTATGTTGACATTACACGGTAAGAACTCGTGTGTGCATGATTAAAGGGGTTATCCAGGACTTTTTAAAATTGTGACCGCTACAGGAGCTTCCGGGACTAGAGCTGTGGAGAACAGTGTCTCAGCACTGGAACAGGGGACATTTCAGGAGTGAGTATCTGCCAGTTTATTATTTTACACCATCCTCTGCCCTGCTGCTGATTATAAAGGGTCCCGGATAACCACTTTAATTATTTTTGTGGTCAATTAAGTGGATAAAAGTTAAAGTAGATCAAATGTGGCGTATTGTTCTCTTCCAGCTTTAACAATTAAGTCTCTTGAACAATTTGTGATTTATTAGTTTATTCTACTATTTGCTCTCATGTACTAGCGTGACCATATTTACAAGATAGTGTAAACTTCTGTGGCCATTATTCAGCCAAAGGGAACGAATTAGTGTTACTTAGTAATGGTCAATAAGTTAAGATGAAAACGATATAAAAAAACTAATTATCTCTCTAAAAAAAAAATGGTATTTTTTATGTCATATAGTAGATGGGAAGTGAATACTATTTTCCAGTTGTAATAAGCTTCAAGTAAAATATTTAGATTTAAAAAATATTTGCTGAAAAGTAGAAATGTTTAAAATTAAATGTTAGTACCTAAAACTGATTAAACTAGCCCACACAAATACTCTCCACAGTTCAACATAATCATTTTAGCCAACCTTCTGTGGTCCTGAGTTATTAGTGAAAGGGTCAAGTGTTTTTAATCCTGAATCCGGGATACACTCTTCCACAGATGTAGGGAACGGATGGTCAATTAGAAGTCTAAGATACAAGCAGGAGCATATTATACTATGAACTGAATGCATATGTATTTTAACAATTTGCATAAAAAAAGGAAAATTTTTAAAGGAAATGGTGTGCATATTTTACGTTGTCCTGGAAACCTGTCATTTTGTGACATTGTGGTGTTTGAATAAGCTGTAACTGACCCCTCAAATGCATTTTGATTTTTACATTCATAATTTACTTTCCTAGAAAAATGTTATTCTACTTATGTTGCAAATGTTGTGCAACATGTATATTGTACAATAGCAAACAATAGATATTATTAATATGCATATTATTATGTAATATATGGTTTATATTTCTTATATTATTACAAATTCAGAAATACATATCTAATTTTAATTGAATATGCCAGTTAATGCCCATCCCTGCTGCCATCACTGAACCAAAAATGGCACCATGACTAGCGTGACAGAGCTCTCTATATTAGTGCCAACCTTAATGTCCTGGGGTGCCCAGGACATTAAGGTTGGCACTAATATAGAGAGCTCTGTGGCTGCAACTATAGCAGGCCCTCTGAGTTGAACTGTGGTTAGCACTTTTATGGGGCATTGTGGCTGGCACTATTGTGGGGGCACTGTAACTGGCACTGTTATATGTTTTCTGTGAACCCTGTCACAAGCCATTTATACTATTATTCTATAGTTATAGTGAATGTATTCTCTGCTTAACACTATGGAGTATTTTGGTGTTATATGATTAATGCATAGCAATAGTCATATTCTGGTGATACACTTCTTTATCATCATCTCAGCTTTAATACTAAAGTTAAAAACTATAAATAATATACTATCTATACATATTGCACTAACACTTTACTCCCAGCTCCCTTCCGCAACCTTTCTTTCTCCTCTTCCCCAGAAATCTCCCTCCAGTATTTATGAAGATTGCTAGAATCTGCTGGATAACAATGCTGCTTGCACGGACGGACTTGAAGGTAGCCGCTGTTGTCACATACTTCTACCCTGCACTGGTTGCCAAGCAACATCTTGATGAATTGCAAACACAGACAGAATACCTGTCCAATATGTAGAATTTCTGTTGAATTATGTAGGGAGGGATCTAATGATAGCTACTTGAAAGGTAGTGACATTGTATCATTATGTAATTAATATACTGGTCGTTATTTCACATAAGAAGTTTCCCCATTAACCCTACAAGAGCTCATGAGAGAAGGAAGAGGAAAATATTGAAACCAGTAGGTCTATATTCAGAATACTGAATACACAACATTATCCACGGCAATCTCAAGTCCCTGTATTGGATGAGTTTCAATATGTAATCGTAAGAGATTTGAAACTGCTATGCAATTCTTTCCCTAGCAGTTCCATACTATCTTCAAGTTCATGCAAACATTGTAGAAATCGGTTGTTGTCTTGAATAAGGACCTATACTGGAAAAAGTTTTATGAGGTACTAAATAATTTTAAAACCTTTGACAGACTGGGAATCCAACGATATGTTTTGGATACGCCAACATATTCCACAGAACTGTACAGAAGTTATCATCACTTACTAACCCCAGTGGGGATCACAATCTAAATTCCTTATTTGTATGTTTTCGGAGTGTGGGAGGAAATCCACGCAAACATGAGGAGAACATACAAACTCCATGGAGGTATTGCCTTTGGTCGGATTCAACCCAGGACTATAGCACTGCAAGTCAACAGTCTAAACCCTGAGCCGCTGTACTGACCATTTTGAAATACATATACTTAACTATGACGATGCAGAAATTATTACGTGCAGGAGTGAACTGATAATAACCAGCCACACTTCTGCACTAATGGTGAAGAACAAAGAAATTTAAGATGTTCTACTATTAAAACCTTACTAAGATCACCACTGAACAAAGGCAATGTCTCCCTTTAATGTTATATAGAAACCCCAGTAATGCAATCACCAAGATTTCCTTACATTGACAGGTAGCATTGACACATAAGAAAGGACCCTAGAAACATTGTGAGCATAAAGTGTTAAACTGAATTGCGCTGGAGTAAAATGTGTCATCTTTGCCTATGCACCATAAAATCAAATCTACGCCTGCTATGAGCAAATAAAAAGTGAAAATCCCTTAATTATTTAAATCTCTTTATTGAAATAATAAAAACGAACTAAATAAATGAGAAAAAAACACATTCAAAAGAAAATAAAGTGGAGATCACATGACGACAGATAATATTAATAGATTTGGTACTCCCATAGATTAACCCCCCCAAATTAAATGTATCAATTATATAATATGATCAGTGATTGACATAAAAATAATAAAAATAAATTACAACAGCTAGAAAGCCAACTGTAGAGTATAAGCATTTAAACAACACAATATGAGATTGTGCATAAAACTGGAGCAAATTAAAACTTTGCCCATTAAAACACTAAGGGTCCATCTATGGCTTTTTTGGTAAAGTATTATTTTTTTTTTTCTTTAGATGAAAGAATTTCCCAAAATTCTTTCTGGTCCGATTCGGTCGAACCGCTCGTCAGAATCAATACAATAAATTTGTCACAAATTGAAAGTACCCATTTGACCTGAAAAGTGTATGACATTCTGAGGGATTTTATTGGACTATATTGAACCACTTTCAAGCTGTTTAACACCAACGCAGCATAAATGGCTATAGGTGAACGGATTGTAGCCGGTGGTAACAACTAGCCTGTTTAAAAACACACTGCTTTTTTTTTGCCTTTTAAATTATCCCTTGTTGGTGGCAGATTCCTGCCGCTGCTTATACATACACATGGTGGTATCGGAAGAAGCAATAGCTTTACAAGCTGTCCAAAAATTATCCCTTCTTGGGGGTTAATGCCTGCCGGTGTTTATACACACACGGTAGTTTCAGAAAGACCAGTGGCTTTTTAACAAGTGTTGCAAATATTAGCAGGTTTATTAACAGGTTAACAGGTTTGATGTTATTTTAAAGAATATATATATATATATATATATATATATATATATATATAGCAGATATAAAAAATGGCGACAGCACCCTGCAACACTAATGCCACCTAAACCACTAAATATAAATAGATATGCACTAAAGCTAAATCTACCTACAAATAGGGAGGTTCTTAGTGCACATTTTGATCAAAAAGTGTTAGCCCACCTGCCACGACAAGGCGACCTCTGTAAGGTGGGAACCTACGCTGCACATACACCCAGAACTGGGACTAAGCCTACATATATACCTGGGGATGGTAGGATCCAGCATTGAACTGATTAAAATCACCCAGGGCAGAATGGGAGGAGTGCAAGAACAACAAGTGGAGGCAGTCACTAACCCCACATATATGGATCCCATAAACACAAAAATTGAACAGCACATTCCAACTAAATGATACAAAATACGCAGGTGCAAGAACACCTATGACTGCAGATATACAGCAGATATAAAAAGTGGCGACAGCACCCTGCAACACTAATGCCACCTAAACCACTAAATATAAATAGATATGCACTAAAGCTAAATCTACCTACAAATAGGGAGGTTCTTAGTGCACATTTTGATCAAAAAGTGTTAGCTAACCTGCCACGACAAGGCGACCTCTGTAAGGTGGGAACCTACGCTGCACATACACCCAGAACTGGGACTAAGCCTACATATATACCTGGGGATGGTAGGATCCAGCATTGAACTGATTAAAATCACCCAGGGCACAATGGGAGGAGTGCAAGAACAACAAGTGGAGGCAGTCACTAACCCCACATATATGGATCCCATAAACACAACAAAAATTGAACAGCACATTCCAACTAAATGATACAAAATATGCAGGTGCAAGAACACCTATGACTGCAGATATACAGCAGATATAAAAAATGGCGACAGCACCCTGCAACACTAATGCCACCTAAACCATATATACATACAGTGAAGGAAATAAGTATTTGATCCCTTGCTGATTTTGTAAGTTTGCTCACTGTCAAAGTCATGAACAGTCTAGAATTTTTAGGCTAGGTTAATTTTACCAGTGAGAGATAGATCATATAAAAAAAAAAAAAAGAAAATCACATAGCCAAAATTAGATATATTTATTTGCATTGTGCACAGAGAAATAAGTATTTGATCCCCCACCAACCATTAAGAGTTCAGCCTCCTCCAGACCAGTTACACGCTCCAAATCAACTTGGTGCCTGCATTAAAGACAGCTGTCTTAAATGGTCACCTGTATAAAAGACTCCTGTCCACAGACTCAATTAATCAGTCTGACTCTAACCTCTACAACATGGGCAAGACCAAAGAGCTTTCTAAGGATGTCAGGGACAAGATCATAGACCTGCACAAGGCTGGAATGGGCTACAAAACCATAAGTAAGACGCTGGGTGAGAAGGCGACAACTGTTTGTGCAATAGTAAGAAAATGGAAGACATACAAAATGACTGTCAATCGACATCGATCTGGGGCTCCATGCAAAATCTCACCTCGTGGGGTATCCTTGATCCTGAGGAAGGTGAGAGCTCAGCCGAAAACTACACGGGGGGAACTTGTTAAAGATCTCAAGGCAGCTGGGACCACAGTCACCAAGAAAACCATTGGTAACACATTACGCCGTAATGGATTAAAATCCTGCAGTGCCTGCAAGGTCCCCCTGCTCAAGAAGGCACATGTACAGGCCAGTCTGAAGTTTGCAAATGAACATCTGGATGATTCTGAGAGTGATTGGGAGAAGGTGCTGTGGTCAGATGAGACTAAAATTTAGCTCTTTGGCATTAACTCAACTCGCCGTGTTTGGAGGAAGAGAAATGCTGCCTATGACCCAAAGAACACCGTCCCCACTGTCAAGCATGGAGGTGGAAACATTATGTTTTGGGGGTGTTTCTCTGCTAAGGGCACAGGACTACTTCACCGCATCAATGGGAGAATGGATGGAGCCATGTATCGTCAAATCCTGAGTGACAACCTCCTTCCCTCCACCAGGACATTAAAAATGGCTCGTGGCTGGGTCTTCCAGCACGACAATGACCCGAAACATACTGCCAAGGCAACAAAGGAGTGGCTCAAAAAGAAGCACATTAAGGTCATGGAGTGGCCTAGCCAGTCTCCAGACCTTAATCCCATCGAAAACTTATGGAGGGATCTGAAGATCCGAGTTGCCAAGCGACAGCCTCGAAATCTTAATGATTTACAGATGATCTGCAAAGAGGAGTGGGCCAAAATTCCATCTAACATGTGTGCAAACCTTATCATCAACGACAAAAAACGTCTGACTGCTGTGCTTGCCAACAAGGGTTTTGCCACCAAGTATTAAGTCTTGTTTGCCAAAGGGATCAAATACTTATTTCTCTGTCTTTGACAGTGGGCAAACTTACAAAATCAGCAAGGGATCAAATACTTATTTCCTTAACTGTATATATATATATATATATATATATATATATATATATATATATATATATATATATATATATATGTATATATATATATATATATATATATATATATATATATATGTATATATATATATATATATATATATATATATATAGCTCCTTTAAAATAACAATAAAGAAAAATTTGTAAATGATGTGATGAAAATTGGTGACAAATTTATGTAAGAATTATAGTATAGCTGCAGTATCACTCACTCACAGCAATGGCTGCCTGTGCCTGCATAACAAATACACTGACACTGACTGACTCCTATCTCTCTCTAAAATCTATCTTTCTATCAGGTTATTGTAAATCTAATTATATATTCTCTTCCCCTCACTATGAAACAAACTCACTGACAGTAATCCACTATCTAACTGTATTCTGTGTTTTACTATCTCTCACTCTCTATCT
The DNA here is from genome assembly GCF_050947455.1 of Rhinoderma darwinii. Taxonomy (NCBI): domain Eukaryota; kingdom Metazoa; phylum Chordata; class Amphibia; order Anura; family Rhinodermatidae; genus Rhinoderma; species Rhinoderma darwinii. The sequence continues at coordinate 444,233,204 of NC_134687.1, forward strand.
GACGTTGTCTTTCTCTTATCTGTATCTCCACAAAGCATCAGCATTTCCTGGTTGGGCTGTTTATAGTTGTTATGTCTCATATGACTGGCATCCAATGAGTCATCTGTGACTCACACCTATACCCCTCATGATTGGCTGTTCTAGAGGGAGGGCTGCCTGCTAGGCATTATAAGGAAGCCCGCCGAGCCGCAGCCCAATGTCATGTAATCCTTTTTCTCTGTCTTCTTGCCTACTTATGATCTGACGACCGACATTTTAAGTAATTTGTGCTGGATGAATCCTAAAAATGTCGAATTCGCCAAGATCTGAAATTTTAGGGAAATTTGTAATGAATTAGAATAGTGTAAAATCAATTAACTCATTTCTAATTTTTTTACCATTGCTTACATAACACCAACAGATTTTTGCGGAGCTGTAAATAGCTTTTCACCATTCACATCAGTCACTATCACATTCTGAATTCCCTATATCAGACGCTCACATTTTATAGGAAGCTAACTCTGTTTTTAGAGTGTGGTAGAATACCAGATGTAACCTGCACAAACATGTGGAAAACATACAAACGCCTTGCCGATGTTGTCCTTGGTTGGATTTGAATTCAAGAGCCTAGTGCTCAAATGCAACACTGCTAATCTTTGAGCGACAATGCCACCCACACTTGTCATCAATGTCAGGAATAGTGGGTATGTGGACCCACTGGGCCGTACCCCCGTAGCAGGATAGCAGCTGGCCAACAAAGTACCAAGACAGTATATAAATAGTCCAAGCACAAAGGTGCCTGTAGTGGTTCAGACAGTAGCAACGGCTAGGCACAGATGGGATCTTGACAGCAGAAACCAGACATGGTGGAACACAGCAGGTGAAACCGGTGGCACAACACGAATCCAACAGGTTTAAGGCACAGGAACAAATAGCAAGGGACACAGGGCACAGGTAGCAGGGCAAGGGAAGCAACGGGAACAGGATAACACTAAGGGACCATTTGCAAGATTAACACGGGTAAACACAACAATGCTCAGGCAATGAGGAAAGGGACAGGGCCCTTCTTATAGTCCAGGGTGATCATGGGCTAATTAACAATATTTTACATGTGCGTGCACTGGCCCTTTAAGACCGAGTGCGAGCGTACGCGTGCACCCTAAGGGACACAGCAGAGCGGAGCGGAAGTGAGCGCTCGCATCTCCTGGGGAAGAGATGCGGGCCAGTGCTCACCAGACCATGGCTGCGGCCGTCGAGGGGTGAGTAATCCCGACGGTCCACTGCCATGGATGTCACAATCAATATGTTACCATTACTATATTTAGTGTTAAATGGTTATTTAGTTATTATGAAAACATAATTGAAACATCACAATATTTTCCGACAAACATCAAATGTCAATTGCCTTCTTTATAGAAAGTTCAATGCATGTAAGAAATTGGTTGCATTGAGTGATGAAACATTTTATGCTTTTCTTTATTTTTTACATGATCCAGATTGAGAAATTCATTTACATTTATCATAACTTCTTGTACAAGTAAAATGTTCCTCTAGCACAGGGAGATTTGATCACCTTGCCGGTGATCAAGAATTAAAAACAGTTTAAAAACAGTTGATGAGTAGAAATGTCATAATTGTGACATTTTTTCTTCTGAAACACTTTCACGTATATTGTACTTTTTATTAGCCTTAGTAAACAACTTGTTTGTGTAACAAAAACAAATCACTTTGCATACAGGAAAACTCTTACAATATTCATCCACTTAGTGTAAGCTGTACCTTATGTACATTATTTCAGATAATCTATTTCTTTTTAGATGCTATTGTGCTTAAGCAATAATTTCGATAAAATGAAACATTGTGACAAGATAATAGCCTCCTATTTCCCTATTTTCAATGTTTTTCCGTGGGAGATCATTACCCTGTCACAACATTTCCTTGAAAATTACTTTTTTCTATTACATGAAATGATTTAGGTTTGCAACAAGAATGTAAGTAAAATAATGATGCTAATAATAAAAAATTGAATAGCTCTAGGTCTGCACAGTCATCCAGAAAAAAATATGTGCCTAAAAAGTGTAAGTTAGTCTCTACTAATGAGCTTTCCAGTGTATTGTGATGGCGCAAAGCAGGCAATTTTATCTCTGATGTTTTGAAAGGTGTATTATAGCTATTGTTTATTATATATTACAGTTCAATTGTGTCAATAGAGACTTGAAGTTCTTCGCTGAAATATGTCTTAATAATGCAGCTTTGGTAAAAGTTTTTTTGTAGAGTTTTTCCAACAATTTAGTGTATTTTATTGAAAGAAAATTAACTTGCTCATATGTAACATATGTAAGACTAAAGCAGAAGTGCAGTTGTGGTTAAAGTGATAAAAGCTCCCTTTGGATTTTGTTTGCCTGCTGTTGATTTTTTTCAGTTTACATTTTTAGTTCTGTTAGTGCTATGCTTATTGCCTACAGAATATATACATTGGGACTCATTTATCAAAGCTGTTACATTGTTACATAGTTAGTACAGTTGAATAAAGACATATGTCCATGCAGTTCAAACAAGGGATGGGAAAAAAGGGAAGGCATGAAACAAAAAGTGTACACATTGATATAGGAGCTGATATTTTTTTCGTTCTAGGAAATGATCTAAGCCATTTTTAAAGCCATCTACTGTCCCTGCTGTGACCAGCTCCTGCGGTAAGTAGTTCCATAGATTCACAGTTCTCACAGTAAAGAAGGCATTACACCTCAGCAGATTGAACCTTTTGTTCTCCAGACGGAGGGAGTGCCCTCTTGTTTTTTTAGGGCGCTTTACATGGAACAGGATGTCACCATATTTTTTGTATGTGCCATACATATATTTATGTAAGTTAATCATGTCCCCCCTTAGTCGTCTCTTTTCAAGTCTAAATAGGTTTAATTCTTTTAATCTTTCCTCATAAATTAGATTCTCCATGCCCCTTATTAGCTTCATTGCTCTTCTTTGTATTATTTCCAACTCCAGGGCATCCTTTCTATGTACTGGAGCCCAGAACTGAACTGCATATTCTAGATGAGGCCGCACTAATGCTTTGTAAAGTGGTAATATTACATCCCTGTCCTGTGAGTCCATACCTCTTTTAATACACGACAATATCTTGCTGGCCTTTGAAGCAGCTGATTGACATTGCATGCTGTTATTTAGTTTATGATATACAAGTACACCCAGATCCTTCTCAACAAGTGACTCACCCACTGTAGCTCCCCCTAGGACATATGATGCATGCAGGTTGTTGGTACCCAGAGGCATAACTTTACATTTATCTACATTAAACCTCATTTGCCAAGTGGATGCCAAAACACTCAGTGTGTCTAAATCGGCTTGTAATTTATGAACATCTTGCATAGACTGAACAATACTACATAGCTTGGTGTCATCTGAAAAAATAGAAACAGTGCTATTAATCCCATCCTCTATATCATTAATAAATAAGTTGAATAATAGTGGTCCCAGCACTGAACCCTGGGGTACACCACTTATAACCGGTTAATTCAGAGTAGGAATCATTGAGCACAACTCTCTGGATACAGTCCTTGAGCCAATTTTCAATCCAATTCCAAACTATATTTTCTAAACCTATAGACCTTAACCCCTTTCCGCAATGGCCACTTTTGACCTTCCTGACAGGGCCTTATTTTTCAAATCTGACATGTCTCACTTTATGTGGTAATAACTTTGGAATGCTTTTACCTATACAAGCGATTCTGAGATTGTTTTCTCGTGACACATTGGACTTTATGTTACTGGTAAAATTTGGTTGATACATTCAGTATTTAATTGTGAAAAACACCAAAATTTTGTGAAAAATTGCAAAAATGTGCATTTTTATCAATTTAAATGTATCTGCTTGTAAAACAAATAGTTATACCACACAAAATAGTTGCTAATTAACATTTTCCATATATCTACTTTATATTGGCATAATTTTTTGAACATTCTTTTTTTTTTTTAGAACGTTACAAGGGTTAGAACTTTAGCAGAAATTTTCAAGACAATTTCAAAAGGCTATTTTTTCAGTGACCAATTCAGTTGTGAAGTGGCTTTGAGAGGCCCATACAATACAACCCCCATAAATCACCCAATTTTAAAAACTGCACACCTCAAAGTATTTAAAACAGCATTTAGAAAGTTTCTTAACCCTTTGGGCGTTTCAGAAGAATTAAAGCAAATCAGAGGTGAAATTTACAAATTTCATCTTTTTTGCAGAAATTCATTTATAATTCATTTTTTTTCTGTAACACAGAAGGTTTTACCAGAGAAATGCAACTCAATATTTATTGCCTAGATTCTGCAGTTTTTAGAACTATCCCACATATGGCCCTAGTGTGCTAATGGACTGAAACACCGGCCTCAGAAGAAAGGAGCACGCAGTGTATTTTGGGGCCTTCTTTTTACTAGATAATATTTTAGGCACCGTGTCAGGTTTGAAGAGGTCATGTGATCCCAGAACAAAGGAAACACCCCAAAAAATACCCCATTTTGTGGTCTACACCCTCAAGGAATTCATTTAGGGGTGTAGTGAGCATTTTGACCTCACAAGTGTTTCAACAATTTTATTAGAATTTGGATGTGAAAATAAAAAATTGAAAATAGAAAAATCCCCCCAACATATCTAAAGCCACTTCTCTGGAGTATGTAAATACACCATATGTGGTCATAAACTGCTGTTTGGGCACATGGCAGGGCTTAGAAGGGAAGGCGTGCGATTTGGCTTTTGGAGTGCAGATTTTGCTGGATTGGTTTCTTGACACCATGTCGCAATTGCGAAGCTGCTATGGTACCAGTACAGTGAAAGCTCCACAAAACTCCACAAAAGTAACTCCATTTGGCAAACTACACCCCTTGAGGAATTTGTCTAGGGGTGTAGGGAGCATTTTTACCCCACAGGTGTTTCATAGTTTTTATTAGAATTAGGCAGTCAAAATTAAAAAAAAAAAAATTATTCTCTCAATAAATGAAGAAAAAAAGAACCCCAACATTTCTAAAGAAAATTCTCCAGAGTATGAAAACAGACATAGTTTTAGCTCACAATTTTTCATTTTCTCAACAAATAAAAGGAAAAAAAGTCCCCCTTCATTAGTAATGCATTGTCTCCAGAGTATGGCAATAGCCCATATGTGGTCATAAACTGCTGTTTGGGCACACGGTAGGGCTCATAAGGGAAGGAGCGCCATTTGGCTTTTGGAGTGCAGACTGGATTGGTTTCTGGGCGCTATGTCGCATTTGCAAAGCCCTTGTGGGACCAAAACAGTGGAAACCCCCCAGAAGTGACCACATTTTGGAAACTACACCCCTCAAGGCATTCACCTAGGGGTGTAGTGAGCATGTTAACCCTGTATGTGTTTTCCAGAAATGAGTGTACACTCGATGTTGCAGAGTGGAACTGGTAATTTTTCAATAGATATGCCAATATGTGGTTCCCAGCTTGTGCCACCATGACAGCTGTCTAATTATTATGCTGTGTTTCTCGCTTTTAGAAACACCTTACGTGTGGCCCTAATCTTTTGCCTGGACATTCGACAGGGCTCAGGAGTGAAAGAGTACCATGCGAAATTGAGGCCTAATTTGGCGACTTAAAAGTATTGGTTCTCAATTGCAAGGCTGTGATGTTAAATAATAAAATAAACCCCTGAGAAGTGCCCCATGTTGTAAACTACACACCTCAAGGCATTTATTAGGGGTGTAGCGAGCATTTTCACCCCACAGGTCTTTTCCATAAATGAATGTGCTGCGGATGGTGCAAAGTACAAATTGCAATTTTTCCATAAATTAATGTGCTGCCGATGGTACACAGTACAAATTGCAATTTTTCCCTAGATATGCCATTTAATTGGCAAATATGTCGTGCCCAGCTTGTGCCACTGGAGACACACACCCCAAAAATTGTTAAGAGGGTTCTCCCGGGTATGGTGGTGCCATATATGTGGAAGTAAACTGCTATTTCGGCACACTGTAGGGCTCAGTAGGGAGGCAGCACCACTTGTATTTTGAAGAGCAGGTTTTGCTTGATAGTAGTTTTGTTTGGAGTTTTACTGGTATTTCAGTTTATAATGTGGGGGCATATGTAAGCTGGGCAGAGTACATCAGGGGCATAGTCAGGTGGTATAATAATGGGGTAAAAAAACAAAACAATAAAATAAGCCATAGATGTGTGTTACGCTGTGAAGACTCCTTTTTGCACAGGCCATGTTTCACTGATAAATTGTGTTCTTTCTTATCCCCTTTTGGCCCACACTCTGCACCTTTGCAGTTTGGGGAATTCTGCTGGGAAGTGTTGTCCTGGTATAATGCGGGCACCCTCGCTTCCAGCAGATGTTTGGGCCCACCGCTTCCTGGTTCCCTAATTTTAGGGCCTTGATAAATCGCCTCTTGAAACAGAAGAAATGTTCCCCTATTTTTTTCTTTCCTGACTTATTGGACCTTAACTTATTTTATTTTTTCATAGACGTAGTGGTATGAGGGCTGTTTTTTTATGGGACGAGCTGTAGTTTATTGGTACCATTTTGGGGTGCATGCGACTTTTTGAGCACTTTTAATCCTTTTTTTTGGGAGGCAAGGTGATCAAAAAACAGCAATTCTGGCATAGATTTTTAGGGGTTTTTTTTTTATACATCGTTCACCATGCGTAATAAAGTACATGTTAACTTTATTCTGTGGATCAGTATGATTCCGGTGATTCTAAATTTATAGCACTTTTTTATGTTTTACAACTTTTTTTCACAATAAATATTACTTTTGTAAAAATAATGTATTTTTTCTGTCGCCATGTTCTCAGAGCCATAACTTTTTAATTTTTGTTTGTCGATAGAGATGTATAAAGGCTTTTTTTTTTTTGCGAAACAAGCTATAGTATCATTTTTGGATACATGCAGCTTTTTGATTACTTTTGATTCCAATTTTTGGAAGCCAAAGTGACCAAAAAACAGTAATTCTGGCATAGTTTTTTAAGGGTTTTCTTTATAGCGTTCACCACGTGGGATAAATAACATAACCTTTTTATAATTCAGGCCGTTACGGTCGCGGCGATACCAAATATGTATGGTTTATTTATTTTTTCAATAATAAAGGACTTGATAAGGGAAAAAGGGTGATTGTGTTTTATTTTATTACTTGAAACATTTATTTTATTTTTTAAAACTTTTTTTCCCTTTACAAATTTTTTTAGTCCCACTAGGGGACTTGAAGGTACAACTGTTTGATTGGTGTTCTAATACATTGCACTACTTATGTAGTGCAATGTATTAGAACTGTCAGTCGTTCACTGAGTGCCCTATCTCCTACATAATCTGATCGGCGCTATAATGTAGATAACTGGCTGGATGCAATGTCTATTCACTCTCAAGACACTTCAGTAAAGTTAATGTGGGTGTATGTGTCAGCACAGCGTGATCTCGCGAGTTGGGCATTAACCCCTTCCCGACATTTGCCGTACATGTACGTCATGGAAAGCATTGACTTCCCGCAAAATGCCGTACATGTACGTCAAATGTATGGCACCGGCTCAGAAGCTGAGTCGGTGCCATCATCACCGGATCTCAGCTGTATCTTACAGCTGACATCCGACTGTAACGGCGGGGACCGAAATTAGCTTCGATCCCCGCCATTAACCCCTTAAGTGCAGCGCTCAAACGCGATCGCTGCACTTAAGGTGTTTGCAGCTCATCGGAGCCCCAGCAATGAAATTGCCGGGGTTCCGGTGGCTGCAATGGCAACCGGAGGCCTAATACTGGCCTCCCGGTCTGCCTAGCACCGAAGCCGGTCAAGATCCGCCCGGCGGCGGAGCCTGATCGGCTTCCGTAGCTGCCGGCAAGATGGCGCCGGGTCAGGAGCTGATCCGGCGTCATCAGCGGTGGAAGTCAGCTGTACTGTACAGCTGACATCCACCTGTAACGGCAGGAACCGGAGCTAGCTCCGATCCCTGCCATTAACCCCTTCGATGCAGCAATCGAAAGCGATTGCTGCATCGTAGCGGTTACTAGCAGATCGCCAGCCCTGACAGGCAATCGGGACTGGTGACTGCTGTTATGGCAACAGGAGACACAATGGTCTCCTGCTCTGCCATTACGGAAGCCGATTTAGGCCCCGCCGGGAGGCGAAGCCTAATCGGCTTGCTGTCAGTGAATGACTGACAGATCTAATACATTGCACTACATAGGTAGTGCAATGTATTAGAAAAAAAAAAATCTGACCGTTGGACCTTCAAGTCCCCTAGTGGGACTTGAAGAAAAGTGTAAAAAAAGTGTAAAAAAGTGTAAAAAAAAGTGCAAAAAATAAAAGTTTGAAAACAATAAAAGTTTCAAGTAATCAAATAAAACACAATCCCCCTTTTACTCTTATCAAGTCCTTTATAATTGAAAAATAATAATAAACCATATGTATTTGGTATCGTCACGACCGTAACGACCTGAGGTATCAAAATATTGTATTATTTATTGCACGCGGTGAACAGCGTAAAAAAAAACGTAAAAAACGTTACCAGAGTTTCCGTTTTTTAGTCACTTTGCCCTACAAATATTAAAATAAAAAGTGATCAAAAAGTCGCATGTATCCAAAAATGGTAGCTATAAAAATTATAGCTCGTCCCGCAAAAAACAAGCCCTCATACAGTTCCGTCGACAAAAAAATTAAAACGTTATGGTTCTCACAACTTGGTGACAGAAAAAAAATACATTCTTTTTACAAAAGTAATTTTATTGTGAAAAAAGTTGTAAAACATAAAAAAGTGCTATAAATTAGGTATCGCCGGAATCGTACTGACCCGCAGAATAAAGTTAACATGTAATTTATAACGCATGGGGAACGCTGTATAAAAAAAAACGAAAAAAGCTGTGCCAGAATTGCATTTTTTTGTTTACCTGGCATCCCAAAAAATAGGATAAAAGGTGATCAAAAAGTCACATGTACCCCAAAATGGTACCAATAATAACTACAGCTCATCCCGCAACAAACCAGCCCTCATACCGCTACGTCTATGAAAAATAAAATTAGTTAAGGCTCCAATAAGTCAGGAAATAAAAAAATATGCAGTTGTGCCCGAGGGGAACATTTCTTCTGTTTGAAGAGGCGATTTATCAAGGACCTAAAATTAGGGAACCAGGAAAGGGAGGGCCCAAACTTATCCGCTGGAAGCAATGGTGCCCGTATTATACCAGGACAACACTTCCCAGCAAAATTCCTCAAACTACAAAGGTGCGGAGTGTGGACCAAAAGTGGCATAAGAAATTACACCATTTATCAGTGCGACACTGGCCTGTGCGGAAAGGATTGCTTCACAGCGTAACACACATCTATGGATTATTTTATTTTTTTCATACCACCTGACTATGCCCCTTATATACTCCGCCCCGCTTACATGTACCCCCACATTATAAAACACCAGCAATACTCAAACAAATTTAGTACCAAGCAAAATCCGCTCTCCAAAAGCCAAATGGTGCTCCCTCGGCTCTGAACCCTACAGCGTGCCCAAACAGCAGTTTCCTTCAACATATATGGCATCGTCATACCCGGGAGAACCCTTTTAACAATTTTTGGGGTGTGTGTCTCCAGTGTCATAAGCTTGGCATGACATATTTGCCACTGAATGGCATATCTAGGGAAAAATATAAATTTTTAATTTGCACCATCCGCAGTGCATTCATTTATGGAAAAGACCTGTGGGGTGAAAATGCTCACTACACCTCTTAATAAATGCCTTGAGGGGTGCAGTTTCCATAGTGGGGGTCACTTATCAGGGGTTTCTTTTTATTATTTCACATCTGAGCCTCTGCAGTTGTGAACCAATACTTTGTAAATCGCCAAATTAGGCCTCCACTCCGCATGGTACTCTTCACTCCTGAGCCCTGTCATATGTCCAGGCAAAAGATTAGGGCCACATGTAGGGTGTTTCTAAAACTGGGAAACACTGCATAATAATTAGAGGGCTGTCTTGTTATGGTGGCACAAGCCGGGCACCACATATTGGCATAGCTATGGAAAAAAATCCCATTTTCACTCTGCAACATCGAGTGAACACTAATTTCTACAAAACACCTGCAGGGTTAAAATGCTTACTACACCCCTTGGTAAATGCATTGAGGGGTGTCGTTTCCAAATTGGGGTCACTTCTGGGGGGTTTCCACTGTTTTGGGCCCACAGGCGCCCAGAAACCAATCCAGCAACATCTGCACTCCAAATGGCGGTCCTTTCCTTCTGAGCCCTGCCGTTTGCCCAAACAGCAGTTTATGACCACATATGGGGTATTGCCATACTCGGGAGAAATTGCTTTACAAATTTTGGGTTCTTTTTTTCCTTTATTTGTTGAGAAAATGAAAAAATTTGCGCTAAAGCTACGTCTTATTGAAGAAAAAAGACTGTTTTTATTTTCACTGCCTAATTCGAATAAATTCTATGAAACATCTGTGGTGTCAAAATGCTTAGTACACCCCTAGATGAATTCCTCAAGAGGTGTAGTTTCCTAAATGGAGTCCCTTTTTGGGCGTTTTCATTGTTTTTTCCCCTCAGGGGCTTTGCAAATGTGACCTGGCCTCCGCAAACCATTCCTGCTAAATGTGATCTCAAAAAGCCAAATAGTGCTCTTTCCCTTCTAAGCCCTGCCGGGTGTCCAAACAGCCGTTTATTACCACATGTGGGGTATTGTTTTACTCGGGATAAATTGCTTTACAAATTTTGTGGTGCTTTTTCTCCTCTAGTCCTTCTGGAAATGAGAAAAAATTAGCTAAACCTAGATTTTTTTTGAAAAAATGTGGATTATTATTTTCAGGGCCTACTTCCAATATTTTCTGCAAAAAAACTGTGCGGTCAAATCGCTCACTATACCCCTAGATAATTTCCTCAATGGGTGTAGTCTCCAAAATGGGGTCACTTGTGGGGGGTTTCCACTGTTTTGTCCGCTCAGGGGCTTCGTAAATGTGACATGGCCTCCGCAAACCATCCCTGCTAAATGTGGACTCCAAAAGCCAAATGGCGCTCTTTCCCTTCTAAGCCCTGCCGTGTGTCCAAACAGCCGTTTATTACCACATGTGGGGTATTGTTTTACTCGGGAGAAATTGCTTTACAAATTTTACAGTGCTTCTTCTCCTTCAGTCCTTGTGGAAATGAGAATAAATTAGCTAAACCTACATTTTCTTTGAAAAAATTTAGATTATCATTTTCACAGCCTACTTCCAATAATTTATGCAAAAAACCTGTGGGGTCAAAACTCTCACTGTACCCCTAGATAATTTCCTCAATGGGTGTAGTTTCCGAAATGGGGTCACTTGTGGGGGGTTTCCACTGTTTTGTCCCCTCAGGGGCTTTGTAAATGGGACATGGCCTCTCAAACCATTCCTGCTAAATTTGAGCTCCAAAAGCCAAACGGCGCTCTTTCCCTTCTAAGCCCTGCCGTGTGTCCAAATATCCATTTATTACCACATGTGGGGTAGTGTTTTACTCGGGAGAAATTGCTTTACAAATTTTGTGGTGCTTTTTCTCCTTTAGTACTTGTGGAAATAAAAAAAAAATCGCTAAACCTACATTTTCTTTGAAGAAATGTTGCTTTTAATTTTCACGGCCTACTTCCAATAATTTCTGTAAAAAACCTGTGCGGTCAAAATGCTCACTACACCCCTAGATAATTTCCTTGAGGTGTCTAGTTTCCCAGATGGGGTCACTTTTGGGGGATTTTCACTGTTTTGGCACCGCAAGAGCCCTTCAAACCTGACATGGTGCCTAAAATATATTCTAACAAAAATAAGGCCCCAAAATCCACTAGGTGCTCCTTTGCTTCTGAGGCCGGTGCTTCAGTCCAGTAGTACGCTACGGCCACATCTGGGATATTTCCTAAAACTGCAGAAACTGGGCAACAAATATTGAGTTGCATTTCTCTGTTAAAACCTTCTGTGTTATAAAAAAAATTGTATTAAATATTTATTTCTGCAAAAAAATATGAAATTTGTAAATTTCACCTCTACTTTGCTTTAATTCCTGTGAAATGTGTAAAGGGTTAAGACATTTTCCAAATGCTGTTTTGAATACTTTGAGGGGTGAAGTTTTTAAAATGGGCTGACTTTTTGGGGGTTTCTAATATATAAGGCCCTCAAAACCACTTCACAACTGAACTGGCCCCTGTAAAAATAGCCTTTTGAAATTTTCTTGAAAATGTGAGAAATTGCTGCTAAAGTTCTAAGCCTTGTGATGTCATAGAAAAATAAAAGGATGTTCAAAAAAACGATGCCAATCTAAAGTAGACATATGGGGGATGTTAATTAGCAACAATTTTGTGTGTTATAACTGCCTGTCTTACAAGCAGATACATTTAAATTGAGAAAAATGCTAATTTTTGCAATTTTTCACTATATTTTCGTGTTTTTCACAATTAAATACTGAATGTATCTACCAAATTTTACCACTATCTTAAAGTCCAATGTGTCACGAGAAAACAATCTCAGAATCGCCCGGATAGGTGAAAGCATTTCGACGTTATTACCACATAAATTGAAACATGTCAGATTTGAAAAATGAGGCTCTGTCAGGAAGGTCAAAAGTGGCTAAAGAGGGAAGGGGTTAAGAAACGAATTAGCATAAATCTAAAATTGTTCATAACTTAAAAACTACTGTAATCTGGTGATAGAGCCTCTTTAAGCTCCTTATAATTTAAAAAGGCTACAGCTGTACCCTCAGATTTGTATTTTTCAAATGCCCTTTTTACAGAAGGTGTGGGGGTTAATTTTAGTCGTTTACACTTGTTACCTATTGGAATAAAATAAGATCTCCCATTTATCATTTGTACCATTATTTGACATTAGTTCTTCTCAGTCTATATCCTCAGTTGCAGCCCTCATCCTGGGGAAATTAGCCTTCTTAAAATTAAGTGTTTTTGCAATCCCAGCCTCTGTTAGTTTTTTACAGTACAGCTAAAATGCAACTATATTGTGATCACTGTTACCGAGGTTGTCATGAACAATGACATTGCGAACAAGCTGTGCATTATTAGAAATGAACAGATCCAACAGAGCTTCACCTCTAGTCGGGTTTCCACAAACTGGCCCATAAAATTTTCCTACAACAGGTTGAAGAAATTTCTCCCCTTCGCAGTTGAAGCTGAACCATGAGACCAATTAATATCCAGGCAATTAAAATCTCCCATTATCACTACAGTACCCGCCTGTGCAGCCCGCTCCATCTGTTTATATAGCTGACCTTCCATCTCCTTAGTTATATTGGGGGGTCTATAGATTACACCAAAAGTTATTTTTTCAGTGTTTACCACCCTTTCTAGTTCCATCCGCAAGATATCAATCTCCTCACAATCTTCACCCACTATTGTCTCTTTCACACTCGCCGTCATATCACTTCTCACATACAGACATACACCACCACGTTTCCTATTTGTCCTGTCTTTCAGAAACAGTGTAAAACCCTGTAGATTTACAGCCCAGTCGTGTGAAGAGTCCAGCCATGTTTCAGCAACACCAACTATATCTATATTTTCGTCCAGTACCAAGGACTCCATTTTGCTTGCTAAACTTATGGCATTTGTGAACATACACTTTTACTTGCCTTTCAATTTTTCACATTTAGTATCAGAAATGTGATTATTTGCAATTATTTGGGCATTTTTATCTTCAATGTTGTTTTGTAACAAGAGGATCTCCTTATCCTGTTGTCTAGTCCTCTCCCCACAGTCTATTTTTCCCCCCACCAATGTAGTCTGACCCCTCTCTAACCTCACTACCCCTTTATTTTCTACATTGACCTCCCTCCTCAGCTATAGTTTAAATTTAAATTGTCTAATAAAAAATCTGGTCTTGTAGCCCATTACAGCCAATCAGAGCTCATCTTTCATTTCATAAACTGCTCAGGAAAATTTAACCTGCATTGTGATAGATTGCCATTGAAAACAAGGTCAGTTTTCTTTAACTGGTTCCCGACCGCTGGCTGTGTTTTTACGGCCAGCGGTCAGGGTCCTTAAAACCCGAGCCATAGACTTTTTACGGCTCGGGTTTTAACTTGCTGCCCCAGCGATCGGGCAGCTGAATGTCGGGTCTCCAGCTGTCAGTGACTGCAGGGGACCTTGAAGAGAGGATAGAAGCAGCTTTCGCTGCTTCTGTCTTCTCTGATCACTTGTACACAGCGCTCAATGTGCGCTGTGTATAGGGATAGAGGCAGCGGCTGCGCCGCTGTCCCTATTGCTCCCGGTGTTCATGTAACTGGTCACATGATCGCCGGGTGCCGTTAGTGACAGACTGCTACTGGGTCTTACTAGACCCAGCACAGCCCTATTAGTGACAATCGTCAGTATGAGAGGGCTGATTTCCCCTGTAACTGGGGCTGCTGTGCAGCTCCAGTTACAGTGGAAAAGATGGTGTAAAAGAAAGAAAAAAAATGTATAAAGTTCCCCAAAGGTCTTTTTTGACCTTTGAGGGACAGATCATAGTAATAAAAAAATAAAAGTAAAGTAAAGTGCAATCATGTTTTATAATAAATACACATAAAATACCCATCCCAAAAAAACTTTCCCCTCCCGCCAATCATTGTTGTAACGCTTTAATATAGACATGTAATATATTACAATTTCCGGTAGACAATGACGATCACAAGTAAAAGGTCTATTTTAGGGTAAAATTATGTTATTACCAAAAAAAAATAGCTGAAACGTAAAAAGCTTATTTTTTGACTATTATTTTCAAACTTTAGTAAAAAAAATTCTAAAATAACAAAAAGGATGTGTATAAAAACAATAAAAAAAAAAAACCTGCATTGTCTATGGAAAAAACATCGCAAAAATCACGTCGTTAGCCCAACAAATAAAAAGGTTATAGCTATTTAACTAACGCGTGCTAAAAATGGCTAAACAGTGTCTGTTCCTGAAGGCTCAAAATAGCCTGGTCCTGAAGTGGTTAAGACAGTTTTGGTAAATGAGGCCCAATTGTGTATTGAAATCTATAGATTTAAAAAATCCACCTACTGTCTCAAGCTTGATGACATCAGTGGCTGAGACTGTTGTTAAGTCCCTGCCATTACCCATTGCTGTATTTACAGCTCCCTCTGCCCTAGGCACTAAGCCTGAATACGCCCCCATTAAAGGCCTATTAACATTTTCTAATTATTGTCATGATACGCTTGTCTCTGAGCAATTATAATAATAATTGACGAGTGTTAGTAACGAAAATTAGCAAATAAAACTATCATTTACCATTGATTATCAATTGTGGCACCATAAAAACAATTGTTATCAGCAGTTGTTGTTTTTTTTGTGTAAATGTCGCTCAGCTAGGTCCTGGTGTTCAATTTTGTGGCCTTTGTTCCCCAAGAGTCATAGATTAGCCCTACCCCAATACAGTGACTAAATATTATCACCATATAGTCACTAAATAATACCACCATACTGTATCTGGATAACACCACCATCCTATTACTAAATAACACCACCATACTATAAAAATACAGCATACTTTTAGATAATAATACCATTATACCATCACTCGATAATGCCATCATACTGTGACTACATAACACCACCATACAGTGACTGAATAATCGCTTCATACTGTTACCAAATAAAACTACCATACTTTTCCTAAATAATACCACTATACTGTCACTGTATCATTTCACCATACGATGCCTAAATAACACCGCCATGCAATGACTGAAAAATACCCCCATACCGTTTCAGAATACTGCCATACCATTGCTAGATATAAAAACACTAAACGAATACCATTACCGCTATAATGAGACCTAATACAGTAATCACATTGTAGTGAGATACAACACATAAGGTTTACAGAACATCATCACAGTGCAGAATGGACAAAGTAATAAAATACTTATCAGATACAGTAAATGGCAGAATGAACAAACTCAGTGACTCACAGGTGACATGTATAGTGCTCCTTATAAAATTGTGACATAAATAATGCTCCATTTAAAAATGTGCCATGTATGGTGCCCCATATAAAGTTGTGCCATAAATAGGAGCCAATATATAGTACCCCTTAAAAAACTGCCACCTATGGTGCCCGGCAGAGTCTGGCAGCCTATGCCGTGAATGGAGGCTGCATAGGCTGCTGATCGGAAGAGGTCAGCAGTTTATGCACTGAATGGAGTGGCATGGAGAAAACAGCTATAGAACTCTTGCCCCTTGCCATAAAGCCGCTGGCTCTAAGCAGAGGCAGGGGGGGATTTAGAAAAATGCACCACCATAGGAACTGAACCTCTTATGCCTAGGGCAAATTATGGCTCTGTCTCTACCCCCATGCTTTACATTGCAGCTTTACTTGTTCATATTGGCTGCTGTCAATGCAGTATATATTGTGACCCAAGTACAAAGTTAGCCGCAGAGGGGAAGTATAATTCTTCCAAATTCGCTTCTTATGTGGAGTAGAAATTAGTCCAAAAAATAATATTTCCGTTTTTTTGGATGAATGCCAAAACACTCATGAAATCACTAACAATTTGTGATTTTGCCCTGAAGAATTATTATATTGAACAGCCAGTGAAGAGACAGGTTTTTTTACATGACACTTATTACTGTAACGTCCGCAACCACGGCCCGTCGTTCCCACTCACTCCTCAATGGCCGTGACCGCAGACTCCTGAGTGCAAGATCGATTGTATCAATTTAAATATATAAATAAATGGATTTGAATGGGACGTACAACAGAAAGGAGGATCTTTCACTCAAAGTGCCAATCCTGCTATTAACAAGATTGTTTTCCCTTTAAAATGCATGATTCTTCAGATCATAAGACATCTGATCATGCCATATGTCTCAAATAATGTCATAATTCTGGTAATATAAAAGAATACCAAAACTGAAACTGCATTGACTCTCAAAGTCGTCTGTGGAACTCTATGAAGCAAAATTACTGTGTAAGGGCTGATTCAGACGAACGTTGCTTTTTTGCACGCGCAAAAAACGCGCCGTTTTGCGCGCGCAAAAACCACTTGACAGCTGCGTGTGTCATCCGTGTATGATGCGCGGCTGCGTGATTTTCGCGCAGCCGCCATCATAGAGATGAGTCTAGTCGACGTCAGTCACTGTCCAGGGTGCTGAAAGAGTTAACTGATCGGCAGTAACTCTTTCAGCACCCTCGACAGTGAATGCCGATCACAATATCGAGAAACCTGTTAAAAAAAAAGAAAAAGTTCGTACTTACCAAGAACTTCCCTTCCGGCCGTTGTCTTGGTGACGCGTCCTTGGTGACACGCCTCTCTTGACATCGGGCCCCACCTCCCTGGATGATGCGGCAGTCCATGTGACCGCTGTAGCCTGTGCTTGGCCTGTGATTGGCTGGAGCTGTCACTTGGACTGAATTGTCATCCCAGGAGGTCAGACTGGAGGAAGAAGCCGGGAGTTATCGGTAAGTCAGAACTTCTTTTTTTTTTTACACGTTCATGTATATTGGGATCGGAAGTCACTGTCCAGGGTGCTGAAACAGTGTAACTCTTTCAGCACCCTGGACAGTGACTATCTCCTGACGTCGCAAAACGAGTTCGGCCGAACCCGGTGAAGTTCGGTTCGGTTGTCCGAGTTCGCTCATCTCAAAGACACTCCATTTGGATGTTTGGAAACAGAAAAGCACGTGGTGCTTTTCTGTTTACATTCATCCTTTTGACAGCTGGTGCGCTGTTTCAGTCGGTTCGCACGGAAGTGCTTCCATGAGACCTGCGTGGTTTTCACGCACCCATTGACTTCAATGGGTGCGTGATGCGCGAAATACGCGGACAAACGCTGCGCAAAAAGCACGGACTATCTGTACTGCCCCATAGACTTGTATTGGTCTGTGCGTGGCGCGTGAAAACCACGCGGCCCGCACGGACCCAATACACGTTCGTGTGAATCCCCCTAACACTGGAACTATGGTTAGCGGATTATGGATCCCCACATGCTTTCAAAAAGTAAGCACAGTGGGACTAGGACATTTTATAGATTACTTCTGAAAAGATTTGTGGCTTGGAATTGAAAATCCCCATTTGTGTTCTGATTATTTTTACATTTCCTCCACAAACAGGAAACCAGATCACAACTTTATGGTATGGTAGATTTTCAGAAGATTTATACTATGTACAACATATATTGTGGATAAAAAAAGTATCATGGCTATTTTTTATTAGAGTGTGCAGTGCAAAAGCAAATGCCCATGATGGTCATCTCCTGCAATCTCTCATGAATTGCCTATACTTACTAAAATCAGTAGAACAGCATCTCTTAAAGACTATGTAAACTTTGAAGTTGACCTTTCCTTAAATAAAACAATGTATTATGTGATTTTATGCAATTTCCAAACAGGCCCCCATTAAAAAAAAAAATATTTTTTTGAGATACAGCCTACATGTATCCTCTACACATAGAAGCTACACCCTGTCGCCAAAGCCAAATCTGCCAGACCAGCGGGACCGACGGCTCTGACACGCTGGACCCAGCAGCCATTGACCACATCCAAGTTCATCAACTTAGATATGATCGACAACAACCGGATCCTGTGTGTCAGAGACTAATTTTTGCCAATTCATAATTAATATAATTACGTTTTCATTATACTTATGCCTTATTCAGACTAGCGTGTGTAAAATTTACTGTGAAAAACAGCTGTTTTTCACAGCTGATTTGCACCCGTGAGGGACCCGTTTTAAAGGATCCCTCATAGACTTGAGTCTATTGAGGGATCCGGGAAAATGGACAAAAATAGAACATGTCCTATTTTTTCATGGGCTGTTCACAGAGTGAACAGCCCCGTAGAAATACATGCAGCCATGTAACGGCCATAAAAAAAACGGTCGTCACATAGACTATTTCAATGCTCGTCTCAATAAGGCATCATAGTTGCCATCTTAGTATTACTAACAAATAAGAGGACATCGTCCGCATAAAGCGATATCTTACATTCATGCTTTCCCAACCTAAAGCCCACTAGCTCCTTCATTTATCTAATAATGATTCCTAATGGGTTAATAAGTAGAGCAAACAATAGAGATCTCCTGTCCCACGGGACAGGCTAAATGGCACAGATATTTCCCCATTTACCATGACCCTGGCAACTAGATTCGTATATAAAATCAAAAAGTATGAACAAAACTTATGCCAGGGAGACTCACACATCAAGTTTAGATATTGAAATAGCTTTAACTTCTATCCATTCAATAATGTTTCCTTACCAAAAGCTACAATGTTGTTCCTGTTCTGTATTGAATTTACATTTCTTCATAGAAAGATTCAATCACTGGCATGTATAGAGGAAATGTTTAAGTGTGTTCATGTTAGCAGGAGCTTTGTTCCCTGATTTGGCAGCAAAAACATTTGTGTAATTGGAATTGGCAGGGAGAACCAAGGAGGTGGGCTACCTGCAGAGAATCAAGTAATTGATAAATCCATTTACACGTTTAATTATGTGTATGTAACATCTTTATTGAAGTAAACGAAGAACAGTTGAAGGAGGTGTGAGATTTTTGACGTCCAGAAATGCTCCAACGTTCAGTAAATGGACATTTTTCATTGCATTATAAGCACAGTCAAAATATATTATATTGCATCATGCAAACACTGAAAACTAAATAAGATTTGAATCCCTATGTATAAGAGTATTTAGATTTAGAATAGGAGAAACCATAAGGAAACATTTTGTTTAGCAGTTCTATTGGAATGAGTGAGAAGAACATGACCAAAGGCAGGAAAAATAAAGTAATCTTAGCACAATTAGGTGTGGAAATTCGAAATTCAGAAGAAAGGACTGAAATGTATTATATTAATGAGTTTATTGTAATAACTTTTCAGTAATGACAGTTATAGAGGAAGGACTCTGCCATCTCTCATACTTTTTCTTACTTTTCGTTAGTTAATAAATTCCAGGTATATCATGTCTTTTAAAGGGAAATATCTATCACAAATAACATGTAAAAGTATTTGATCAGCATGCATATACACAGCATTAAATTTAATTTCCATAAAAAATATACTCAAAATAATTTTTCATGCCTCTGATTCAGAACTGCAATGAAATTCAACTAGCTGGCTTACAAGATCTCAATAGCTTTGAAACTTGTATTTACACTTCTGGCCACAGCTCCTTCAACATATTGCCTTAGCGCTCATCCAGGAAGACGGTCCCTGGATAAGCGCTGAGGCAATGTGTTAAAGGAGCTAAGGCCAGAAGGGTAAACACAGCATGATCTCACAATTGTAGCTGAGATCACGCTGTTCAAGGAAGGGGGGAAACTGATTGGACAGCATCATACAAACAACACAAACACCACCCACAGGGAAAAATAAGCTTTAGTGTCCCTTCGGCTAGTATAGCCTAATTTGCATATTTAGAAATAAGCTCCTAACTTTTAAAATAATAAAAGTTTTGGGACAGAATTTTCACTGGAATTATCAGCATGACAGCGCCTATTAGATTAGTTAGGAGATTAGGCATTACTAAACTAGTGACAGATCCTCTTTAAGTGGGGGAAGGAAAGCAGCAGAAAATTCGGACAGGGTGGGACTGACCCACTAGAGTACCAGATGATCCTCCAGACACAATAATGGGCTTCTAAAACAGAACCCCCAAAGGTCCAGCAATAGACAACCACATTTGGAGCTGTCTTTGTAGCCAATCATTTGCCATTGGGGTCTATTTCTTATGGGTTGATTCATAAATAACCTACTTGACCTTATTGATTATATGTTTTGTGCATGCAATGATAAAAACAATGTTTAACCCGAACTTCCCACAAAACGACGTGTCTGGTCTGTCGTAGTGTGGAAGGGGAATTTATGGAGCGTGCTCCATACGCTGCTAGTGTCGGCTGTGTTTTAAAACCGACACCCAGGACTAACTGCCAGGAACAGTGATCACGCTGTTCCTGGCTGTTTAAACCCTCAAATGCTGCGGTCAATCGAGACCGCAGTATCTGAGGCGTTGAGAAGCGGGGGGAGGCAGTTTATCGACCCTCCCCCGCAGTGAGATCGGGGGTTGACGATGGTTGTCATGGCAGCTCAGGACGGCCTTCGCTCTGCCTCTGCAGATGCCTGTAAAAATGACAATATATAGCGAATGATCGGACGTAAACATGTTATGTAGCAATGAAGGTTGGGACCTCAGATTAATTTCCTCCGGCAAGCCTTAGCCATCACACAGAGCAGTTAACAGTTTTCCGTTATGTAACGCCACCCCTGAATTAAACATAGTGGCCCGGGGATCTAAACTGCAGTTGAGAATATGCACTGCTGATAACATTTACATATTCCACATACCTAATAGTCGCACAATGGAATAGCAAATACTGATTAAGACAAAGCTTTATACTTTCTGTAAGCATACGTTTACTTTAAATTATATGTATTGTGACATTTAACACTACTTACAGATGTAAATTCTCTCACTAGGAATTCTATGCAGTTGCTAAACACATACAGTTACATATCCTATGATTTCCAAAATGTTACATCTAACCTTAATGTATAAAACCTTCCTCTTGTGTTTAATAACATGCTGCCACTGTCAAGTCAGCTTTTGGTTTTGAAATGTTTGTCCCTGCAGTACTATCTTGCATATGAAATGGTTTATAAATAAGTAATGGTTGTACAAAATCCCTTACAAAGTTAAGCTTTGAAATTCAAAGAGCAGTCATAAGTCAGATCCAAAATCTGCACATGAACATAAAAGGCTTTAATCTTTTCTCAAACAGTACAAAGTGCACTTACTGATCACGTTTTACTTTAAGAAGTAACAAATAATGCAGACAAAAAGCACAAATTGACATGTGATGCCCTATTGTAGAGGATACCTTCAGATTGTCTGCCTACGAAATAATCCTTCTGTATATCTACAGTATGACAGGAATTAAACAGAATAATATGTAAATCCTATAGTATTAACACATTATAAAATGTACTGGACAACACTCATGTTCCAACATTTAAGGCAAAACGTCCCCAAAATAACACCTCTTTATCTAGCCTAGCTTTTCTGTGACAATTTTTAAATTCCCTAATATCTAAAACCATTTTTTCATGCAATTAAATGTTATAAAATAACTAAATGGTTGTATACTTTTAACAATCCCTTTTTGTTAACAGCTGTATTTCGGGGGAAACTAATAGCAAGTGTTAAAGGGGCTCTGTCACCACATTATAAGTGCCCTATCTCCTACATAAGGAGATTGGCGCTGTAATGTAGGTGACAGCAGTGCTTTTTATTTAGAAAAACGATCTATTTTCACCACGTTATGAGCGATTTTAGCTTTATGTTAATGACTTTCTTAATGCCCAACTGGGCGTGTTTTTACTTTTGACCAAGTGGGCGTTGTAAAGAGAAGTGTATGAACTCTTTAAGTTCCCCTGCAGAGCCATCAAAGGGGATATTAAGCATTTTCATTAGTCTCCTTGAGATCAATGGGCTACCCATGCAATGCATGGACATGTCAGGTCCTTCAATGAGAGAGATAGAGAGAGAGAAGCTTTCTTGAAACTGCTCATATGGTAGGTCCTACTAATTGATGAATGTCCCAAATGAAGGATTCCTTGTTACGTGGACCAGATCTGTTCCTACATGCTCATCATCATCTCTTAGCTATTAAGCAGCAGCTGGAACAGTTGCTCAGGACTACTGCTGTACAGCTGATTTATCAGTGCGGGTCAGCTGACCACGCTGATGAGAGTAACTGTGGCTTGTTTGGGAGCGACCTGATTGGGCTACTTTGCCTTAAGAATACCTGGCCTCAGCATTCTGGTGTTGGCAATAGAGTTTGATAGGCATGTTTGCTTCTGTTATTCTGACCATGTGTTCCAGCCTAGTCTTGAGGTTTTCCAGCTGTTTGTCTTTACGTATTGAAAGCTCTATTGAGAAGTAAAAAGCTTATGGAACAGGAATATAGAAAATAAAAATTAGGGAGATATACAGGCAAAAATATAAGGAAAGGTGTCAAGAACATGTCCTAAGCCAGGCAAAATTTGCTGTACTCAGAAAGAAACTTAGCTGTCTGAAAATCATTCAGACTATTAGTGGTAATATTAGTTGTGACAGATGTGAATAATATGAGTTGTGCATAGTATCTTATCAGTTATATATCACTCACTATAGATCATAATCCATTATTCTTTTTAATATAGGCAGCTGCATGAATTGTAAAATAGATAATTTTATAGTATCTTCCTGACTACCTATCAAGTGATTATTAATAATAATAATTAGCCTATTTACTGTATATTCTATTAAACATAGAGCAGTAGCAGCATTTTTTCCTCATTTGGTATAAAATATTTTACATTTCCAATTGCAATTAGGGTTCTTTATTGTTACCACATGTTGAACCTACTAAGGACTGAGTTTAGTTACTCACCCTACAACAGAGAAAAAATAAATGCTACTACTTTAACTAGTCAGATAACGTTAAATATTATCTTATTTGAAAAACTTACATACAATAAAATCCATTTAAAGATGCTAAAAATTTTGAGAAAACCCGTCCTCAGAATAAATAGACTATGGCTGTCCCCCAAATAACCTGCATATTAACCAGAAGTGCAATTTGATGCTCATGCAACATCTGTCACGTAGGGTTCGTGGACCCACTGGGCTGTACCGCCTTGGCGGTATGGCAGCTGGCAAACAGGGTGCAGGTCAGAGTCTATAGTTTATATAGGGTACCTGTGGCAGCTCGGACAGTAGCAAGGCAGGCTTGGCACAAACTAGGCAGCAGGTAGACATCAGGCGTGGAGAAGCAGGACAGGCGTGGTATACAGCACAGCACGGCTACAGCTCAGCACGGCACTATATCAGGATACAGGAACAGGAAACACTGGGAGCAGGAAACACTAGGGGACCATTTGCAAGACAGACTTGGAATACAACAACAAGGCTCAGGCGCGGGAGGATAGGGCTGGGACCGTCTTATAGCCCAGGGTGCTCTGGAGCAATTAGCTCAAATCCCCAACATGCGTGCGCTCTGGCTTCTTAAGTCTGTACTGAGCTCGGGAGCGCACCCTGGTGGTCACTGTGGAGCAGGACGGCCGTATGTGCAGACATCTCTTAAAAGAAGGGTGTCGACTGGATGGATGGAGTTCGTGGTCACCACGGACATTACAGTATCCCCCCTCTTACGCCCCCTCCTCTTGGGACCAGAACGAGACAGAAACCTCTTAATGAGGGCAGGAGCGTTTAGATTCTCCTCTGGCTCCAGGGACCTCTCTTCTGGACCAAACTCCTTCCAAATAAAAGGTTCTTCCTCTTACTTTTTTAATATCCAAGATATCCTTAACCTCGAAGGTGTCTGAAGGGCCGCTGGAAGCAACCGCAGGTCTAGTAGTGTTGGTATAGCGGTTCAGAACCACCTGCTTGAGGAGAGAAACATGGAAGGAGTTGGGGATCTTGAGGGTAGGAGGCAGCCGAAGCTTGTAGGTGACAGGATTGATCTGCTGCAGGATCTCGAAGGGATTGAGGAACCTGGGAGCAAATTTGTATGACGGTACCCTGAGTAGAATATTTCGGGAGGACAGCCAGACCTTTGTGTTAGGAAGAAACTGAGGGGGTTCTCTTCTTCGTGTGTCCGCCTTCCGCTTCACGCGGTCGACCGCCAGCTGGATGGAGGAACGAGTCTGCTGCCAGATCTGCAGAAAGTCCCCAAAGGCCATGTCAGCAGCTGGCACCTCGGACGTAACAGGGGCCGGGAGAGGAATTCGTGGGTGCTGGCCATAGACAATAAGGAACGGTGTCTTCTGTGTGGACTTGCTGGTATGATTGTTGTAAGAGAACTCAGCCCACGGAAGCAACTGACCCAGTCATCATGCTGCTTGTAGATGATGTGGCGTAGGTGGTTCTCCAAGATCTGATTGATCCTCTTGACCTGACCATTGGACTGAGGATGGTAGTCCGAGGAAATGTCCAACTTTATACTTAGGAGTCCGCAGAGGGCTCTACAGAATTTAGAGGTGAACTGAATCCCCCGATCAGAAACAATATGCTGCTGTAAGCCGTGCAAGGTGAAGATATGTTGCATGAACAGCTTGGCCAGCAGAGGAGCAGTGTAAAGGATCTGCCAGACACAGCTTCTGTGTCGATGCCCGTGGTTAATCAGTCTGCACCTGCTCCTAAGTCTGATAGAGTGACTCGATCTGCTACCACTCAGGCTGGGAGGCTGAGGAGTGGGAGAGCCTATCACAGCCTGGCCAGACGGAGCTAGCTCCCGCCCTCTGTCTATTTATACCTTCATTTCCTGCTCCTCCTTTGCCTGTGATTCTGCCTGTTTCCTGGCTCTGCTGCTACTGCTTGTACTATTGTCCTCTGCTTCATATTGACCCTGGCTTTACTGACTACTCTCCTGCTCTGCGTTTGGTACCTCGTACACTCCTGTTTTGACTCGGCTCATTCACTATTCTTGTTGCTCACGGTGTTGCCGTGGGCAACTGCCCCATTTCCCTTAGCTTCTGTGTACCCTTGTCTGTCTGTCGTGCACATATTGAGCGTAGGGACCGTCGCCCAGTTGTACGCCGTCGCCTAGGACGGGCCATGCAAGTAGGCAGGGACTGAGTGGCGGGTAGATTAGGGCTCACCTGTCTGTCTCCCTACCCCGTCATTACATAATCACAGGCCCATATACCTTTTCTACCCTGGTCCCTGACACAACAATGAACCCCCTTGAGACCCTGGCTCAGCAAATGCAGGGCCTCTCCCTACAGGTCCAAGCCCTGGCTCAGAGGGACAACCAGCATGATGCTACCCTGGTAGTGCCCCCCACCTCACCTCTTGAACCCCACCTCAAGTTGCCTGACCGGTTCTCAGGGGACCGGAAGACTTTTTTCTCCTTTCGGGAGAGTTGTAGGCTCTATTTCCGTCTAAGGCCCCACTCCTCAGGTTCTAAGAGCCAGCGAGTGGGTATAATTATGTCCCGGCTCCAGGACGGGCCCCAAGAATGGGCCTTCTCCTTGGCTCCTGACGCCCCTGAACTTTCCTCTGTTGATCTTTTTTTTTCGGCTCTCGGGCTCATATATGACGAGACTGACAAGACTGCCTTTGCCGAGAGTCAGCTGGTGACCATACGTCAGGTAAGAGACCCGTTGAGGAGTACTGTAATGACTTTAGGAAGTGGTGTGTAGCTTCTCGGTGGAATGACCCTGCCTTGAGGTGCCAGTTTAGATTGGGTCTGTTGAAAGACCTGTTAGATAGCTATCCCTCTTCTGACTCTCTAGATCAGGTTATGGCTTTAGCGGTACGTCTTGACCGAGGTCTCAAGGAACGACGACTTGAACATTTTTGTGCTAGGGCCAAGACTCCCAGGTCCCGACCAGTGGGCTTACTATGTTCTTTACCCATTCCCCAGAGACCTTGGACCCATATCTCCATGGATTTTATCACCGATCTGCCTCCATCTCAAGGCAAGTCGGTGGTGTGGGTTGTAGTAGACCGCTTCAGTAAGATGTGCCACTTTGTGCCCCTCAAGAAACTACCCAATGCTAAGACGTTAGCTACCTTGTTTTTCAAACACATCCTGCGTCTCCATGGGGTTCCTGTCAATATTGTTTCTGACAGAGGGGTACAATTTGTTTCATTGTTTTGGAGAGCTTTCTGTAAAAAGTTGGAGATTGATCTGTCCTCCTCGGCCTTCCATCCTGAAACTAATGGCCAAACTGAGAGGACTAATCAGTCTCTAGAACAATATTTAAGGGGTTTTATCTCTGACTGTCAATATGATTGGGTCTCCTTCATTTCCGTCGCCGAATTTTCCCTTAATAACCGGATCAGTAACTCGTCAGGGGTCTCCCCCTTTTTCTGTAATTTTGGGTTTAATCCACGGTTCTCCTCCGTTTCACCTGGTGGTTCCAACAATCCCGAGGTAGATGTCGTTCATCGGGAACTGTGCACAGTCTGGGCCCAGGTTCAGAAGAACCTAGAGGCGTCCCAGAGCATACAAAAGACTCAGGCAGATAGAAAACGTTCTGCTAACTCATTGTTTGTGGTCGGGGATCTGGTGTGGCTGTCTTCAAAAAATGTGCACCTTAAAGTCCCGTCCAAAAAATTTGCTCGCCGGTATATAGGGCCGTACAAGGTCATTGAAGTCCTTAACCCTGTCTCCTTCCGACTGGAGTTACCCCCGTCTTTTCAAATACACGACGTGTTTCATGCCTCCCTCCTGAAACGCTGCTCCCCGTCCTTGGCTCCCTCGAGGAAACCTCCGGTCCCTGTTCTCACCCCTGAAGGGGTAGAATTTGAGGTGGCCAAGATTGTGGACAGCATGATGGTCCAAGGCTCCCTCCAGTACCTGGTCCATTGGAGAGGATACGGGCCTGAGGAGAGGACTTGGGTACCCGCCCGGGTTGTTCACGCTGGGGTATTGCTCAGGAGGTTCCATCTTCGGTTCCCCAATAAGCCAGGTCCACCTAGAAAGGGTCCAGTTGCCCCTCATAAAAGGGGGGGTACTGTAAAGGATCTGCCAGACACAGCTTCTGTGTCGACGCCCGTGGTTAATCAGTCTGCACCTGCTCCTAAGTCTGATAGGGTGACTCGATCTGCTACCACTCAGGCTGGGAGGCTGAGGAGTGGGAGAGCCTATCACAGCCTGGCCAGATGGAGCTAGCTCCCGCCCTCTGTCTATTTATACCTTCATTTCCTGCTCCTCCTTTGCCTGTGATTCTGCCTGTTTCCTGGCTCTGCTGCTACTGCTTGTACTATTGTCCTCTGCTTCATATTGACCCTGGCTTTACTGACTACTCTCCTGCTCTGCGTTTGGTACCTCGTACACTCCTGTTTTGACTCGGCTCATTCACTATTCTTGTTGCTCACGGTGTTGCCGTGGGCAACTGCCCCATTTCCCTTAGCTTCTGTGTACCCTTGTCTGTCTGTCGTGCACATATTGAGCGTAGGGACCGTCGCCCAGTTGTACGCCGTCGCCTAGGACGGGCCATGCAAGTAGGCAGGGACTGAGTGGCAGGTAGATTAGGGCTCACCTGTCTGTCTCCCTACCCCGTCATTACATAATCACAGGCCCATATACCTTTTCTACCCTGGTCCCTGACACAACAATGAACCCCCTTGAGACCCTGGCTCAGCAAATGCAGGGCCTCTCCCTACAGGTCCAAGCCCTGGCTCAAAGGGACAACCAGCATGATGCTACCCTGGTAGTGCCCCCCACCTCACCTCTTGAACCCCACCTCAAGTTGCCTGACCGGTTCTCAGGGGACCGGAAGACTTTTTTCTCCTTTCGGGAGAGTTGTAGGCTCTATTTCCGTCTAAGGCCCCACTCCTCAGGTTCTAAGAGCCAGTGAGTGGGTATAATTATGTCCCGGCTCCAGGACGGGCCCCAAGAATGGGCCTTCTCCTTGGCTCCTGACGCCCCTGAACTTTCCTCTGTTGATCTTTTTTTTTCGGCTCTCGGGCTCATATATGACGAGACTGACAAGACTGCCTTTGCCGAGAGTCAGCTGGTGACCTTACGTCAGGTAAGAGACCCGTTGAGGAGTACTGTAATGACTTTAGGAAGTGGTGTGTAGCTTCTCGGTGGAATGACCCTGCCTTGAGGTGCCAGTTTAGATTGGGTCTGTTGAAAGACCTGTTAGATAGCTATCCCTCTTCTGACTCTCTAGATCAGGTTATGGCTTTAGCGGTACGTCTTGACCGAGGTCTCAAGGAACGACGACTTGAAAATTTTTGTGCTAGGACCAAGACTCCCAGGTCCCGACCAGTGGGCTTACTATGTTCTTTACCCATTCCCCAGAGACCTTGGACCCATATCTCCATGGATTTTATCACCGATCTGCCTCCATCTCAAGGCAAGTCGGTGGTGTGGGTTGTAGTAGACCGCTTCAGTAAGATGTGCCACTTTGTGCCCCTCAAGAAACTACCCAATGCTAAGACGTTAGCTACCTTGTTTTTCAAACACATCCTGCGTCTCCATGGGGTTCCTGTCAATATTGTTTCTGACAGAGGGGTACAATTTGTTTCATTGTTTTGGAGAGCTTTCTGTAAAAAGTTGGAGATTGATCTGTCCTCCTCGGCCTTCCATCCTGAAACTAATGGCCAAACTGAGAGGACTAATCAGTCTCTAGAACAATATTTAAGGGGTTTTATCTCTGACTGTCAATATGATTGGGTCTCCTTCATTTCCGTCGCCGAATTTTCCCTTAATAACCGGATCAGTAACTCGTCAGGGGTCTCCCCCTTTTTCTGTAATTTTGGGTTTAATCCACGGTACTCCTCCGTTTCACCTGGTGGTTCCAACAATCCCGAGGTAGATGTCGTTCATCGGGAACTGTGCACAGTCTGGGCCCAGGTTCAGAAGAACCTAGAGGCGTCCCAGAGCATACAAAAGACTCAGGCAGATAGAAAACGTTCTGCTAACTCATTGTTTGTGGTCGGGGATCTGGTGTGGCTGTCTTCAAAAAATTTGCACCTTAAAGTCCCGTCCAAAAAATTTGCTCGCCGGTATATAGGGCCGTACAAGGTCATTGAAGTCCTTAACCCTGTCTCCTTCCGACTGGAGTTACCCCCGTCTTTTCAAATACACGACGTGTTTCATGCCTCCCTCCTGAAACGCTGCTCCCCGTCCTTGGCTCCCTCGAGGAAACCTCCGGTCCCTGTTCTCACCCCTGAAGGGGTAGAATTTGAGGTGGCCAAGATTGTGGACAGCATGATGGTCCAAGGCTCCCTCCAGTACCTGGTCCATTGGAGAGGATACGGGCCTGAGGAGAGGACTTGGGTACCCGCCCGGGTTGTTCACGCTGGGGTATTGCTCAGGAGGTTCCATCTTCGGTTCCCCAATAAGCCAGGTCCACCTAGAAAGGGTCCAGTTGCCCCTCATAAAAGGGGGGATACTGTAAAGGATCTGCCAGACACAGCTTCTGTGTCGACGCCCGTGGTTAATCAGTCTGCACCTGCTCCTAAGTCTGATAGGGTGACTCGATCTGCTACCACTCAAGCTGGGAGGCTGAGGAGTGGGAGAGCCTATCACAGCCTGGCCAGACGGAGCTAGCTCCCGCCCTCTGTCTATTTATACCTTCATTTCCTGCTCCTCCTTTGCCTGTGATTCTGCCTGTTTCCTGGCTCTGCTGCTACTGCTTGTACTATTGTCCTCTGCTTCATATTGAACCTGGCTTTACTGACTACTCTCTGCTCTGCGTTTGGTACCTCGTACACTCCTGGTTTGACTCGGCTCGTTCACTACTCTTGTTGCTCACGGTGTTGCCGTGGGCAACTGACCCATTTCCCTTAGCTTCTGTGTACCCTTGTCTGTTTGTCTGTCGTGCACATATTGAGCGAAGGGACCGTCGCCCAGTTGTACGCCGTCGCCTAGGACGGGCCATGCAAGTAGTCAGGGACTGAGTGGCGGGTAGATTAGGGCTCACCTGTCTGTCTCCCTACCCCATCATTACAAGCAGAAGGAAAACCGGTCAGAGGAACAAAGTGGGCTATCTTTCAAAATCGATCCACCACCACCCAGACAGTACTGCATCTGGCAGAGAGAGGCAGGTCCGTAATGAAGTCCATGGCCGTGGGCCGTCGGGTTTACTCACCTCCCGACGCCCGCAGATATGGATCCGTGAGCGCTGGTTCTCATATCCTTCCTAGGAGACGCCAGCGCTCACTTCCGCTCCGGTCTGCTGTGTCCCGTAGGGCCAGCACGCGCACAAAGGAAATCATCATCAATTGCCATGATTTCCTGGTCTATAAGAAGGCTCCAGGCCTTCTGATCCTTGCCTGAGCGTTGTTAGTTTTCCCAGTCTGTCTTGCAAATGGTCCCTTAGTGTTTCCCGTTCCAGTTGTTACCCGTGCCTTGTTACCTGTTCTTGTATCCCGTGCTATTCTTGTTCCTGTGCCAACTAGTGTCGGAGTCATATCACGTCCTGTGTCATCTGCCACGTCCAGTGTCACCTGCCACGTCCGGAGGAATCCGCCATGTCCTGTGTCATCTGCCATGTCCGGAGGAATCCGCCACGTCCTGTGTCATCTGCACATCCAGAGTAATCCGCCACCTCCCGTGTCATCTACCACATCGTTAGGAAGTCGCCACACCTGGTGCAACCTGTGGCACCTGTGTCATCTGCCACGTCTGGCGTTACCTGCTGCTCCCTTCTCCATCTGTACCAGAGCTGCGGCCACTGTCTGGACTACCCAGGTACCCTTGTGCGGGTCATTGTATTGCTGGTGTTTCCTGTTGTTTGGGCAGCTGCCTTCTCGCTATGGCGGTACGGCCTAGTGGGTCCACTGACCCGCCTCGTGACAGTCCATAGCTATATGCTGGAGCAGACCAGCAGGTCTAGTGAGCGACCTTGTTGGCTGTACATACTGAACAGGAGGAAACAAAGTCCATAATGTTTGTGGGCAGCGTGGGCTACCAGAAATGACGAGCAATCAGATCCCGAGTCTTACGGGTCCCCGCGTGACCTGCCAGTCTAGAGGAGTGACCCCAGTGGTGGATTCTTCCACGGTCAGCCAGGCGCACAAAAGTCCTCCCTGGAGGAATGTCCCCAACTTGCAGGGGATTGACAGAGACAATGCAAGACGGATCAATCATGTAAAAATTGGCGAATCCCAGAAAGCGCTGTATGGCCCTCAAGCCTTGAGGGCGTGGCCATTCCAGGACAGACTTTACCTTTTCAGGATCCATCTCGAGACCTCGATTCGAGACGATATAGTCCAGGAAGGGTAGAGCATCTTTTTCAAACACGCACTTTTCCAACTTAGCGTACAGACGATTCTCCCTTAACCGCAGCAAAACTTGACGGACATGTCTCTGATGATTCATAGGATCTGGAGGAAAAAAAATCAAGATATCATCAAGGTAGACTACTACACAAACATAGAGGAGGTCACGGAAAATGTCATTAACAAACTCCTGGAAGACCGCGGGAGCATTACACAGGCCAAAGGGCATTACTAGATATTCATAGTGTCCATCACGGGTGTTAAATGCAGTCTTCCATTCATCACCCTGGAGAATCCGGACTAGGTTGTAAGCCCCACGCAGGTCGAGTTTGGAAAAAATCTTGGCACCACGTATACGATCAAACAGTTCTGAGATCAGTGGCAACGGATATTTATTTTTCACCTGTTTGAGACCTCGCTAGTCAATACAAGGACGAAGAGAACCATCCTTCTTTTTGACGAAGAAGAACCCGGCTCCTGGGGAGGTAGACTTCCGTATGAAGCCCCTCTCCAAATTCTCTTTCACATAGTCGGACATGGACAGAGTCTCTGGCAAGGAGAGAGGATATACCTTACCACAGGGAAGGGATGCACCAGGATTCAGCTCGATAGGGCAGTCATATGCCCGGTGTGGAGGCAATGTCTACGCCTTCCTCTTGCTGAAGACGTCCAAAAATGCAGCATATGACACGGCAATCCTGCCAATGACCGTGGCAGCGAAGGCTGAGCCGAACAAATCTGCACCAAACATCGACTTTGACACTCAGGGCCCCACTGGAGAAGCTCTCCAGTATTCCAGTCCAGGACTGGGCGCATGTAGTCAGAGCCAAGGCAGGTCCAGCAACACAGGGTTAACGGCTTTGGATAGGATATAGAAAGACAGGAGTTCGAAGTGAAGAGCTCCCACTTGGAGCCTCAGCGGCTTGGTTACAGCTATAACTGGGTCTGGCAGAGGTAGTCCATTCACTGATGCAACCGTCAATGGCCTCCCCAGGGGAGTGGTGGGTAATTGAAGAAGATCCACCAGGTCTCTACAGATGAAATTAACAGCGGATCCAGAATCCAGATACGCAGAGACCTGATGCGTTCTCTCGCCGGACACTATGGTCACTGGTATGGACAATTTAGACAGAAGTCCCTTGTTACCCAAGTTTGCCTCTCCTAGAAACCCTAGGGTTTGGGATTTTTTGGGGACACAGGCGCACAAGATGGCCACCGAGGCCGCAATATAGACAGTCCCGAAGTGCGTCTGCGTTGTCTCTCCTGGGTCGATAGCTTACACTGGTCCATCATCACAGACTCCTTAGGAGGATCGACATCTGAGGACAGAAGGGGTTGCTGCAAAGTAGGGACCAGACTAGGAAGGCCTCCCTCCCGACGAACCTCTTGGAGGCGTTCTCGGATCCGCATATCAATCAGGACGGACAGAAGGATTAGGTCATCCAGGGTAGATGGCAGGTCTCGAGCGGCAAGTTTGTCCTTAATTTTAGGAGACAGTCCATGCCAGAATGCAGCCACCAGGGCCTCATTGTTCCATAACAGTTCTCCCGCCAGGGTGTGGAAGTGGATGGCGTACTCGCTCACGGAGGTGTCTCCTTGGCGTAGGTTAATCAAGGAAGCCGCTGCAGATGATACCCGTCAAGGCTCCTCAAACACCATGCGAAAAGTCCGGAGGTAGCCCTGGAAGTCACGGGTCTCTGGTCCTTGTCTCTCCCAGATAGGGTTCGCCCATGCAAGAGCCTTGCCAGTGAGGAGAGAGATGATGAAAGCGACCCTTGTGCCTTCAGACGAAAATTTCCTAGTATACAGGCTGAAGTGGATCTGGCACTGGTTCAAAAATCCACGACAGGAGGTGTAGTCTGAGGATCAACACTGCCAGGAGGTATAGTGGGAGGAACGGCATCTCTTGTGACATCGTCATGGTCTTGGATCGACCAGCGGGGTCCATGGCCTGAGCTTACTGTCACATAAGGTTCGTGGACCAACTGGGCCGTACCGCCTTGGCGGTATGGCAGCTGGCTAACAGGGTGCAGGTCAGAGTCTATATTTTATATAGGGTCCCTGTGGCAGCTTGGACAGTAGCAAAGCAGGCTTGGCAGGAACAAGTCAGCAGGTAGATGTCAGGCGTGGAGAAGCAAGACAGGCGTGGTATACAGCACAGCATGGCTACAGCTCAGCATGGCACTAGATCAGGATACAAGAACAGGAACAGGAAACACTGGGAGCAGGAAACACTAGGGGACCATTTGCAAGACAGGGTTGGAATACAACAACTAAGCTCATGTGTGGGAGGGTTAGGCTGGGGTCTTCTTATAGCCCAGGGTGCTCTGGAGAAATTAGCTCAAATCACCAACATGCGTGCGCACTGGCTTCTTAAGTCTGGACTCAGCTCGTGAGCGCACCCTGGTGGTCACTGTGGAGCAGGACGGCCGCATGTGCAGACATCTCTTGAGAGAAGGGCGTCGACTGGATGGAAGGAGTTCGTGGTCAGCGACCACGGACTTTACGACATCTCTGACATGGCCCCCAAACTATTGTGAGTCATTTATAGTACTAGTCTTTATATGGGACAAAGACCATTTGGGGCCCCTCAGTCTCCAGGACCCGGGTTCGACTGCAACCTCTAAACCCCCTATAGTTTTGCCCCTGATTGCAACAATTCAAACATCATAAAAATACATTGTCCTCATAATACAGTCAAAGCATAACGAAAAGGATTCAAATATTCACCGACAATAATAACAGCAGTATATACAATTCACACTGACATGGAAATATAATGCAATTTAACATTATTATACCAACATTATACCTCAATGTGCCATTATATGCAGCTTTGTCATGGTTTATTTACTGCTGGTGTATATATAATATATATTACATCATAGTTTGAGACTTCAGCTGTTAATTTAATGACAGATTTTCTTACTGAGAATGATTCTTATTGTTAAAATTATTCATGGTAGCTGTGCACTCTGAAAACAAAACAACAGTCTGTGCCCAGGGATGTGTGGTCATATAATATCCAAATGTAAGATTTTCAGAGAATACCCCACCAAGGCTTAACAAAGGTATTTGTACAGTATGCATAGACAACTTTAGGTTGAGCTTCGTATCTATATCAGATTGCAAATTCATCCACCATCCTGTATTCAGCCAAATCATACTTACAGAAAATCGGAGGTTCTTTTAGTAGCAAAATAATTGATTGATAATCTAATGCGGCCAGAAGAAGCAGAGACTGGTGTAGAGTGGGTGTTTGCCAAATACTTCAAGAGATTTAATGAACAGGAGAACAGTTAAAAGGTCACTGTCACAGTTTTGAGCAATCAAAACTGCTGACAGCACTATATACAGGATGGGGATAGCGGCGTAATGATACCTATGTGTGAAAGTGAGTAAGGTGTGTTTATGTGACTCCAATTTGTATGATGTGACTCAATTTAGTATGAAGAATCTATTTTATAGTTTGACGCAACTGTTTCTCTGTAAAACTAAACTCATGCTGGGATTTTGTGAGAAATCATGTGTTGACCTTGCATTGCTGTAAGTTTCTCATGAGAACATTGCCTTACTCATGATTGGCTCAACTCGAGTCAAATCCCTACTGTGAGATATATTGTAACTGCGTACTAATATTAAACTAGAGAAGGATTGTGGATATACAAAGCATGCCTCTGTGTGTCTTATTTCTCTCCGACATATCGATATAACTAATTGATCTTGATCTGGACAAGTGACTGAAGGGTGTCCATTGACACACCCATCTAAACCTTTAGTCCAATATATTTGCACTAGATTGCGTCAACAGTCTTTCGTGCCGAAACCCGGGATATTAATCGTCTGATAGCTGTTACTAGGAGGTAGGTCATCAATGCATCAGTGAAACAACAAAACAGCAGTAAGTAAGAAACGTATTCTTACAAAAAACGATTTACTTATGTATTGTTGAGACCTTGTATTAGCTGTTGTGACAGGACAATCTCCCGGACACGGTCACTTGTCCAGAGGTATGTTGAAACCTATTGTGTAACATACCATTAGGGAATTTAGATTGTGAGCCCTGATGGGAACAGTAAAAGAGGACCTCTGTACAGCGCTGCAGAATATGTTGTAACTATATAAGTAACAGAAATAAATAAACAAATAAATAATAAATAATGATTTCAGATGTATAAGTCTATCTTGAGTTAATGGTATTAATGGCATGAGAGGTGAGGATGACAAGAAATATAAGATTGTGTCAGTGAATGAGGTTTGTCAGACCCCTCGGTTACATACACATGAAGGTTTTTTAAGTCGTTCAGGGATTAAAAATTTAACAACCGGAAAAAATTGTGATAAAGAATGATAAAGAAACCTAACTTTAGAGGTTCGTTAATGTGTCTACTGAGTGTGTCATTGCATATCCGAGGGAGCCAAACATTTGTCCCCAGATAGAGTGTTAGCAACACTCCTGTCCCAGCCATTCCCAGACAGCTCCGTTCTTTACTGGGGCTGTTGGGATACTGTAGGGAGTGGATACTAGGGGCGTCCAGCCTCCTACAGCTACTGATGCCAGGTCCAGAACAAATACCTGTCTGCAGCCCACCTCACAAGTATGTGGTTGCCTTGCTCACCCCACCTAACCTCACTATACTGGGATATTCAATTTTAAACCTTGCTACATTACTTCTGCAGGGTGAAAAAGAGGGGAGTAGTGACGAGACAGGGGAGTAGTGATGAGACTGATCAGTTGCATATCAGTGAGACACCACACAATTTTATTAAATTAATGAATTCAGAGCTAGGATGGCTACAAAATGTGTATGAGACACCCATAAGTAACCCAGATTTTGTTCTTTTTTTAGATGGTTCCAGATTCCACCATGAAGGCACCTACAATATAGAATATGGGGTAGTCACGATGCACGAGGCAATCATCCAGAGACCAGTCCCACCTTCTTGTTCTGCCCAAGAAGCGGAGCTGGAGGCATTCGCTGAGGCTTGTAACCTGGCAGAAAGTAAGATGAACAACATTTACACTGCCTCTAGGTATGTTTTTGGCATTGCCTACAAATATGGGCTCATATGGCATAGTAGGAACTTTGTTGGATCATCGGGTAAGCCAATTAAGAATGCAAGAGCAGTAGCCAAAGTATTACAGGTCCTATTAGAACCCAACCAAGTAGCCGTAATAAAGTTGCAAGTTAGGTGGTGAACAATCCAACGCTTGGCGTATTCTTCTTCACAACGATAGGAAGAACTGACTCCAAGGAGAGTATGTGCAGCTAGGTATCAGCAAATTGGCTTACCCCTGGATTAAATAATGCTGCAACAAGGTTTGTAGCAGCCTGCTCGATATGCGCATGGCATAACATAGATAAAACAGCAAAGGTACCTATGAAAAGTGCACCTAGGTCAGATTACCCATTCCAGCGACTGCAGATCAACTACATACAACTACCCAAGGTAGGTATGTATGAATATGTGGTCGTATGCGTAGACCTGTTCTCAGGGTGGCCTGAAGCCTGGCAAGTTTCTTCCCCCACTGCAAAGAACAAGGCCAAGAAAATTCTGAGTGAAATTGTGTGTAGATATGGGGTCCCTGAGACTATAGGAAGTGACAGGGGATCCCATTTTACTGGAGAAAATTATGAAGGAGGTCATGGGATATCTGCCAAATCTATGCCTTACTTTGCAATCCCTGTTTCAGAAGAAGAGCTGTTTACATCTTGGTGTTGGGACATGAACAAATTGCATTTGAAGGGAACTTACGGTAACACTTTAGTGCCACTGCGTGTAGTAGGATGGTATATCCTATAAATTAGGTCAATTGACACAAAATTGTTATGAAAAAATACAAAATATACTGTATTAGTGAACATATATTAGACAAAACAGATTTAAAAAATGAAGCATGGAATGCAACATCGTGGGGTCCTACAAGGCAGCAAACATATGGGTATACACAAAGTATATAGATGTAAGCTACAAAGGAATTACATCAAATACATGAAGCATAAGTAGTGGGCAAATATCCCCATGCATGAGATTGGAACTGGCTCAAGGAAGATATGAAATAGTAATTCAAAAATAATATGAACGTTATACTATATGAAGACCCTCCGAAAGAGGATGATGAATTGAAAAAATAAACCAGACTTATATGATTGGTAGTATAAGCAGGTTTACTTACCCATAAGTTTAGTAGAGATACAACTGATTTTGCACAGAAAAAGGTATATAAGTGGAAGAGAAATCAACACTCCATATTACCTAATCACTGCTCCTCCGTTACTTCATTGTCCTGCCAAAGTGATACAGAGGGTATGCCTCGTCAACGTTCATATCAATCATACCAATCTTATAGTACAAGGTGAAAAAGGAAAATGACGCAAAGACAAGGAACAAACAAGCGAAAACCTGAGAGGGATGAACCCCCTAGTAGTCTGAAGGTAATTAATTTATGTTCGTATAAGTTC
This sequence comes from Rhinoderma darwinii, assembly GCF_050947455.1. Lineage (NCBI taxonomy): Eukaryota > Metazoa > Chordata > Amphibia > Anura > Rhinodermatidae > Rhinoderma > Rhinoderma darwinii. The sequence continues at coordinate 444,271,287 of NC_134687.1, forward strand.
ACAACCTCAGATTTGGCGGTACTGAAAAAGGGATTAACTTTTTCTCCCTGTGCTAGATTTGATACTTTCCCTGCAATTAATGACCTGCGTATTTTTGGTAGGTTGCTGATTTATAAAAAATTCTTCCATAGGTCTGAATATGATAACATCTTTACCACTTCTGAGGAGCAACAAACCTTACATATCCTAGAAGAACTCTTGAAGGAACAAGACACTGACCCATTAGGTAAAGTACCCATACCATTAAGAGTTAAATCCAAACGTTTTCCATCATTGGCGCTATGTCCAGCAGTGGACATGTTTGTCAAGTCAGTTAGCAGAGAATTTGAGGAAAATACCCAATAATGTTAAATGTGACAATCTCACATATCTAGAATGACAGAGTCTCAAAAAAAATTCGAAAATGGATGATGTAATTTTCAAAGCGGCCGCAGGCAGACACCAGGCGCGGTGTATCACACAGGCGTAGTATACGGTACAACATGACTCCAACTCTCTATGGCACAGGAACAAGGTAGCACTGGAAACAAGATACAGGGAGCAGGTACGGGAACACTGGGAAACACTAAGGGACCATTTGCAAAGACTAACACGGGTAAACACAACAACGCTCAGGCAATGAAGGAAGGGGCAGGGCCCTTCTCATAGTCCTGTGTGATCATGGGCTAATTTGACGTACTTTTCTGGTGCGCGAGCTGGCCCTTTAAGGCAACCCTAAGGGACACAACAAGGTGAAGCGGAAGTGAGCACTGGCGTCTCCTGAGGAGGACAAAAAATAGAAATAAAGCCCGCACTCCAATGATCATATCAAAAAAGATTTAATCACCCATTCAGCTGCTCAATGTAGCCTTTATCAAGCAAAGTAAAGCAGACATATCAGTGTATTCATACACCCCCATTGTGGGAGGAGTTATTAACAAAATGTGCATATTATAACAGTTTAAATATTGTGAATATTTAATCAAATTATCAAAATCATCATATGGGAACAATAGTGAAAATATCACAGACTTCGTAAAATTACCAATGAGGTATAGTATAAATATATAATACAGTAACAGATCAAACATTCTTCAGATTAGTTATCAATCATTAGGCAACACCTTTAGTTAAACAAACAGGTGTACACAATCATATAAATCATACGGAACATAAAGCATTGGGCACTCACCCAAAACACTGAAGGAACACGTCATCTAAAAGACGCCATGCGAGCATCTTAGGGAGCCCATTGTGCATGACCACAAGCTGGTCACGTGGAAGCAGACCACATGACCGGCCCTGCCCAGTGTCCTTTGAGACAGCTAGCAACCAGGTAAAGTTTGTTTATGCGCAATCAGTAATCTCAAGCGTACATCGTAATAAAGTTTAATGATGATCCGATTACAACACAAACCTATTGTAACGTCTGTGGTCGCTGACCATGAACTCCTTCCATCCGGTCGACGCCCTTCTCTCCAGAGATGTCTGCACATGCGGCCATCCTGTTCCACAGTGACCACCAGGGTGCGCTCGCGAGCTCAGTCCAGACAAGGAGCCAGGTCGCACACAGGTGGGAGATTGAGCTGATTGCTCCCTGAGCACCCTGGACTATAAGAAGGGCCCAGCCCCTTCCTGCCATGCCTGAGCCTTGTTGTCGTTATCCTAGTATGTCTATGCAAATGGTCTCCTAAGTGTTTTCCAGTTCCAAGTGTTCCCCGTTCCTGCTACCTGTAACCTGTATCCCGTGTTATCCTGGTCAAGTGCCATGTTGAGCTGAAGTCGTGCTGTGCTGTGTACCATGCCTGTCCTGCTGCGCCTTGCCTGGCGCCTGCCTGCTGCCTAGTCCCAGCCGAGCCTGTCTTGCTACTGTCTGAGCTACCACAGGTACACTATACGAACAATAGACTGTAACCTGTGTCCTGTTGGCCAGCTGCCATACCGTCAAGGCGGTATGGCCCAGTGGGTCCACATACCCAACGTGACACCTATCTATCAAAGGGTTCATTTGACCTGACCAAAACAGCCAATAGGGCAAGTATAACCGTCTGGTAAAACAGTAAGGTGAAAAAATAGACATTGCAGCCCAACTGTTAACACCATATAAGGTTCTATTGAACCCAGTTTAAGAAAAGAGAGGATGCGTCTTGTATTAATCAACAAAATAATTTTTATATATCATATATACAATTTCACATTTAAATGATATAGTATAAGATGGAAATGCCGTATATGTCAATGTTGAGTCCCTCAGTTTGGGTGAGTGTCCAATGCAGTAGTCCAGATTCAATTGAATAGATACCTAAAAAATACAAAAAAATAGAATATATTCTCCATATATAAAAAATAATCTGTCATAAATATTATAAACAAATATATAAAAGAACCAAGTGTATAAGAAAACTCTAATATAATGTACACTAAACCTTACTATATAAGGGGACGATACAATGGTATCTTTGGATAGTACCTAAGGGGACATCTAGAATCCATATCCGTCCCAAAAATACATCTCATGGAAACGCTCTAAGGTTATATTCAAAATGAAGGCCATTTGGTTGTACAGTATTAAGTTATTAATCCACTCTACCTCCCTTCTCTTAAGCAATTTCTCCTATCACCCCCTCTCCTGAGTGGTGGTAAATGATCAATAATCCAAAAACTGAGCTGATTAACCCTAGGTTTGGCTTCACAGAAATGCTTAGGTAACGGTAATTCCGTCTTTTTCATATAGATTGTAGATTTATGAGTATTCAGTCTAGTCCTACACTCAGTCGTAGTCTCACCTACGTATAGAAGTTTACAAGGGCACATAAGTATATAAATCACGAAGTCTGACCTTCAAGTCAAAAAATGTTGTATCTTGTAAATTTTGCCTGTGGCTGTGTGCATATAGGTGTCACCCTTACACATCAAACCACAATTGGCACAACCAAGACAGGGGTAACAACCTTTCCGAGTAATTGAACCATGTTTAATGGACCTACCAGTGCCCTTAGGACCTATATCACTCTTTACTAATGTATCTCTTAAATTAGTTGATCTCCTGTATGAGAAGAGGGGAGGAAGTTTAAAAGAAGGAATATCATAGAAATTACCCAACATGGGCCAATGTTTCCGTATAGCACGCATAATAAGAGGACTATGCTCATCAAAAGTTGTAACACAAGGAATACGTCTCTCTTTGGGAGTACATGTAGTAATTTCATTGCACTTTTCCGTATCCCTAACTTTAGTAATCTGAGTTCTAATTAATTTGTTAGGGTAACCTCTTAGGCGAAAATTTTGCCGCATCTCTTCCAAACGATCCATCAAAATGAAATTGTCATCCACGATCCTTTTAACTTTCAGCATTTGGCTAAGTGGAAGTGATCTAACCATCTTCCTAGGGTGCTGATTCTCATATTGTAGTAGACTATTTCGGTCTGTGGTTTTTACAAAGAGGTCTGTCAATAGACGATCATCCTTGATATATACAGTAGTGTCCAAAAATTGTATGGACTCTGTCAAGTTGACCATAGTAAATTTGATATCCTGATCCGCAATATTTATAGCCATAAAGAAGTCCTGTAAGGCAACTTGTGAACCGATCCAAATGAGGAAAATGTCGTCTATGTATCGCCATCATCCCAAAACATGGGAAAAATGGTGGAACACATAGACGACAGATTCATCAAGGTCCGCCATATAAATGTTTGCATATGTAGGGGCCACATTCGACCCCATGGCCATAGCCCTTAGCTGAACAAGAAAGTCATCACCAAATAAAAAATAATTACACTTGAGTATCAACTCCAATAAATCACCGGCAAAACATTTACATTCAGAGGAATAATTTGTGATGTCTAAAGCTTTTTTGATACTAGACAGCCCTCTCTCATGATTAATGAAGGTATACAGTGAGACCACATCGAAGGAAACCAAAATGGTCTCCTTAGGTATGGATAGATCGTGAATTTTGGATATATGAGTTAGCCTGTGTAGCAGAACTCCATAGAAGTTTATCTAAAAAAAAATAGCCAAGGGACTGAATAAAGAATTTCTACCTGACACAATCGGGTGGATTATACAAATTATTGTGTATTTTTGGGAGACAATATATGAGAGGGGTGACTGGATGTTTAGGTAATAGGAAATCATGTAGCTCTCTGTCTATCACATCAAGGGCATAGGCATTGTCAATTAGATACTTAAGTTTCCTCATGAACACATTAACATATAACTGTCGGTCCATAATGACGATCCCACCGCCTTTGTCAGCGGGTTTGATAATGAGATTGTCGTTATGGACCAATTCCTTCAATTTCGTCACGTGTCAAGTTTGGATATATCACTGACAATATTAGATTTCAAAAGACTTATATCCTTTTTCACAGAAGAGATAAAACCCTCTAGTACATCGGAATTAGAGGGAGGTGTAAAGTCACTTTTATTATAGAGCCCAAAGCCTTTCAAGGAGAGTTCAGGTATCACAGAAGTCACTGGTTCAGAAGAACATTCCTTTTCAGAGAACCATACTTTAAATTTAAGTGACCTAAAGAACGCATATAGATCAATGTCAAGTTGACACCAGTCAGTGGTGGATACTGAAAAAAAAGAAAGACCTTTCCCCAATAAAGACATTTGAGCATGTGAAAGGGTACATGAAGATATATTTACCACAAGTGACTGTTGTACAAGATCTATTTGTTCTGAATTCCCCCATTTTTGGGTCTTCCGCTCCTTGTTCTCTGAATTTCAGTGATGCCGTCTCACACCCCTCCTGAGGAGGAGATGTGGGCTAGCGCTCACAGATCCATTGCTGCGGCCGTCAGGAGGTGAGTAATCCTGACGGTCCGTGGCCATGGGAGTTGCAATACAACTGTAATAACAAAAAATGTCAACCAATCATATCTGTAAAGGATCTGCCAGGCACAACTTCTGTGTATACTCCCATAGGTAATCAGTCTGCACCTGAGTCTATGTCTCTGAGACTGACTCCATCTTCCACCACTCAGGATGGCAGGCTTAGGAGTGGGAGAGCCTATCTCAGCCTGGCCAGACGGAGATAGCTCCCGCCCTCTGTCTATTTATACCTGCCTTTCCTGTTCCTCCTTTGCTTGTGATTCTTCTCGTGTGGTTTCCTGGCCCAGCTACAGCTCCTAACTATTTGATCCTGCTCCATACTGACCCTGGCTTACTGACTACTCTCCTGCTCTGCGTTTGGTACCTCGTGCACTCCTGGTTTGACTCAGCTCGTTCACCACTCTTGTTGCTCACGGTGTTGCCGTGGGCAACTGCCCATTTCCCTTTGCTTTGTGTTCCCTTGTCTGCTTGTCTCGTGCACTTACTGAGCGTAGGGACCGCCGCCCAGTTGTACCCCGTCGCCTAGGGCGGGTCGTTGCAAGTAGGCAGGGACAGAGTGGCGGGTAGATTAGGGCTCACTTGTCCGTTTCCCTACCCCCGTCATTACATAATCACAAGCCCGTATACCTAGTCTACCCTGCTCCCTGACACTACTATGGACCCCCTTGAGACCTTGGCCCAGCAAATGCAGGGTCTCTCCCTACAGGTCCAGGCCCTGGCTCAGAGGGTCAACCAACCTGACGTTACCATGGTAGTGCCCCTCACCTCACCTCTTGAACCCCACCTCAAGTTGCCTGACCGGTTCTCAGGGGACCGGAGGACTTTTCTCTCCTTTCGGGAGAGTTGTAGGCTCTACTTTCGCTTAAAGCCTCATTCCTCAGGTTCTGAGAGCCAGCGGGTGGGTATAATTATGTCCCGGCTCCAGGAAGGGCTCCAAGAGTGGGCCTTCTCCTTGGCTCCTGACGCCCCTGAACTTTCCTCCGTTGATCGTTTCTTTTCTGCTCTCGGACTCATTTATGACGAGACTGACAGAACTGCCTTTGCCGAGAGTCAGCTGGTGACCTTACGTCAGGGTAAGAGACCTGTTGAGAAGTATTGTTCTGACTTTAGGAAGTGGTGCGTAGCTTCTCGGTGGAATGACCCTGCCTTAAGGTGCCAGTTTAGGTTGGGTCTGTCGAACGCTCTGAAAGACCTGCTAGTTAGCTATCCCTCTTCTGACTCCCTAGATCAGGTTATGGCTTTAGCGGTAAGACTTGACCGACGTCTCAGGGAACGACAGCTTGAACGTTTTTGTGTTTTCCCCTCTGACTCCCCCATGATGCCTTCCGAGGTCCCGTTGCTTCGCTCTTCCACGGAAGACTCGGAGGTACCTATGCAACTCGGGACCTCCGTGTCCCCCCGACAACGTAGAGAGAATCAAGTGAACATCTGTCCTAGGCGTAAGAATAAGCAGCCGGAAAACTTCCGCGCCTAAGTGATCATCGGGGAGGTCACTTGGGCACACAGGTATTTCCCGTAAATATGAAACGTAATAAAATATTGCTTCCCTTTCAGGTCTCTTTTGGTGGTAGGTCTGCTACCGGCAGTGCCTTCGTGGATTCAGGGTCTTCTGCTAATATCATGTCTGTGGAATTTGCTATGTCTCTAGCTATGCCTTTGATTGATTTGCCTAAACCTGTCCCGGTAGTGGGTATCGACTCCACTCCTCTTGCTAATGGTTATTTTACACAGCATACCCCTGTTTTCGAACTCCTTGTTGGCTCCATGCATTTGGAGCAGTGCTCTGTACTGTTGATGCAAGGATTATCGTCCGATTTGGTTTTAGGCCTCCCCTGGTTGCAGTTGCATAATCCCACGTTTGACTGGAATACTGGGGAGCTTACCAAATGGGGTAATGAATGCTTGACGTCATGTTTTTCTGTTAATTCTATTTCTCCCCCTGAGGAGGTGAACACGCTACCTGAGTTTGTTCAGGACTTCGCTGATGTTTTCTCTAAGGAGGCCTCCGAAGTGTTACCTCCTCATAGAGAATACGATTGCGCTATCGAATTGGTACCAGGAGCTAAGCTTCCTAAGGGTAGGATATTTAATCTTTCTTGTCCCGAACGTGAAGCCATGAGAGAGTATATCCAGGAATGCCTGGCCAAGGGTTACATTCGCCCCTCTACTTCTCCGGTAGGTGCTGGCTTCTTCTTCGTAGGGAAGAAGGATGGTGGTCTTAGGCCATGCATTGACTACCGTAACTTGAATAAGGTCACTGTAAGGAACCAGTATCCCCTTCCTTTGATTCCTGATCTCTTTAATCAGGTTCAGGGGGCCCAATGGTTCTCTAAGTTTGATCTACGGGGGGCATATAACCTTATCCGCATCAAAGAGGGGGATGAGTGGAAGACTGCGTTTAACACGCCCGAAGGTCATTTCGAATACCTCGTCATGCCCTTTGGGTTGTGTAATGCTCCTGCGGTCTTCCAGAATTTCATAAATTAGATTTTGAGAGATTACCTGGGGGTATTTCTTGTAGTGTACCTTGATGACATACTGGTGTTTTCCAAGGACTGGCCCTCCCACATTGAGCATGTTAGGAAGGTGCTCCAGGTCCTTCGGGAAAACAAACTGTTTGCGAAAACCGAAAAATGTGTGTTTGGGGTACAGGAGATACCATTTTTGGGTCAAATCCTCACTCCTCATGAATTCCGCATGGACCCCGCCAAGGTCCAGGCTGTGGCGGAATGGGTCCAACCTTCCTCCCTGAAGGCGTTACAGTGTTTTTTGGGGTTCGCTAATTATTACAGGAGATTTATTGCTAACTTCTCGGTCATCGCTAAGCCTCTTACGGACCTCACTCGCAAAGGTGCTGATCTCCACTGGCCTCCTGAGGCTGTCCAGGCTTTTGAGGTCCTTAAGAAGTGCTTTATCTCGGCCCGGTGTTGGTTCAGCCCAACCAAATGTAGCCATTCATCGTGGAAGTTGACGCATCCGAGGTGGGAGTGGAGGCTGTCTTGTCCCAGGGTACCAGGTCCCTCACCCATCTCCGTCCCTGTGCCTACTTCTCCAGGAAGTTTTCGCCCACTGAGAGTAACTATGATATTGGCAACCGCAAACTCTTAGCCATTAAATGGGCATTTGAAGAGTGGCGCCACTTCCTGGAGGGGGCTAGGCACCAGGTAACAGTCCTTACCGACCACAAGAATCTGGTTTTCCTAAAATCTGCCCGGAGGCTAAACCTGAGACAAGCTCGATGGGCGCTATTTTTTACCAAATTCAACTTTTTGGTTACCTATAGGGCTGGGTCTAAAAATATTAAGGCCGATGCACTGTCGCGTAGCTTCATGGCCAGCCCTCCTTCGGAGGAAGATCCTGCTTGTATTTTGCCTCTTGGTATAATAATTTCTTCTATTGATTCTGATTTAGCCTCTGAAATTGCGGCTGATCAAGGTTCAGCTCCCGGGAACCTTCCTGAGGACAAGCTGTTTGTTCCCCTGCAATACCGGCTAAGGGTACCCTAGGGAAAATCATGACTCCGCACTATCTGGTCATCCAGGCGTCCTGGGTACCAAACACCTCATTGCCAGAAACTATTGGTGGCCTGGGTTGCCTAAAGACGTTAAGGCCTACGTCGCCGCTTGTGAGGTTTGTGCTAGGTCCAAGACTCCCAGGTCCCGACCAGCGGGCTTACTACGTTCTTTGCCCATTCCCCAGAGACCTTGGACCCATATCTCCATGGATTTTATCACCGATTTGCCTCCATCTCAAGGCAAGTCGGTGGTGTGGATTGTAGTAGACCGCTTCAGTAAGATGTGCCACTTTGTGCCCCTCAAGAAACTACCCAATGCCAAGACGTTAGCTACCTTGTTTGTCAAACACATCCTGCGTCTCCATGGGGTCCCTGTCAATATTGTTTCGGACAGAGGGGTACAATTTGTTTCTTTGTTTTGGAGAGCCTTCTGTAAAAAGTTGGAGATTGATCTGTCCTTCTCCTCTGCCTTCCATCCTGAAACTAATGGCCAAACTGAGAGGACTAATCAATCTCTAGAACAATATTTAAGGTGTTTTATCTCTGACTGTCAATATGATTGTGTCTCATTCATTCCCCTCGCCAAATTTTCCCTTAATAACCGGGTCAGTAACTCGTCAGGGGTCTCCCCCTTTTTCTGTAATTTTGGGTTTAATCCACGGTTCTCCTCCGTTTCACCTGGTAGTTCCAACAATCCCGAGGTAGAGGTCGTTCATCGGGAACTGTGCACAGTCTGGGCCCAGGTTCAGAAGAACCTAGAGGCGTCCCAGAGCGTACAAAAAACTCAGGCTGATAGAAGACGTTCTGCTAACCCCTTGTTTATGGTCGGGGATCTGGTGTGGTTATCGTCTAGGAACTTGTGCCTTAAGGTCCCGTCCAAGAAGTTTGCTCCCCGGTTTATTGGGCCATAAAAGGTCATTGAAGTCCTCAATCCTGTCTCCTTCCGACTGGAGTTGCCCCCAACTTTTCGAATACACGACGTATTTCATGCCTCCCTCCTTAAACGCTGCTCCCCGACCTTGACTCCCTCGAGGAAACCTCCTGTTCCCGTTCTCACCCCTGAGGGGGTGGAGTTCGAGGTGGCCAAGATTGTGGACAGCAAGATGGTCCAAGGCTCCCTCCAGTACCTGGTCCATTGGAGAGGATACGGGCCTGAGGAGAGGACTTGGGTACCCGCCCGGGATGTTCACGCTGGGGTATTGGTCAGGAAGTTCCACCTTCGTTTCCCCAATAAACCAGGTCCACTTAGAAAGGGTCCGGTGGCCCCTCATAAAAGGGGGGGTACTGTAAAATATCTGCCAGGCACAACTTCTGTGTATACTCCCATAGGTGATCAGTCTGCACCTGAGTCTATGTCTCTGAGACTGACTCCATCTTCCACCACTCAGGATGGCAGGCTTAGGAGTGGGAGAGCCTATCGCAGCCTGGCCAGACAGAGATAGCTCCCGCCCTCTGTCTATTTATACCTGCCTTTCCTGTTCCTCCTTTGCTTGTGATTCTTCTCATGTGGTTTCCTGGCCCAGCTACAGCTCCTAACTATTTGATCCTGCTCCATACTGACCCTGGCTTACTGACTACTCTCCTGCTCTGCGTTTGGTACCTCGTGCACTCCTGGTTTGACTCAGCTCGTTCACCACTCTTGTTGCTCACGGTGTTGCCGTGGGCAACTGCCCCTTTCCCTTTGCTTTGTGTTCCCTTGTCTGTTTGTCTCGTGCACTTACTGAGCGTAGGGACCGCTGTCCAGTTGTACCCTGTCGCCTAGGGCGGGTCGTTGCAAGTAGGCAGGGACAGAGTGGCGGGTAGATTAGGGCTCACTTGTCCGTTTCCCTACCCCCGTCATTACAATATCACTTATTTTTTAACATTGTTCTTAAATGACTGCTTGAAGGCTGATGATTCTTCTACATTGGAGTGTGCATCTGTTACCAATGCCCAAGGACTCTTTCATAAGAGAATAATATATAACGCAGCCATAGAAAATGCATAAATCACTGGTTATCTCTGAAGTATCACTTATTGCTACTCTGATTTTAAATATTTTGACTTAGATCAAGTTCAAATTAACATATTTTGTTTACATCATGTTTAGAGTAATGCTTATGGAACACCACTGGATTTACAGTATTATTATTATTATTATTATTATTATTATTATTATTATTATTATTATTATTATTTCTCAGATTCATAAAAGCATGTTCAAAACATGTTGAAAAAATCTAAATAATTTACTGGTGAAAAGAAATGTATAATTTACCGTATATTGTGAAAGATACTGTAATACATTGGTTACATCCCTTACATCTTAGGCAATGTACTGTAATAATGTCATATAATAGCATGACAGCAAGGAATTTCTAAATTAGAGTTAATAAAATAGTTTTGTCAATAAAAAGGTTAAATGTTCAACACATCTTTTGATATATGTCAACTTGTCTACTACTGTTTTATTATGTTCTTTGAAACATCACAATATGTTTGATGGTGGGTGTATACAATAATGTTATACTGTACAACTCATGTAGGAAAAAACATTAAGTCTCTTTAGTCCAGTCAGTATTTCAATAGAAGCAGGTCAATAAAGAAAGTTTGTTCGGAAGAAATAAATCCCTATCGCAGTAATTTTGCAAAGATCCAGTATACAGCAAATATATTACATATAGTTTCTGAAATGATCTTATAAAGGTGCAAACCCTCTTGACAGGATTTATACATTATTGTCTATTGACAGCATTCACATATACCAAGGACATTGACAATACTATACACTTGAAAGAGATTAGAATTAGATTATTCTTGGCTTCATTGAAGTGTCCTCTTTTATGCACAGTTATACAGTACTGTCAAAACATACTGCCCCCTTCCAGAAGTGCCCTTTTACTGTATAGTTGACACATTGAATGGCTTATTATTATTATTATTATTATTATTATTATTATTATTATTATTATCTTTATACAAAATGTACTGCATTTCTGGAAAAGTGTACCTAACTAAGTGCGTAGCAACTTTTATAATTAATACTATATCTGTTATCATTTCAACTAACTTCTGAAATGTCATAGAGAAGTTGTGATTGGCAGGGCTTTATGCGCTAAGATCTCCACCGAAGGTGGAAGTGGCTACGACACTCATTTTTGCTTTAGCTCTCCTTGGAGATTTAAATTTGTGCCATAGCGGGTATATGGGAGCATCACTGCTTCTTTGTTCTGGTGATTCATGGGGGTCTCAGTTATACATTCTGACATACAGTTAGGTCCAGAATTATTTGGACACTGACACAATCTTCATGATTTGGGCTCTGCATGACACCACATTGGATCTGAAATGAAATATCTGTGCAATTGAAGTGTAGACTTTCAGGTTTAATTCAAGGGGTTGAACAAAAATATCCTGTGAAACGTTTAGGAATTGCAACCATTTTTCTACACAACCCCCTCATTTCAGGGGCTCAAAAGTAAATGGACAAATTAACATTACCATGAATAAAAGTTGTTTTTTTATACTTTGTAGAGAATTCTTTGCAGGCAATGACTGCCTGAAGTCTGGAACCCATGGACATCACCAAACGCTGGGTTTCCTCCTTTGTGATGCTTTGCCAGGCTTTACTGTAGCGGTCTTCAATTGTTGCTAGTTTGTCTAAAGCAAGAGAAATGCAGCTCGATCGGGTTGATATCTGGTGATTGACTTGGCCTTTGCAGAATATTCCACTTCTTTGCCTTAAAAAAAACCTTGGTTGCTTTCGCAGTATGTGTTGGGTTATTGCCCATCTGTACTGTGAAGCGACGTCCAATCAACCGTGCTGCATTTGGTTGAATCTGAGCATCAAGTAGATCCCTGAACACTTCAGAATTCATCCGGCTACTTCTGTCTTCAGTCACATCATCAATAAACACTAGTGACCCAGTGCCATTTGCAGCCATGCATGCCCATGCCATCACACTGCCTCCACTATGTTTTACAGAGGATGTGGTGTGCATTGGATCATGAGCTGTTCCAATCCTTCTCCATACTTTCTTCCTCCCATCATTCTGGTACAGCTTGATCTTAATTTCATCTGTCCAAAGAATGCTGTTCCAGGACTGATCTGGCTTCTTTAGATGTTGTTTGGCAATGTGTAATCTGGCCTTTCTATTTTTGAGGCTGATTAATGGTTTGTGGTGAACCCTCTGCATTTGCTCTCATGAAGTCAGAGGCAGTCCATTCACCGAGGCAACAGTCAAAGACGTCTCCAGAGGGACTGTGGGCAACCGGAGAAGATCCACTAGGTCTTTTTGGATGAAGTTTGCTGCGGACCCTGAGTCCAGATATGCAGAGACCCGGTGAGTCTTTTTACCAGACACTATGGTCACGGGAATGGACAGTTTCGAAGAGAACTTTCTATCTAGCGCTGTTCCACCTTGGGTTGTCTCTCCAACCAATCCTAGGCATTGGAGTTTCTTTTGCTTCTCAGGGCACAAACACACAACATGACCTCCGAGGCCACAATACAGACAAAGTCCAGAAGTGCGTCTGCGGTGTTTCTCCTGGGCAGACAGTTTGAGCCGGTCCACCTGCATAGACTCCTTTGGTGGGACAACTGGTGAGGGAAACAGGGATTGCTGGATGATAGGAGCCAGTTTAGGGAAACTTCTCTCCCGGATCCTCATGTCAATCCGGGTGGCTAGAAGTATGAGGTCATCCAGGGTAGGTGGCAGATCACGAGCGGCAAGCTCGTTTATTTTAGGAGACAGTCCCTGCCAGAATGTAGCCACCAAGACCTCGTTGTTTCAGGACAGCTCTGCCGCCAGGATGCAGAACAGAATGGAGTACTTGCCGACGGAGGTGTCCCCCTGGTGAAGGGTCAAAAGAGATGCAGCTGCTGAGGAGACGTTTCCAGATTCCTCAAATAACATGTGAAAAGTCTGTAGGAAACACTGGAAGTCACAGGTTACTGGTTCCTGACGTTCCCAGATAGAGTTTGCCCATGCTAGGGCCTTGCCAGTAAGGAGTGAGACTATAAATGTGATCTTTGCGACATCAGTAGGAAATGCTCTGGCATGTAGACTGAAGTGGATCTGGCACTGGTTCAGAAATCCCCTGCAGGTCCTCGCGTCTCCGTCGTAGCGAGGAGGTAGTGGCAGCGAGAATCTTGATTCAGCACTGGTACTGACAGGAGGTGTAGCAGGAGGAACAGCCAGAGCAACAGGAACAGATGCTGAGATGACTGCAGTTTGTGCATCCAGCGATGTGTAATGGCGTTCACCGCCTGGAGGAGTTGGTCCTGTCGTAATTGGCAGACTAGCATATCCGCCTGCATGGCTTGTGATGTCGTCACGGTCTTGGGTTCAACAGCGGGGTCCATGGCCTGAGCGTACTGTCACGATCAGTTGGTATGTGGACCCACTAGGCCGTACCGCGTAGTGGGATAGCAGCTGGCAAAATAGTGTACCAAATCAATGTCTATATTGTCCAAGCACAAGGGTACCTGTAGCAGTACAGACAGTAGTAACAGCTAAGCTCAGATGGGACCTTGGCAGCAGACACCAGGCATGGTGTAACTCAGCAGGCGGGACCGATGGCACAAAATGGCTCCAACTTTCTAAGGCACAGGAACAACGGGAGCATGAGATACAGGATACAGGTAGCAGGTCCGGGAACACTGGGAACAGGATATCACTAAGGGACCATTTGCAAGACTAACACGGGTAAACACAACAACGCTCAGGCCATGAGTGAAAGGGCAAAGTCCGTTTTATAGTCCAGGGTGATCATGGGTTAATTGATGATTATTTTCATGCGCGCGCGCACCCTGTGGGACACAACAGAATGGAGCGGAAGTGAGCGCTGCGGGCCAGCGCTCACAGATCCATGGCTGCGGCCGTCGGGGGGGGGGGAGTAACACCGACGGTCTGCGGCCGTGGACGCTACAGTGACCTTTTACCTACTTAATTGATGATGGATTAACGAGGGAATAGCCCATGCAGCCCATTAAATAGCTTTTGAGATAATTGTCTGATTACCTTTGGTCCCTTGAAAAAGAGGCAGCTACATATTGAAGAGCTGTACTTCCTAAACCCTTCCTCAAATTAGAATGTTTATACCCTCAAATTAAAGCTGAGAGTCTGCTGAGAGTCTGCACTTTAAGCCCATATTGATTATATAACTCTATATTCAATATGTTTTGGTGAATAGCTAAAATGCCAGTGTCACTGTCGAAATAATTCTGTACCTAACTGTATCTATATGACTTTTCAGAGCTCAGATGAAGTTACTTTGACCATTTAAAAGACTAAAGATATCCAGCAAAAATATTATCCATGCTCTGGATATGCAAGCTCTACCTGCAATAACTTCATATCATCATATATATATATTGGGTGAGGACGTGGTGTCCGAGGCACAGTTGAGTTATTTTACTCAGCTGCTTTTCTCTCTCTTACCAAATACAACCAAACTCTATGATACGTGCCAAACCTAATTTCTCTCCTTCTTTCCAATTCCTTATTATTATTATTTCATTTCGACGATAGAAGCAACAAGAACAGCATAGGATTTTCGAGTGGGAGTAGTGAACAATCGAGTTGGAGCGTAGGATTTTCGGGTGGGAGTGGTCGAGTGGTGGATATTCGAGTTGAAGCGTAGGATTTTCGAGTGGAAGTGGTGAGTAGTGGATATTCGAGTATGAGTGGTCGAGTGGTAGTTATTCGAGTAGGAATGGTGGGAGTGGTCAAGTGGTGGAAAAGAGCGGAAGGGGGGAGAGCCAGAGGTGGTGAAGAGGGGGAAAGCCCGAAGAGGCTAATAAACACCCAAAGAGGCTAATAAAAGCCCAAAGAGACTAAAAAATGCCCAAAGAGGTGTAACCACCTTAAGTGGCGTAACTGCTGTAAGGAACGAAACAATCTTAAAAGGCGTAATTGTTTAAAAGAGTATAATTGCCTTAAAGGGTGTAATTGCACTAAAAAAAATGCTGCCTAAAAAAACAAATTTGTCCGAAGACGAGATAATCGCTAAAAGTAAAACAAAAGCTTAGAGAATAAGAAGAACAACTATGAGTGCAGGGGAACGCCAGGAACAACAAGAAACCAATTTCCAAAACAAGGTGTTAAGAAGGCAAAACCCTGAAGTAAGACAAGACTGTAATGAACGTCTTTCTCAAAGAGCACAATTAACACCCGAACAACTTGCCAAAATTAACCAACAAAGGCCAACACAGCAAATTGGTCACCTCAATAAAAATTTACGTTTACGTAACAATGTATAATTTATCCCGTGTAATTTTATGTCAGTCAATTACAAGATTTAACTTACTCTTTATTGGAGAAGTCCATTCATAGGCACAAATTCTGCCATGTCTTTACTGGCTTGAACTAGGGATAGTGGGGGATCTTTATTAAAACTGGTGCAACGTTTAATTGCCCATGGAAACCAATAGGGTTGCTTCTTTTATTTTCAAAAGATCTCTGAAAAATGAAAGTAGGAATCTCCTTGGTTGTTATGGACAACTACTCCACTTTTACTTTGCACCAATCTTCCTCAAACGACTAGACCAATGCAAAAGTTTAAAACCTTACTCCAGCGATCCAGCTAAAAACTTTTATGATAAAAAAATAAAATAAAATAAAAAGTGTGCTCTATGCTGTTTAGTAGCTTTAATCACTTGAAGGCAGCACAATAATTTTAATATGGGAAAGAGTTGGAGATGTCAAGAAGAGAGACAAAATTTAGTAGGATCTTTGGATGTGTTAAGGCCTTCAAGTCTTTCAAGTCTCCAGTGAACAACAGTATTAGTATTATTGTTAAAGAAACTTAAAGATTATATACTCATGAAGCGTCTAATGTAATCACATAATATGTATTTAATACAATTAATATTTCTTCCATATAATCATATAGAGATCCTTGTAATTTGGTATCTTTTATATAACCTCCGTAGTGTAAGAAATAACCATACATATTAAGGCCCCATGCACACGACCATGCCCCATTACACGGTCCGTAATTACCGATTATAACGTATGATCGATTATAAAGTATGGGAGCACAGTCCAAAAAATAAAAAATAGGACATGTTCTATTATTTACCGAAGGTTTCTACGGCATGGATACCTTCCCGTAAATATACGTGAAGGTGTCTGTCGGCCATAGAAATGAATTACGGACAATTTTTACAGTCGTGTGCATGGGGCCTAGGAGTTGATATACAACTTTTATAAATCAAGTATAATGTTATGAACTTAGATGTGATCAGTAACAGCTCAATCCTGCATGTCAGAGATACGCAGAACTCACTGTCACTGAATCCGTCAGTGCCGCTGACCTGACGGATTCAGGTTTCAGCACACGATACAGATGCTCTGTATACAGAAAACAAACCAGCTGTATCTCAAAAAGTAAAAATAATTTTTAACAAAAAGTATTTAGAAAGTTGCACAAAACAACCTAATAGACATATATATATATATATATATATATATATATATATATATATATATATATATATACATATATAATGATTTCAAAGGAGTACATAGCCTTTAACCCCTTCCCGACCGCCCCGCGTAGATTAACGAGTTCCTGGTTCTTGTGCCTGCAGCCCATTAATCTACATGTGCTCCTAACGGATCGCACAGGCATTCCTTACAGCCCGGCATCTGTTAGGCCGGATTCACACGAGCGTGTGCGTTTTGCGCACGCAAAAAACGCTGCGTTTTAAGTGCGCAAAAGGCACTTAACAGCTGCGTGTGTCAGCCCCGTATGATGCGCAGCTGCGTGATTTTCGCGCAGCCGCCATCATTATGACACTCTGTTTGGATGTTTGTAAACAGAAAAGCACGTGGTGCTTTTCTGTTTACATTCATAGTTTTACTGCTATTGCGCGAATCACGCGCGTCCCACGGAAGTGCTTCCGTATGGTGCACGTGATTTTTACGCACCCATTGACTTCAATGGGTGCGTGATGCACGAAATACGCACAAAGAACGGACATGTCGTGAGTTTTACGCAGCGGACTCACGCTGCGCAAAAATCACTGACAGTCTGTACTGCCCCATAGACTAATATAGGTCCGTGCGAGGTGCATGAAAATCACGAGCGTTGCACGGACGTATACCACGTTTGTCTGAATAAGCCCTTAGTACTGGCTGCTACTAGCAGTCTTAATACTCACAGAAGACATTGGGTGGGATCACAGGCGTGATCCCCGCCAATTAACCTCTTAAATGCAGAGGTTAATAGCGACCACCGCATTTGAGGAGTTACAACAACATCAGCACCCCGCTACGTGATTTCCGAGTGCCGATTGTTGCTATGGCAACCGGAAGCCTAACAAATGCCTCCGGGTTTACCATCTACAGAAGGCGATTAGGTCCTGCCAGAGGCAGGACCTTATACGCTGCCTGTCAGTGTGAAACTGACAGGTGTAATACCCTGCAATGCATAAGTATTGCAGGGTATTATAACAACGAACCAAGAGTTGGATCTTCAAGTCCCTAGTGGGACTGAAAAAATGAAAATTTTAAATTTCACCTCTACTTTGCTTTAATTCCTGTGAAATGCCTAAAGGGTTAAAACACTTTCTAAATGCTGTTTTGAATACTTTGAGGGGTGCAGTTTTCAAACTGGGGTGATATATGGGGACTTACTAATATATAAGGCACTTATTATTCATTTATAGTGAGGGGATGTTTTGTTAATTGTTTGTGGAGCTTCCCACTTATGTTATTTTTTAACCCCTTTAGGACCCAGCCTGTTTTGGCCTTCAGGACACATCCGATGTTTTCAAATCGGACATGTGTTACTTTATGTGGTAAAAACATCAGAATGCTTTTACCTATCCAAGCGATTCTGAGAATGTTTTCTCGTGACATGTTGTACTTTATGTTAGTGAAAAAATTTGGTCGATAATTTTGGTATTTATTTCTGAAAAACACCAAAATTTAGAAAACATTTGCATTTTTCTCAATTTAAACGTATCTGCTTGTAAAACAGATAGTAATACCAATAGTTACTAGTTATTATATACGATATGTCTGCTTTGTATGTGCATCGTTTTTTGAACGTCAATTTATTTTTCTAGGACGTTACAAGACTTAGAACTTTAACAGCAATTTCTCATATTTGAAAGAAAATTTCAAAAGGCCATTTTTTCAGGGACCAGTTCAATTGTGAAGTGGCTTTGAGGTCATTATATATTAGAAAATCCACAGAAGTCACCCCTTTTTGAAAACTGCACCCTCAAGGTATTCGAATCAGCATTCACAAAGTGTTTTAACCCTTTAGGCGTTTCACAGGAATTAAAGCAAAGTAGAGGTGAAATTTACAAATTTAATTTTTTTTTGCAGAAATTCATTTCTAATACATTTTATTTGTAACACAGAAGGTTTTACCCGAGAAATGCAACTCAATATTTTATTGCCCAGATTCTGCAGTTTTTAGAAATATCCCACATGTGTCCCTAGTGTGCTAATGGACTGAAACACAGGCCTCAGAAGCAAAGGAGCACCCAGTGGATTTTGGGCCTCCTTTTTTTTTTAGAATATATTTTAGGCACCTTGTCAGGTTTGAAGAGGTCTTGTGGTGCCAAAACAGTGGAAACACCCTAAAAGTTCCCCAATTTTGGAAACTACACCCCTCAAGGAATTTATCTAGGGGTACAGTTAGCATTTTGACCACACAAGTTTTTCGCTAAATATATTGGAATTAGTCTGCAAAAATGAAAATCTACTGTTTTTCTGAAAAAACATAGAAATTTTTAATATTTACAAGCAATAACGAAGAAAATGCACTCCAACATTTGTAAAGCAATGTCTCCCGATTACGACAATACCCCATATGTGGTAATAAACTGCTGATTGGAACCACAGCAGGGCTCATAAGGGAAGGAGGGCCATTTGGATTTTGGAGCACAGATTTTGCTGGAATGGTTTTCAGTGCCATGTCGCATTTGCAACGCCCTGGAGGGACCAAAACAGTGGAAAGACCCCAAAAGTGACCCCATTTTGGAAGCAACACCCCTCTAGGAATTTATCTAGGGGTATAGTTAGCATTTTGACCACACGGGTCTTTTGCAGAATTTATTAGAATTAGGCTGTGAAAATGAATATCACAATTTTTTTCCACTAAAATGTTGAATTTTCTCATTTTCACAAGGGATAAAGGAGGAAAAAACAACCAATTTTTGTAAAGCAATGTCTCCTGAGTACGGAAATACGTATGTGGTCATATGTTTTTTTTCATTAGAAATGAATTAACCCTTTCAGGACTGATCCATTTTTTGCTTTCCTACTTTTCTGTGGTGTGAGGGATTATTTCTTGCGGGAGGAACAGTAGTTTCTATTGACACCATTTAAAGTGCCATAAAATGTACTGGGAAACTGAAAAAAAAATATTTGTGGGCAAATATCGGAAAAAAATCTGATTACATTTTTTGGGGTTTTCGTTTTTACAGCTTTCGTAGGTAAAAGCTAAAACTTTACTCAATACAATTATAGTGATACCAAATTTATATAGTTTTTTTAAATTATAATACTTTTACAAAGAAAAATCTATTTGTTAAAATAAAAATTGCTTTGTTTCACCACATTCTGAGAGCCGTAACTTTTTATTTTTTGGTATATTGAGCGCTGAGAGGTCTTATTTTTTTGCGGGACGAGCTGTAGTTTAAACTGGTACCATTTTTTGGTACATAAATAGTGATCAAAAAGTTGTATTACATTTTTTTATGAGAGCTAAGGTGACAAAAAAAACAGAGATTTTGGCGGTTTAAATTATTAAAGTTTTTTACTGTGTTCACTGTGCGAGTTAAATAATGATATGTTGTAATAGTACGGCCTTTTACAGACGTAGCGATACCAATTTTGTTTATTTTTTTTTACATTACTTTATAAGAAAAATGGGAAAAGGTTTTTTTTTTAACTTTAAACATTTTTCTCTCTCACTACTAATAACTTGAATTCTTCTACACATTTTTATTAGTCCCCTTAGGGAACTTGAGCAGGTGATCATTGGATCGCTGGTACAATGTACTGCAATACTAATGTATTGCAGTATTGTAATGATGGGGGTAGGGAAACAGACAGGTGAGCCCTAAGCTACCCGCCACTCAGTACCGGCCTACTTGCAATGACCCGCCCTAGGCGACGGGGTACAACTGGGCGATGGTCCCTACGCTCATTAAGTGCACGACAGACAAACAGACAAGGGTACACAGAAGCTAAGGGAAATGGGGCAGTTGCCCACGGCAACACCGTGAGCAACAAGAGTGGTGAACGAGCCGAGTCAAACCAGGAGTGTACGAGGTACCAAACGCAGAGCAGGATAGTAGTGAACAAGTCGAGTCAAACCAGGAGTGTACGAGGTACCAAACGCAGAGCAGGAGAGAGGTCAGTAAGCCAGGGTCAATATGAAGCAGGGACAAATAGTTCAAGTAGCTGCAGCAGGGCCAGGAAACCAAACGAGAAGAATCACAAGCAAGGAGGAACAGGAAAGGCAGGTATAAATAGACAGAGGGCGGGAGCTAGCTCCGTCTGGCCAGGCTGTGATAGGCTCTCCCACTCCTAAGCCTGCCATCCTGAGTGGTGGAAGATGGAGTCAGTCTCACAGACATAGAAGCAAGTGCAGACTGATTACCTGTGGGCGTTGACACAGAAGCTGTGCCTGGCAGATCCTTTACAGGTATATTGTTATTTTTACAGGCATCTGTAACCACACGATCGCTGTTCCTGTCCGTTAGTCCTGGGTGTCAGCTGTAATACACAGCTGACACCCACAGCGTATGGAGCGGGCTTAGCACGTGAGCCTGCTCCATACATCACCCCCCGCACCATGACCTGCTATTAAGTCATAGTGTGCAAAGGGGTTAATGCACAGCGGATGGTGTGAATATTGCAATTTTCCACTTGTATTCCATTTTAGTGCATAATATGTTGTACCCAGTTTGTGCCACTGAAGACAAATACCTCATAAAACATTAAGCGGGTCCTCTCGGGTATGGTGATGTCATATATGTGTGCGCAAACTGGTGTTTGGGTACTCTGCAGGGCTCAGAAGGGATGGAGCGCCATTTTGCTTTTGGAGCGCAGATTTTGCTTGGTAATAGTTCTGTATGGGGTATTGCTGGTATTTCAATTTATAATGTGGGGGCATATGTAAACTGTGCAGATTACATCAGGGCATAATAAGAGGGTTTAATAATGTGGTAAATAAATAATAATTCATAGATATGTGGCCGGTGTCGCACTGATAAATGGCGCCCGATCTTATCCGCTTTTTGGACACCCTGCACATTTTGCATCGCCATTTTGCATCGCCATTTTGCATCGCCAGAACTTTTTTATTTTTTCACCACCGGAGCTGTGTGAGGGCTTATTTGTTGCGGGACAATCTGTACTTTTCATTGGTACCATTTTGGGGTACATGCGTTTTTTGTGATCACTTTTTATTCAATTTTTTTACAAGCCGGGTGACCAAAAACAATCAATTCTGAAAATGTTTTTTAGTTTATTTTTTTTGCAGCATTCGCCGTGTGCTATAAATGACCGTTTTACTTTATTTTACGGGTCGGTACGATTACGGGGATATCATATGTATATAGTTTTTTTTAATGTTTTGCAGCGTTTGCACAATAAAATCACTTTTTTATAAAATAATTTATTTTCTGTGTCACCATATTCTGAGAGCCATAACTTTTTATTTTTTAGTCAAAAAAGCTGTGTCAGGACTTGTTTTTTGCGGGACGGATTGTAGTTTTCATCGGTACTATCTTCGGGTACATGCAACTTTTTGATCACTTTTTATTCTCCATTTTGGGAGGGGTTGTGATAAAAAAATAGCGATTCTGGGGTCGTTTTTCATAGATTTTTTTTTGGGGTGTTGATCGTGCGGGAAAAATAACATTATAGTTTTATAGTTGAGGTAGTTACGAACGCGGTGATACCAGATATGTGTACTTTTTTTTAACGTGTTCATTTTTTTCCTATAATGAATGTGTTATAGGAAAAAAAGCAGTGTTTGTTTATATAACGTATAACTTTTATTTTTACACTTTTTTAAAATATTTTTATTACTTTTTTTTTTTAAATTTTTTACTTGTCCCACTAGGGGACAGTCAGACTTGCAGCTTTGATCGCTGCTAGAGTACATTACACTACCTACGTCATGTAATGCATTCCAACTGTCATTGTGATGTGACAGTCAGGCTGGGTCCACACAACCTATTTTCAGGCGTAAACGAGGCATATTATGCCTCGATTTACGCCTGAATATACGGCTCCAATACGTCCAATACGTCGGCAAACATCTGCCCATTCATTTGAATGGGTTTGCCGACGTACTGTGCCGACGACATGTAATTTACGCGTCGTCGTTTGACAGCTGTCAAACGACGACTCGTAAAATGACTGCCTCGTCAAAGAAGTGCAGGGCACTTCTTTGGACGTAATTTGAGCCGTTTTTCATTGAATTCAATGAAGAACAGCTCTAAATTACGGCCGTCAATGCGAGGACGAGCAATTACGGCTGAAATGACGGAGCTGTTTTCTCCAGAAAACAGCTCCGTAATTTCAGCCGTAATGGTCGTTATCGTGTGCACATATCCTCACACTGACAGGAAGCCTCGGAGGACCGGCCGGAGGCTGCTCCTCCGAGGCTTATGTACATGGCAACCCGGAGGTCATTGTCTGGCCTCCGATTGCAACGACAAGTATCGGCAGCCCCCACAATCACTTTGTGGGGGCTCCCGATGTGCTTTAATCCCCTTAAATGCGGCGACCGCAATCGGTCGCTGCATTTATGGGGTTAATTGCCGAAATCAGCGGCTATGGTCCGCTGACCGGCAAGACTTGAGTGTCAGCTGTTGGGGACAGCTGACCTCCCGGTTCCCGGACACTGTCCGTTAGGATGGTGTGCGCCGGGAACCACTCCGCAACTGTACGTCCTGATGCGGAAAGCAAGCCCTCTGCAGGACGTACAGTTGCGGCGCAGCGCGTGAAGAGGTTAAATGTATTTTTCTTTAGTTAGGAATATTGGTACATAGCCAAAATTTGGGGTATAATAATTATTTAATTGTATCATAATGCTGTCACTCTGCATAAACCTACTCTGTGAACCTTTCAATGCATTGATCGCTCAGTAAACTATATATATGAAGCGAGAATTCTGGTGTTTGTCTCTATTAGGAGTACCAACTCATCAGAGAAGACTTGAGTTACTGCTGTCCTTTACTTACTCCCTACTCATGTTGGCTGTAGGAGCAGATAGACAGTGAAAGAAAGCTTTACTAACTTGAATTTCCTACCAAAACAAGCTGTTTGTGTGTCTAAAGAGGGAAATTACTTGTTAACCCATTAACGAACTATGACTAATATATCTGTAACGAGCGGGCGTTAGTTCCCGCTCCGTGATGGCTATATCTCTCATCAGGATCTCGTGGGTACTGTGAGGGCCAGGACAAACTATTTTGGTGCCATGGGCAGATAAGGAAAATTGTACCCCCCTTGCGCATGTAAAATCAATTCACTGAGGCTGTGTTTGCAGTGTCTGTACATATATACAGTACTAGAACCAAGCTCAGTTCATAAATACAGCAACAGAACAAAGCTCAGTACATAAATACAACACCAGAACAGAGCTCAGTACATATATACAACACCAGAACAAAGGACAGTACATATATACAGCACCAGAACCAAGCTCAGTACATATATATAGCACCAGAACAAAGCTCATAACATAAATACAGCACCAGAACAAAGCTCAGTACATATATACACCATCAGAACAAAGCTCAGTAGATAAATACAGCACCCCCTGAAAATACAACCACACACTGTGCCCCTGAATATAATTGTTTATCATATTATGCCTCCTGAAAATAAATAGCCAAACACACAGAACCCCATAAAATAGTACCACACACACTTCCCCATGAAAAGTGCCATAATTCTCCATGGACATAAAGCGCCACACACAGTGCCTACTAAAAATAGTGCCTTAAGCAGTGCCCTCTAAAAATAAAGACTCACACATACACACTACACACAGTGACCTCATTTTGCTACATGCTGTGCCCCCAAATATTGTGCCATGCCCTCTGTGCCCCCTATAGATAGTCATTCAGGACCGGACTGTTTCAAGACCGGACAGGTCCCTTCATCAGGTTCATCTGGAAACGCATAGCCCTGCATTACAATGAATAATACCAAAAGAAAAATACATAGTTTTGAATACTTACCTGCCAGGTGCCGTGACCGCAACGCTGCACAATTTTTCTGCCTTCTCCTGAATTACTTGTCTTCCCCGGGAACAAAGGATCCTATTCACCTGAAGAATAGCAGTGGGTGGCAGCCGGCATCCACACAAACATTCCGACGTCAAGCAGTAGCGTTGTGCCTATATTCGGACAACCTTACTAGTTGAGTCTAACTCGCCAATCCTGATTGTTTAAGACTTAAGTGTGGTACAAACATTATTACCTTAGAGGAGCGCCACATCCTCTTCTCCCCCTTTTTTTCTCCACTATAGATAGTGACACACGATTAGTGCCCCTGTATATAGTGCTGCACGCTCTTTGCCCCCTGTAGGCAGTGCCACATGCACTGTGCCCCCTGTAGATAAGGCCATATTCTTTGTGCCCCTTTAAATAGTGCCATATGATTTTGTCCCCCATGTAGAGAGTGCCACATGCTCTGTGCCCCCTGCATTTAGTGCCACAAATGTGCTCCCTGTAGATAGTGACAGACATTTTGTGTCCCCTGTATATAGTGCCACATACTCAATGCTGCCTCTGTAGATAGTGCCACATGCTCAGTGCTCCTTGTGGATAGTGCCATATGCTCAGGGCCTCCCTTTAGATAGTGCCACATGCTTGGTGACCCTTAAAAAAGTATGCATGCAGTGCATTCAGAATGTTTTCAGCCCCTTTCACTTTTTTCACATTTTGTTATGTTAAGGCTTTCCCCATCATTCTGCACTCTATACCCAATAATGACAAAGTGAAAACAGAATTTTACAAATGTTTGCAAATTTTTAAAAAATGAAAAACTCAAATTTTGCATGGACATAAGTATTCAGACCCTTTTTTATGAAATTTGAAATTTAGCTCTGGGGGCCTCCCATTTCTCTAGATGATCTTTGAAATTTTTCTAAACCTTGATTGGACTCCACCTGTGGTAAATTCTTTTCATTGGATGTGATTTGGACCTGTCTATATAAGGTCTCACAGCTGACAAGGCATATCAGAGCAAAAACGAAGCCATGAGGTGGAAATAACTGCCTGTAGAGCTCAGAGACAGGATTGTGTAGAGGCACAGACCTTGAGAAGGGTACAAAAAACTTTCTGCTGCATTGAAAGTTCCCAAGAGCATAGTAGCCTCCATAATTCTTAAATGTAAGAAGTTTGGAACAACCAAGACCCTAGAACAGGCCGCTACACCAAACTAAGTAATCAGGGGAGAAGGGCTTTGGTAAGAGAGGTGACCAAGAACCCAATGGTCAATCTGGTTAAGCTCCAAAAGATCCTATATACAGATGAGAGAAACTTCCATAAGGTCAACAATCACTGCAGCACTCCACCAATCTGGGCTTAATGGCGGAGTGGCCAGAAAGAAGCCTCTCCTCAGTAAAAGACACATGAAAGCCAGCCTGGAGTTTGCAAAACAAAAGCAGGTAAAGGACTCTCCGACTGTGAAAACAAGATTCTGTGGTCTGATGAAACCAAGATTGATCTTTTTGTCCTCAATTCTAAGCGTCATGTCTGGAGGAAACCGAGCACTGCTCATCAACTGCCCAATACCATCCCTACAGTGAAGCATGTTGGTGGCAGCATCATGCTGTGGGGGTGTTTTTCAGCATCTGGCACAGGGAGACTGGTAATGGTTGAGGTAAAGAGGAATAGAGCATAATACAGAGATATTCTAATGAAAACCTGATCCAGAGTGCTCTGAACCTCAGACTGGGCCAAAGGTTCACCTTCCAACAGACAATGACCCTAACCACATAGCCAAGACAACACAGGAGTGGCTTAGGGGCAACTCTCTGAATGTTCTTGAGTGATGCAGCCAGAGCCCTGACTTGAACCCTAATCGAACATCTCTGGAGAGACATGAAAATGGCTGTCCATCGACGGTCCCCATTCAACCTGGCAGAGTTTGAGAGGATCTGCAGAGAAGAATGGCAGAAAATCCCCAAATCCAGGTGTGCAAACATTGTGGCATCATACCCAAGAAGACTGGAGGTTGTTATCGTTGCCAAAGGTGCTTCAACTAAGTACTAAGTGAAGGTTCTGAATACTTATGTCAATGTAATATTATAGATTTTCCTTTTCAATAAATTAGCAAAGATTACTAACATTTTGTTTTCACTTTGTCATTATGGGGCATTGATAGATTTAGCCATCTTTATCTTGACTTTTAACGCATTAAATACAGTGTCAAGAGACCTTAACTTCAATTTTTTTAATGACTTTTCAATGACTTTTCTTGTGTGATATCACGCTGCAACAAGTTATCAGAGTCAAGATAAAGATGGCTGTATCCGTGACAACACTTGAAAAAATTAAAAGGGTCTAAAGACTTTCCAAATGCATTGTACTCACCATACCCAGATCCCACTTAGTCATCCATCGGTGCAGGACTGTCCTTTTCTTGCCGGGCCTGCTGCTGTGGAACGATGCGGGTCGCACAATGTCGTCAATGAGCTTTCTGCTTTAGGGTATGTTCACACGGCCAAATTTCAGACATATACAAGGCGTATTTTGCCTCGTTTTACGTCTGGAAATACGTCTCAAATACGTCGGCAAACATCTGCCCATTCATTTGAATGGGTTTGCCGACGTACTGTGCAGACGACCTGTTATTTACGCGTCGTCGTTTGACAGCTGTCAAACGACGACGCGTAAAAATACAGCCTCGTCAAAAGAAGTGCAGGACACTTCTTTGGACGTTTTGGAGCTGTTTTCTCATAGACTCCAATGAAAACAGCTCCAAAAACGGACGTAAAAAACGCCGCGAAAACGGCGGGAAAACGCCGCGAAAAATGCGAGTTGGTAAAAAAACGTCTGAAAAGCAGGGTCTGTTTTCCCTTGAAAACAGCTCTGGATTTTCAGACGTTTTTGTTGACTACGTGTGAACATACCCTAACAAACAAAGTGCGGAATAGCGGATAAGGAAATTAATAGTTCCCTGGCCCTGCTAGCGCTAGCAAGGTGGGCTCGGAGGGCCTTTTTACAAGACACCATGCTCTGCCCTGGCTGCACTACAACACTGGTGCAAAGGCCAGTGGTTAAGCTAGGTAGTGCATACGAGGCGTACTTTTACTCCACTGTTTCAAAACACAAGGCCTAAAATTTCACCTCATATATATGAAGTGCAGATTTTGAGGCAGATTTTGACCATTTCCTCTGGACAATTCCAAAAAATGCTTTGAAGAAACACTTCAAAAACGTTTGGCAAATCTGCCTCAAAAATAAGTTTTTTTCATAGGCTGTTTTCTCTTGAAAGCAGCCTCATATTTTTCTGCTAAACACAGAAAAACGTACTGTAACACACACCACCCACTGCTCTCTGGCAGTTCACTTTGAATCAGTGTCTAATATACATATGTATAGAAAGAATGATGGACTGCATTCCTAGACTGGCGCTATGAGGGTTCGGGACGGATATGCCACAATGTAGTATAGTAGAAAAACCCAAGAACTCTATAGAAATGATGGACGTAGAAACAGATTTTCTCAAATCACATTGTTTGTTTTTTTATTCAAAGTAATTCAACTTTTTTTTATGTTGTTTTTTGTCTTTTTGTCAGGCGATTTTCAAAAGACGTTTCGGCCTATCCCAGGCCTTTGTCATAATCGCTGTTTTTTAATACAGAAAAATATATATAACATAAGTATAACATAAATAACATGATCACTTGTTTATATATCGACAAAATATAATTAATCACAACATTATTATAGATCAAGACATCATGCAAAAAAATTACCATAATAGAGATTATTTTAATAATAAATATTTTCAATGACAAATGCAGAGAACATGAGACTGTCTGCTTTCCATATTTATGACGGATGTCATCATGAATTATGAGCATTGGCGGAGTTCAGAGAAGGAGAAACTCTAATTAATAGAAAAAAGGCAACATCACCATAACTATTAACCCCTTCAGCACTGAGCCTGTTTTGGCCTTCAGGACAAAGCAGATTTTTCAAATCTGACATGTGTTACTTTGTGTAGTAATATCTTCGGAGTGCTTTTACCTTTCCAAGTGATTCTGAGAAGCTTTTCTTGTGACATATTGTACTTTATGTTAGTGAAAAAATTTGGTTCATCAATTCAATATGTATTTGTAAAAAACACCAAGATTTAAAGAAAATGTGCAAAAATTTGCATTTTTCTAAATTTAAATGTATCTGCTTGTAAAACAGATAGTAATACCACACAAAATAGTTACTAGTTTACATTTCCCATATGTCTTCTTTATGTTTTCATCGTTTTTTGAACATTCTTTTATTTTTCTCAGACGTTACAAGGCTTAGAACTTTAGCAGCAATTTCTCATATTTTCAAGAAAATTTCAAAAGGCTATTTTTTCAGAGACCAGTTCAGTTCTGAAGTGGCTTTTAGGGCCTTATATAGTAAGAAGTCCCCATAAATCACCCCATTTTGAAAACTGCACCCCTCAAAGTATTGTAAACAGCATTAAGAAAGTGTTTTAACCCTTTAGGCGTTTCTTAAAGCAAACTAGAGGTGAAATTTACAAATTTCATTTATTTTTTGACAAAATTCATTTGTAATACTTTTTCTTTCTGTACCACAGAAGGTTTTACCCCAGAAATGCAACTCAATATTTATTGCCTAGATTCTGCAGTTTTTAGAAATATCCCACATGTGGCCCTAGTGTGCTAATGAACTGAAACACAGGCCTCAGAAGCAAAGGAGCACCTAGTGGATTTTGGGGCCTCCTTTTTTTAGAATATATTTTAGGCACCATGTCAGGTTTGAAGAGGTCTTGTGGTGCCTAAACAGTAAAGATCCACCAAAAGTGACCCCATTTTGGAAACTACACCCCTCAAGGAATTTATCTAGGGGAAAGTTAGCATTTTGAACCCACAGTTTTTTTTCTAAATTTATTCTAATTAGTATTTGAAGATGAAAATCTACTTTTTTTCTGAAAAAAATTAGAAATGTTTAATTTGACAAGGAATGAAGAAAAAACACCCCAACAAATGTAAAGCAATTTCTCCTGATTATTGCAATACCTGATATGTGGTAATAAACTGCTATTTGGACCCACAGCAGGGCTCAGATAAGAAGGAGCACCATTTGGATTTTAGATTTCTAAATTTGCTGGAATAGTTTTCAGTGCCGTGTCGTGTTTGCAATGCACTGGAGGGACCAAAACAGTGGAAACCCCTCAAAAGTTACCCCATTTTGGAAACTACACCCATCAAGGAATTTTTCTAGGGGCAAAATTAGCATTTTGACCCCATAGTTGTTTTGGTGAATTCATTGGAATTAGTCTGTAAAGGTAAAAATCTACTTTGTTTCTGAAAAAACGTAGACATTCTTAATTTTTACAAGGAATAAAAGTGAAAAAGCACCCAAACATTTGTAAAACAATTTTACCCGATAACGTAAATACACCATATGTGGTAATAAACTGCTGTTTGGACCCACAGCGGGGCTTAGAAGGGAAGCAGCGCTATTTGGCTTTTGGAGCTCAAATTTAGCTGAAATGGATTTCGGGTGCCATGTCGAATTTGCTAAAGCCCCTGAGAGGCCAAAGCAGTGGAAACCACCCAAAAGTGACCTCATTTTGGAAACTACACCACTTAAGGAATCTATCTAGGGGTATAGTGAGCATTTAGACCGCCACAAGGCTTTTGCAGAATTTATTAGAATTAGACCGTGAACACGAATATGACCATTATTCCCACTAAAATGTTGAATTTTTTCAATTTCACAAAGGATAAAGGAGGAAAAAGCACCCCAACATTTGTAAAGCAATTTCTCTCGAGTATGGCAATACCCCACATGTGATCATAAATGTTTTTTCATTAGAAAGTAATTAACCCTTTCCGGACTGAACCATTTTTTGCTTTTTCTTTTTCGTTTTTTCCTCCCCGCTTTCCAGGAGCCGTAACTTTTTTCTTTTTCCGCCAATAGAGTGGTGTGAGGGTTTATTTTGTGTGGGACGAGCTGTAGTTTTTATTGGTATCATTTTTGGTACATACAACTTTTTGAGCACTTTTTATTCAATTTTTTGTTAGAACCAAGGTCACCAAAAAACAGCGATTTTGCCGTTTTAAATTCGTAGTTAAATAATGGTATATTGTAATAGTTTGGACTTTTACAGACACAGCAATACCAATTTTGTGAATTTTTTTATTTTTTTACATTACTTTAGAGAAAAAATGTGAAAAGGTTATTTTTTTGGGACTTTAAATATTATAAAATCAATTTCACTAATAATAACTATTTACTGTTGTTTTTACACATTTTATTAGTCCTCCTAGGAGATTTGAACAGTAGATAGCTGGTACAATACACTGCAATACTAATGTATTGCAGTATATTGTCATTTTTACAGGCTCCTGTAACAGCGCAATCGCTGTTCCTGTCCGTTAGTCCCGGGTGTCAGCTGTAATACACAGTTGACACCCACAGTGTATGGCACGGGCTCAGCGCATGAGCCCGCTCCATACATCACCCCCCACACTACAACATGCTATTAAGTCGTGGTGCGCGAAGTGGTTAATGCGTAGCGATGGTGCAGAGTGAAAATTCAAATTTTCCACTGATATGCCATTTTAGTGCACTATATGTTATGTCCAGTTGGTGCCACTGAAGACAAATACCTCATAAAATATTAACCGGGTTCTCCTGGGTATGGCCATATTCTGAGAGCCAGAACTTCTTTATTTTTTCTCCACCGGATCTGTGTGAGGGCTTATTCTTTGCGGGACAATTTGTAGTTTTCATTGGTACCATTTTGGGGTTCATGCGATTTTTTTTTTAGCACTTTTTATTCCGTTTTTTGGCAAGCAAGGTGACCAAAAACCAGCAATTCTGACAATGTTTTTTATTTATTTTTTACGGCATTAACCCTGGGCTATAAATGACCATTTTACTTTGTTCTGCAGGTCGGTACGATTATGGCGGTACCATATGTATATAGTTTATTTTAATGTTTTGCAGCATTTGCGCAATAAAGTCACTTATTTATAAAATAAATTATTTTTTGTGTCACCATATTCTGAGAGCCATAAGTTTTTTATTTTTCCAGTAAAAAAAAGCTGCGCAAGGGCTTGTGTTTTGCGGGACAGGTTGCAGTTTTTATTGGTACTATTTTGGCGTACATGCGACTTTTTGGTCCATTTTTATTTTATATTTTGGGAGGGGTGGTGACCAAAAAATATTGATTCTAGCATTGTTTTTTTACTTTTTTTTTTGCGGTGTTCTTGCAGGAAAAATAATCTTATAGTTTTATAGTTGGGGTCATTACGAACGCGGTGATACCAAATATGCATACTGTTTTTTAACGTGTTCATTTTTTTCCTATAATAAAGTACTTGTTATAGGAAAAAAAAGCATTTTTTGTTTATGTAACTTATAACTTTTAGGGCTCATTTACACGAGCGTGATCTACGTCCGTGCAACGCGCGTGATTTTCATGCGTGTCGTACGGACCTATGTTAGTCTATGGGGCCGTGCAGACAGTCTGTGATTTTTGCGCAACGTGAGTCCGATGCGTAAAACTCACCACACGGAAGCACTTCCGTGGGACAATCGTGATTCGCGCAACAGCAGTAAAAAGTATGAATGAAAACAGAAAAGCACCACGTGCTTTTCTGTTTACAAACATCCAAACGGAGTGTCATAATGTTGGCGGCTGCGCGAAAATCATGCAGCCGCGCATCATACGGGGCTGACACACGGAGCTGTTAAGTGCCTTTTGCGCACGCAAAACGCCGCGTTTTTTGCGTGCGCAAAACGCACACGCTCGTGTGAATCCAGCCTTATTTTTACACTTTTTTAACTTGTCCCACTAGGGGACATTTAGAATTGCAGCTCTGATCGCTGCTAGAATACATTACACTACCTGCGTAGTGTAATGTATTCTAACTGTCATTGTGACGTGACAGTCACTCTGACAGGAAGCCTAGGAGAACCGGAGACCATTGTCTGGCCTCTGGTTGCCGTGACAAGGATCGCCAGCCCCCGCAAATCCATGTGGGGGCTGCCGATCTGCTCTAAACCTCTTAAATGCGGCGATCGCAACTGACCGCCGCATCTAAGGGGTTAATTGCCTAAATCAGCGGCGATGGGCCGCTGATCGGCAACATGGAGAGCAGGGCAGACACCATGCAGAGTTAACCGCCGCTGCGGTGTAGCGCCGTGCGGCGGTTAACTGTTAAAGTGCGGACGTAACTGCACGCCCAGGTGCACAAAGATACTGCTCACCTGGATGTGCATTTACACCAAGGTGCGGGAAGGGGTTAAAGTGTATGATTAAGAACTACAATACATATGTCCTACGTTTATGACATATCAAAAGAGCAATCCACAAGGTAAATATATGGGCAAAGTTTTACAATACATGTGAATCCAGGTAATATGTAGAAAAAAAAAATCTGCATACAGGTAAGTTGTTTAATACATAGTTAGCTGTATCTTATATAGGGCAATTAATTGGGTTCATTAAAAAAAGCTAGTTAAAGAGTTTCTGTCACCAGATTATAAGTGCCTTATCTCCTGCATAATGTGATCGGTACTGTAATGTAGATAAGAACAGTGGTTTTTATTTTGAAAAACGATAATTTTTTAGCAAGTTATGACCTATTTTAGATTTATGCTAATTAGTTTCTTAATAGACAACTGGGCGTGTTTTTACTTTTGACCAACTGGGCATTGTAAAGAGAAGTGTATGACGCTGACCAATCAATGACCAATCAGCGCTATACACTTCTCATTGTTACAGCCCATTGTTACAGTGTGACTGTGCAGTGAAAGAAGCTGAGCTGGAACAATGAGAAGTGTATGACGCTGATTGGTCACTGATTGGTCAGCGTCATACACTCCTCTGTACAACGTCAACTTGGTCAAAAGTAAAAACACGCCCAGTTGTCTATTAAGAAACGAATTAGCATAAATCTAAAATTTCTCATAACTTGCTCAAAAATTATCGTTTTTCAAAATAAAAACCACTGCTGCTATCTACATTACAGCGCCAATCAGATTATGTAGGAGATACGGCACTTATAATCTGGTGACAGAGCCTCTTTAACCTAATAGTCATGTGCAGGTCAGATACATATGGGCCTCCTGGCTCAGGTAGGTTGCACTTGGGAATAAGTATGAGAGTGACCTTCCCACTCAAGCTCTTCAGTCACTCCTAAATCCCAAACCCAAACTCCAGGTTAAAGGGAACCTGTCACCAGCATTTCACCTATTGAACTTTACTTATCCCTCACTGGCCGCTGCTATCAAAAGTTCATTGCCATTATCCCCTCTCCTAAACTCCTCCTCCGAATTTAAATAACGGTCTGCAAACATTTTGCGCCTTTTATCGTAATAATCCGGTGTCCCTTTGTGCGCACACACCAGAAGAGGACATCAATGCACAAGCGTGGGATTTTGTGTGGTGAGGAGCTGTCAATCAAAAGTAAGGAGGCGGGGTAAACTCGGAAAGACAAGAGGAATGAAGATATGACTCTTTTCAAACGAAGATTTGACTCTTTTCAAACGAAGATTTGACTCTTTTCTGCTCATTAGCATACGGTGTGGGAACACTAAAAATCGAAATACTAAAGATACAGAGCCGACTAAGAAGACAATTATAGGTTATATAGAAATGATTTTTCACCCACTACCACCAGGTATTGCTGGTTTAATAGGTGAAATGCTGGTGACAGGTTCCCTTTAAAGAGGCTTTGTCACCACATTATAAGTGTCCTGTCTCGTACATAAGGAGATGGGCGCTATAATGTAGATGTCAGCAGTGC
The DNA here is from genome assembly GCF_050947455.1 of Rhinoderma darwinii. Lineage (NCBI taxonomy): Eukaryota > Metazoa > Chordata > Amphibia > Anura > Rhinodermatidae > Rhinoderma > Rhinoderma darwinii. Next base: position 444,305,605 of record NC_134687.1, read on the forward strand.
TTTTTATTTAATAAAACTATCTGTTTTCACCACTTTATTAGCGATTTTAGATTTATGCTAATGAGTTGCTTAATGCCCAAGTGGGCGTATTTTGCGTTGTACAAAGGAGTGTATGACGCTGACCAATCAGCATCATGCACTCCTCTCCATAATTTAGGCAGCGCATAGGGATCCTTTTAGATCACTATGTGCTGTCTCATACTAACACATTAACAATACTGAAGTGTTTAGACAGTGAATAAACATTCCACGGGATGTCTATTCACAATCTCTGCACTTCGTTACTGTTTTTGTGGTAGTTACAGCAGAGCAAAGCGTAATCTCGCTGTAATCTGTCATTTACCGCGTAATCTCGCGAGATTACGCTTCCTCTGCTGTAACTACCACAGAGTAACGAAGTGCAGAGATTGTGAATAGACATCCCGTGGAATGTCTGTTCACTGTCTAAACACTTCAGTATTGTTAATGTGTTAGTATAAGACAGCGCATAGCGATCTAAAAGGATCCCTATGCGCTGCCTAAATGAATGGAGAGGAGTGCATGACGCTGATTGGTCAGCGTCATACACTCCTCTGTACAACGCCCACTTGGTGTAAAGTAAAAATACGCCCACTTGGGCATTAAGCAACTCATTAGCATAAATCTAAAATCGCTAATAAAGTGGTGAAAATAGATCGTTTTATTAAATAAAAAGCATTACTGTCACCTACATTACAGCGCCCATCTCCTTATGTAGGAGATAGGGCACTTATAATGTGGTGACAGAGCCTCTTTAAGTAAACTCAGTGATCATCACTAGTCACACATTTTTGTGGAGGCTTATAAACAGTAACACAGATCTGCCATCACTTTACCACCTGACTGTTCACACAAGACATAATGGGACCTGTGTTTTATCTTATCTCTTCATTGTCCCTACAGGCTTGGAGATAATCCATGCATGCAAGGTAAAGGACATGAAAACTATTACATAAAAAAGTTACAGAGATCATAGCGACCACAGTGTGTGAAGATGGAAGCCAGACAGCATAAATTTGAAATGATAATATTCATGTAATACATATATGGCAAGAAACGAGGATATGGATGTATAAATACAAAATGTATATAAGTGCTTTACTTGAAATACTGATAGGGGAGTCACTTATGTGATAGCTCAGGTAAAGCTCACAAACATATGATGACATGTGTTGGTAGCACATGACAGGCTATCACGCACCAAACATAAGGTCTGGTAGGTGAAGTGGCTGGACAATGCCAGTCACATGAACACAGAGGTACAAAATACAACATATCCTGAATACCAAATAACAGTCTTACCCATGGCACAGTGTCCGGATGTCTGGCGTCACACCCCAACGCACGTTTCGGCGGAAGCACTGTTTATGTGTGGTCACCCAATGGTTGTGATGTTAATTGCAACCTGTCAAAATAAATGCTAACAATATTGTATTGCATTTGTTTCATGAAAAAAATGGAGTTCTTAATTCAAACACAGGTAAGGGTGGACCAAATTCCAGCAAAGGTAAATATGTACTGTTTTCTACCTTGCTGTTCTCCCATGAGTCCTGTTCTGGCCCAGCTCCTTTCTTTTTATGGTGTCCTGGACCCAGACCATAAATAGAGTTAAAAAGGGAACTGGATTGATGGCCATTAATATGCAATTTCAGCACCCAAATCAGTCACTAAAGGTACGGTCCCACGTAGTGGCGTCCGCATATGGCCCGACACTCTGCTGACTTGCGGTGGCCAATGGCCAGACAATTATGCTGGTAATACCCAGCAAAATAGTCACTGCAAGTGAGCAGGGCTTTAGATGCCGCTTCATGGGACCATACCCTTATAACTAGAAATTGTGCAGGAAACAACATACAGATGTAGCCATCTTTAACTTGATTCTGATAACTTGCTGCAGCATGATATCACACAACAAAAGCCATTGAAACGTCATTGAAAAAGTCAAGATAAGGGATCTACCCATTGTTTATTTAATGCGTTAAAAGTCAAGGTAAAGACGGCTACATCTGTAGTTGGTCCTTCTGCTTCTTAATTATGGTCACTATTAGAGATGAACAAATAAAATCGAAACAACACAAATTCAGTCCGAATTTCTCAAAAGTTTCGGAATTCCTGAAATTCAAAACATTTGACATTCGCGGGTGCACAAATTGGCAAAATGACGGATATTTTACAGATTAGAAAAAGGCAGAGGGCAGAAGAGGAGAAAAAAATTCCATACTCATCTAGTCTGTTGTAGCAATGCATCCCTGACAGCCTTGCATCATTACAGGAAACCATGGGAGGTTAGTATGGTAATTTATGTTATTTTAGGGGTTAAATCACAAGTGCCTCGATTGCCCTATTTGACTCTCTGATGTCTTCTATAACTATCCAACTTTTATACAGTCCTAGAAGACATCAGAGAGTCAAACAGGGCAATCGAGACACTTGTGAATTGCGGTGAATTTATTTGGACCGAATCTAATTGGACAGCCAATTTGGTAAAATCGCCCATGAAACGAGTTTCGGGAAATTCCCTCAGCTCTATTTTTTTTTGTTTAATTTATCTGACGCCATCCAAAATTCTCCAAATTAGACGGTTTTGATATTGACGCACATTATGGAAACTTTTAATTATTTGGTTCCTCTGTGCATTGCCCAATAATGAGTTAATGTTCTAAATAAGTAAACAAAAAAATAATACATAATTACTTTTTATAATTTTTATACATTTTAATGTATCTGCTTGTAATAGTTGTTAATTAACGTTTCCCATATGTGTACAGAAAAACAAGGGGGAGAATTTCCTCCAGCTCACCTAGTCACAGGTAGGGTGGTCAGCACACGGATCCTCGTGTCGGCACACGCGGGGGATATGGCAGAAAAAAGAAGGTTGGAACCAGCGCTGAGAATAGTGAATCTGTTTAAAACAGGAAACTATTTCCAAGTTTTAATATTAATTTGATTAAAAGCAATGAACAGAAAAGTGGTAATGACGGGCAGGTAATGTCCAAGAGTTCAGAGAGTGATGAGAAATAGGCGGTAGCCTACGCGTTTCAGACCCTATCTGGGTCCTTAGTCATGGCTTGTAATTACAAGCCATGACTAAGGACCCAGATAGGGTCTGAAACGCGTAGGCTACTGCCTATTTCTCATCACTCTCTGAACTCTTGGACATTACCTGCCCGTCATTACCACTTTTCTGTTCATTGCTTTTAATCAAATTAATATTAAAACTTGGAAATAGTTTCCTGTTTTAAACAGATTCACTATTCTCAGCGCTGGTTCCAACCTTCTTTTTTCTGCCATATCCCATATGTGTACTTTGGCATCATTTTTTGAACATCCTTTTATTCTTCTAGGACGTTACAAGGCTTAGAACTTTAGAAGAAATTTCTCACATTTTCAAGAAAATTTCAAAAGCCTATTTTTACAGGGGCCAGTTAAGATGTGAAGTGGCTTTGAGAAGCCCATACAATACAAACCCTCATAAATCATCCCATTTTAAAAACTGCACCCATCAAAGTATTCCAAACAGCATTTAGAAAGTTGCTTAACCGTTTAGGTGTTTAACAGGAATTAAAGCAAAGTAGAGGTGACATTTACAAATTTCATGTTTTTTTTGCAGAAATTCATTTTTAATCCATTTTTTTCTGTAACACAGAAGGTTTTACCAGAGAAACGCAACTCAATGTTTATTGACCAGATTCTGCAGTTTTTAAAAATATCCCACACGTGGCCTGATTGTGCGAATGGACTGAAGCACAGGCCTCAAAAGCAAAGGAGCACCTACTGGATTTTGGGGCTTTCTTTTTATGATTTTAGGCATCATGTCAGGTTTGAAGAGGTCTTGTGATGCCAAAACAAGGGAAACACCCCAAAAAATACCCCATTTTGGAAACTACACACTACAAGGTATTAATTTGAGCTGTAGTGAGCATTTTGACTCCACAAGTGTTTCATAGTTTTTAGTAGAATTGGGCAGTGAAAATAAAACGTAGCTTCAATAAGACGTAGTTTTAGCTCAAAATGTCTAATTTCCTCAACAAATAAAGGAAAAAAGAACCCCAACATTTGTAAAGCAACTTCTCCAGAGTACAGAAATACCCCATATGTGGTCATAAACTGCTGTTTGGGCACACGGTAGGGTTCAGAAGGAACGGAGCGCAATTTGGCTTTTGGAGCACGCATTTTGCTGGATCGGTTTCTTGACACCTTGTCGCTTTTGCAAAGCCCTTGTGGGTCTAAAACAATGGAAACTCCCCACAGTGACTCCATTTGGGAAACTACAACCATTGAGGAATTCAACTAGGGGTGTAGTGAGCATTTTGACCCTGCAAGTGTTTCATAGATTTTATTAGAATTGGGCAGTGAAAATATAGATTTTTTTTTCTCCAATAAGACGTGGTTTAGCTCAAAATTTTTCATTTTCTCAGCAAATAAAAGGAGAAAAAGCACAACAACATTTGTAAAGCAATTTCTCTCGAGTACGGCAATACCCCAAATGTGGTCACACACTGCTGTTTCTGCACATGGTAGGGTTCAGAAGGGAAGGAGCACCATTTGGCTTTTGGAGTGCAGATTTTGCTGGATTGGTTTCTGGGCGCTAAATCCCTGTGGGACAAAAACAGTGGAAACCCCCAGAAGTGAACTCATATTGGAAACTACACCCCTCAAGGTATTCACGTAAGGGTGTAGTGAGCATGTTAACCACGCAGGTGTTTTCCAGAAATTAGTGTGCACTCGATGTTGCAGAGTGAAAATGGCAATTTTTCTATAGATATGTAAATATCTGGTGCCCAGCTTGTGTCACCATAAAAAGACAGCTCTCTAATTATTACGCTGTGTTTCCCGGTTTTAGAAACACCCTACATGTGGTCCTAATCTTTTGCCTGGACATTCGACACGGCTCAGGAGTGAAAGAGTACCATGCAAAATTGAGGCCTAAATTGGCGACTTACAAAGTATTGGTTCACAATTAAAGGGCTGTGATCTAAAATAATAAAATAAACCCCATTTTGGAAATGACACCCCTCAAGGCATTTATTAAGGGGTGTAGTGAGCATTTAGTTTTTTTCCATAAATGATTGCACTGTGGATGGTGCAAAGTAAAAATTGCAATTTTTCCCCAGATATGCCATTTCAGTGGCAAATATGCCATGCCCAGCTTGTGCCACTAGAGACACACACGCAAAACTTTGCTGAAAGGGTTCTCCAGGGTATGGCAATTCCATATATGTGGAAGTAAACTGCTGTTTGGGCACACTGTAGGGTGAAGAGGCAAGGCCATTTGGCTTATGGAGTGTGGATTTTTCTTGGTAGTAGTTTTGTTTGGAGTTTTACTGGTATTTCAATTTATAATGTGGGGGCAAAGGTAAGCTGTGCGGAATACATCAGGGCATAATAAGGTGGTATAATAATGGGGTAAAAAAAGCAAACAATAAATTAACCCCTTCCCGACATACTCCGTATATATACGGCCCTGTCGGGCAGGGCTTCCCCAAAAGCGCAGTACCTTTAGGTCGCGATGGTAGTGCGGGCCCAGGAGCTGAGCCCACACCATCACCACCGGATGCCAGCTGTATGTTGCAGCTGGCACCCTGAGGTAACAGCCAGGACTGGAGCTATCATCCGATCCATCTGATTAACCCCTCAGATGCTGCGTTCAATAGAGAACGCAGCATGTGAGGAGTTTTTAGCCACCGGCAACCCCAGCAACGTGGTCGCTGGGTTGCCGGTGGCTGCAATGGCAACCGGAGGCTTGATACTGGCCAGCAATGCAAGCATCCTATGCCCTGCTCGCGGGCGGGGTCGAAAAGGCTTCGGCTTCCGGTACCATCGGCAAGATGGCTCCGTCTCAGCTTCCGGCTCAGAAGCTGAGCCGGTGTCATCAGCAGTGAGTGTCCACTGTATGTTACAGCGGACACCCCGATGTAACATCAGGAACTCGAGCTAGCTCCGATTCCTGCCATTAACCCCTTAGATGCAGCGATCCAAAGCGAACGATGCATCTTAGTGGTTTGTAGCAAATCGGCAGCCTGCCATGCGATGGCAAGGATGCTGACTGCTACTATGGCAACAGGAGGCCTAACAATGACCTCCTGTCTGCCATTACGGAAGCCGATTAGGCCCCGACCGGAGCCGGAGCCTGATCGGCTTGCTGTCAGTGAACAACTGACAGTTCTAATACACTGCACTACATAGGTAGTGCAATGTATTAGAACATCAATCAAACAGTTGAACCTTCAAGTCCCCGAGTGGGACTAAAGAAAAGTGTAAAAAAAAGTTTGAAAAATGAAAAGATAAAAGTTGTAAAAAAATAAATAAAAGTTTCAAGTAATAACATAAAACACGATCACCCTTTTTCCCTTATCAAGTCATTTATTGAAAAAAAATAATAAAACCATAAATATCGCAGCATCCATAACGACCTGAACTATAAAAAAAAGTATGTTATTTGTCCCGCGCAGTGAACGGCGTAAAAAAAAAACTAAAATATAATGTCAGAATTGCTGTTTTTTTGGCCACTTTGTCTTCCAAAAATTTAAATAAAAAGTGACCAAAAAGTCGCATGTATCCAAAAATGGTACCTATAAACACTATAGCTCGTCTTGCAAAAAACAAACCCCATACAGCTCCGTCAACAAAAAAATTAAAAAGTTATTGCTCTTATAACTTGGCGACAGAAAAAATACATTCTTTTTACAAAAGTAATTTTATTGTGCAAAAAGTTGTAAAAAACATAAAAAAGTGCTATACATTTGGTATCGCCGGAATCGTACTGACCCGCAGAATAAAGTTAACATGTCATTTATGACCTGTGGTGAACTCTGTATAAAAAAAACGAAGTAACTCTGCCAGAATGCCAAAAAGCTGCATGTACTCCAAAATTGTACCAATAATAACTACAGCTCATCCCGCAAAATAACAGACCTCATACTACTACGTCTATGATAAATTAAAATAAGTTAAGGCTCCAATAAGTCAGGAAATAAAAATATGCGGTTGAGCAGGCCCGAGGGGAACATTTCTTCTGTTTCGAGTGGCAATTTATCAAGGCTCAAAAATTAGGGAACCAGGAAGGGTAGGGCCCAAACATATCTGCTGGAGGCGATGGTGCCCGTTTTATACCAGGACAACACTTCCCAGCTAAATACCCCAACCTCCAAAGGTGCGGAGTGTGGACCAAAGTTGTGGATAAGAAAGGACATTTATCAGTGCGACACTGGCCTGCGCATAAAGGATTGCTTCACAGCGTAACAAATATTTATGGATTATTTTATTGTTTACCCCATTATTGTACCACCTGACTATGCCCCTGATGTACTCTGCCCAGCTTACATGTACCCCCACATTATAAACTGAAACACCAGCAAAACTCAAACAAAACTACTACCAAGCAAATTCCACGCTCCAAAAGCTAAATGGCGGTCCTTCCCTTCTGAGCCCTAGAGTGTGCCCAAACAGCAGTTTACTACCACATATATGGCATCGCTATACCCGAGAGAACCCTTTTAACAATTTGTGGGGTGTGTGTCTCCAGTGGCACAAGCTGGGCACAACATATTTCCCACTGGAATTACATATCTAGGGAAAAATGTAAATTTTTACTTTGCAACTGTAAAGGATTTGCCTGACACAGCTTCTGTGTCGACGCCCATGGTTAATCAGCCTTTATCTGTTCCTAGGTCTGCTAGAGTGACTCGATCTGCTACCACTCAGGCTGGTAGGCTGAGGAGTGGGAGAGCCTATCGCAGCCTGGCCAGACGGTTCAAGCTCCCGCCCTTGGTCTACTTATACCTTCATTTGCTGCTTGTCCTTTGCCTGTGATTCTCCTGTTTCCTGGCTCTGCTGTTCCTGCTGTTACCATTGACCTCTGCTTCATATTGACCCTGGCTTGACTGACTATTCTCCTGCTCTTCTTTTGTTACCTCGTACACTCCTGGTTTGACTCGGCTCGTCCACTACTCTGTTGCTCACGGTGTTGCCGTGGGCAACTGCCCCACTTCCCTTTGTTTTTGTGTACCCTTGTCTTGTTTGTGTGTCGTGCACATATTGAGCATAGGGACTGCCGCCCAATTGTACACCGTCGCCTAGGACGGGCTGTGCAAGTAGGCAGGGACTGAGTGGCGGGTAGATTAGGGCTCACCTATCTTCTCCCCTTCCCTGACATTACAGCACCATCTGCAGCACAATCATTTATGGAAAAGACCTGTAGGGTGAAAATGCTCATTACACCCATTAATAAATGCCTTGAGGGGTGTAGTTTACAAAATTAGGTCACTTCACAGCAGTTTCCTTTATTATTTCACATCAGAGCCCTGCAATTTTGAACCAATACTTTGTAAGTTGCCAAATTAGGCCTAATTTTCGCATGGTACTCTTTCACTCCTGAGCCCTGTCGATAGTCCAGGCAAAATATTAGGGCCACATGTAGTGTGATTCTAAAACCAGGAAACACAGCATAAGTATTAGAGAGCTGTTTTGTTATGATGGCACAAGCTGGGCACCACATATTGTCATATCTATGGAAAAAAATCCCATTTTCACTCTGCAACATCGAGAGCACAATAATTTCTGAAAAGCACCTGCGTGGTTAAAGTGTAGCTAAACGTTTGACAAACTTCTGACATGTCATAGTGATGGGGGTCCGAGTACTGAGACCCCCACCAATCGCTAGAACGAAGCAGCTGAAGTGCTCGTGTGAGCGCTCTGCTGCTTCGTGTCTGTTTGGCTTTTTCTGGAAAGCCAATGTATCGGAGTAAGGGCTCATAGACATTCTATTGAGTCCGTACACCGATACATTTGTTTCCAGAAAAAGCTGAACAGACACGAAGCGGATGAGCGCTCACACGAGCACTTCAGCTGCTTTGTTCTAGCGATTGGTGGGGGTCTCAGTGCTCGCACCCCCACCAATTCAAACTTCTGACATGTCACTATGACATGTCAGAAGTTTGTCAAATGTTCAGCTACACCTTAACATGCTCGCTATACACCCCTAGGTGAATACCTTGAGGGGTGTAGTTTCCAAAATGGGGTCACTTGTGGGGGGTTTCCACTGTTTTGGTCCCACAGGGGCTTTGCAAATGCAACATAGCGACCAGAAACATATCCAGCAAATTCTGAACTCCAAAAGCCAAATGGCACTCCTTCCTTTCTGAGCCCTACCGTGTGCCAAAACAACAGTTTATGACCACATATGGGGTATTGCCGTACTTAGGAGAAATTTCTTTACAAACATTGTGGTTCTTTTTTTCTTTTATTTCTTGAGAAAATGATAAATTTTGAGCTAAATCTACATCTTATTGAAGAAAAAATTTTTTTTTTTGTTTTCACTGCCCAATCCTAATAAAATCTATGAAAAATCTGTGGGGTCAAAATGCTCACTACACCCCTAGATGAATTATTCAAGGGGTGTAGTTTTGTGAATGGAGTAACTTTTGGGGAGTTTCAACTATACTGGTACCTTAGGGGCTTTGCAAATGCGAAATGGTTCCAAGAAATCAATCCAGCAAAATCTGTACTCCAAAAGCCAAATGGCGCTCCTTCTCTTCTGATCCTTGCCGTGTGCCCAAACAGCAGTTTATGACCACATAAGGGGTATTACCATACTCAAGAGAAGTTGCTTTACAAATGTTGGTGTTCTTTTTTTCCTTTATTTGTTGAAAAAATTAAAAATTTTGAGCTAAAGCTATGTCTTATTGAAGAAAAAGGATTGTTTTTATTTTCACTGCCCATCTCTAATAAAATCTATAAAACCCCTGTGGGGTCAAAATACTCACTACACCGCTAGATGAATTTCTCAAGTGGTGTAGTTTCGAAAATGGGGTCACTTGTGGGGGTTTCCACTGTTTTGTCCCTTCGGGGGCTTTGCAAATGCCACCTGGCCTCCACAAACCATTCTTGCTAAATTTGAGCTCCAAAAGCCAAATGGCGCTCTTTCCCTTCAAAGCCCTGTCTTGTGTGCAAACAGTCATTTAGGACCACATGTGGGGCATTGTTTTACTCGGGAGAAATTGCTTTACAAACGTTGTGGTGTTTTTTCTCCTTTAGTTCTTGTGGAAATGAGAAAAAAAATAGCTAAACCTACATTTTCTTTGAAAGAATGTAAATTTTAATTTTCACGGCCTACTTCCAATAATTTCTGCAATAAACCTGTGGGGTCAAAATGCTCACTATACCCCTAGATAATTTCCTTCAGGGGTCTAGTTTCCAAAATGGGGTCACTTTTTGGGGATTTCCACTGTTTTGGCACCCCAAGAGCCCTTCAAACCTGACACGGTGCCTAAAATATTTTCTAATAAAAAGGAGGCCCCAAAATCTGCTAGGTACTCCTTTGCTTCTGAGGCCGGTGCTTCAGTCCATTAGCACACTAGGGCCGCATATGGGATATTTCTAAAAATTGCAGACTCTGGGCAATAAATATCGAGTTGCATTTCTCTGGTAAAAACTTCTGTGTTACAAAAAAAATGGATTAAAAATGAATTTCTGCAAAAAAAAGTGACGTTTGTAAATTTCACCTCTACTTTGTTTCAATTCCTGTGAAACGTCTAAAGGGTTAAGAAACTTTATAAATGCTGTTTTGAATACTTTGAGGGGTGAAGTTTTTAAAATGTGGTGACTTATTGGGGGTTTCTAATATATAAAGCCCTCAAAGCCACTTCACAACTGAACTGGCCCCTGTAAAAATAGCCTTTTGAAATTCTCTTGAAAATGTGAAAAATTGCAGCTAAAGTTCTGTAACGTCCTAGAAAAATAAAACGATATTCAGAAAACAATGCCAATCTAAAGTAGACATATGGAGGATGTTAATTAACAACTATTTTGTGTGGTATAACTATCTGTCTTACAAGCAGATACATTTAAATTTAGAAAAATGCAAATTTTTGCAATTTTTCACAAAATTTTGGTGTTTTTCACAATTAAATACTGAATGTATTGAGCAAATTTTGCCAGTAACATAAAGTCCAATGTGTCTCGAGAAAACACTCTCAGAATTGCTTGGATAGGTGAAAGCATTCCGAAGATATTACCACATAAATTGAAACATGTCAGATTTGAAAAATGAGGCTCTGTCAGTAAGGTCAAAAGTGGCCAAAGTGGGAAGGGGTTAATAATCATTAGATGTGTGTTACGCTGTGAAGCAATCCTTTCTGCACAGGCCAGTGTCGCACTGATAAACTGTGTCCTTTCTAATCTTCCATTTGGTCCCCACTCCGCACCTTTGAAGTTTGGGTAATTTTGCTGGGAAGTGTTGTCCTGGTATAATACGGGTGCCCTAGCTTCCAGCAGATATGTTTGGGCCCTCCCTTTCCTGGTTCCCTAATTTTAGGGCCTTGATAAATAGCTTCTTGAAACAGAAGAAATGTTCCCCTCGGGCCTGCACAACTGCATATTTTTCTTTACTGGCTTATAGGAGTCGTAACTTATTTTATTTTTTCATAGTCATTCTGGTTTGAGGGCTGTTTTTTTGCAGGACTATCTATAGATTTTATTGGTACCATTTTGGGGTACATGCAACTTTTTTATTACTTTATTTCCTATTTTGAAAGGCAAGGTGACCAAAAAACAGCAATTCTGGCTTAGTTTTTTAGTATGTTTTTATACATCGTTCATCATGCGTTATAAATTACATGTTAACTTTATTCTGCGGGTCAGTACGATTCCGGCAATAACGAATTTATAGCACTTTTTTTTATGTTTTAGAGCTTTTTGCACAATAAAATGACTTTTGTAAAAATAATGTATTTTTTCTGTCGCCATGTTGTGAGAACCATAACTTTTTAATTTCTTAGTCGACGGAGCTGTAAGGCCCCATGCACATGACCGTAAAAACTCCCGTAATTACGGGTCCATAGATTTCTATTGGCAACGGGTACCTCCCCGTATGCTTACGGGAAGGTGCCCGTGCGGTTGAAAAAGATAGAACATGTCCTATTTCAGGCCGTAATTACGGCACGGGCAGCCCATAGAAGTCTATGGAGCTCCCGTAATTACGGGTGACTATGTGTGTGCACCCGTAATTACGGGAGCGTTGCTAGACAACGTCAGTAAATAGTCACTGTCCAGGGTGCTGAAAGAGTTAAGCGATCGGCAGTAACTGTTTCAGCACCCTGGACAATGGCTACCGATCACAATATAGATAAAGCTGTAAAAAAAAAAAAAGACGTTCATACTTACCCAGAACTCCCTGCTTCTTCCTCCAGTCCGGCCTCCTGGGATAACGTTACAGCCCATGTGACCGCTGCAGCCAATCACAGGCCAATCACTGGCTGCAGCGGTCACATGGACTGCCGCGTCATCCAGGGAGGTCGAACTGAATGTCAAGAGAGGGACGCGTCACCAAGACAACGGACGGGTAAGTATGAATTTTTACTTTTATTACGGAAAGGGCTGCCCCTTCTCTCTATCCTGCACTGATAGAGAGAAGGGCTGCCGATTAGTGCAGTGCAATTTTGCAGCCAAAAACGTGGCCGTAAATACGGGTGGAATACGGGTGACACCGGACCCGTATTTACGGGCACGGGTCCGTAAATACTGGTGCAATACGGGTCGAATACGTGTGACCAAGGACCCGTATTTACGCCAGTATTTACGGGTGGACAAAAATACGGTCATGTGCATGAGGCCTAAGGCAAAGTGACCAAAAAACAGCAATTCTGGCATTGTTTTTGAGTTTTTTTTATCTACGACGTTCGCCGCGTGGAATAAATAACATAATATATATGGTTTATTTATTTTTTTCAATAATAAAGGACTTGATCAGGGAAAAAGGGTGATTGGGTTTTATTTTATTACTTGAAACTTTTATTTTTGACAATTTTTTCTTTCACTTTTTTTTTAAAAAAATTTTTACCCTTTTTTTTACACTTTTTATTAGTCCCACTAGCGGACTTGAAGGTCCAATTGTCTGATTTGTGTTCTAATGCATTACATTACCTATATAGTGCAATGTATTAGAACTGTCAGTCGTTCATTGACAGCAAGACGATAAGGCTCCGCCTCCGGCTTCCGTAATCTCAGACCAAGATGCCATTGTTCTGCCCCCTGTTGCCATAGCAGCACTGTGATCGCATCACAGGGCTGCCGAATTGCTACAAACCACTAAGATGCAGTGATCGTTTTTGATCGCTGCATCTAAGGGGTTAATGGCAGGGATAGGATTTAGCTGACACTTGCCGCTGATGACGTAGGATCAATTTCTGAGCCCAGGCAATCTTGCCGTCGGCACCGGAAGACTTTTAGGCCCCACCTCTGGTGGGTCCTAATTGGCTTCCTTACTAGGCAGACCGGAAGGCCAGTGTTAGTCCTCCGGTCGACATTGTAGCCATCGGCACCCCGTCGCTTTTGATCGCTGAATTTAAGGGGTTAATGGCGCGGATTGGAGCTAACTTTGGTCCCTGCTATTACAGCAGGGTGTGAGCATTAACATACTGCTGACACCCTGGGATGATAGCACAGACTCAGCTTTTGAGCCTGTGCCATACATTTGCCGTAAGTATATTGCGGGAAGCACTATCTTTCCAAGGCGTATACTTATGACAAATGTCGGAAACGGGTTAAATGTATACAGCTATGGCTTCGTTCACATCTGCGTCAGGGCTCCGTTCTGGCGTTCCGTTGGAGCTTTCCGTCAGTACGGAACCCTGACTGAAACAAATGGAAACCATAGGTTTCCATTTGCATCACCATTGATTTCAATGGTGATGGATGCGGTGCAAACGGTTTCCAGAACTGTTTAGCATTAATACTTTTATACATAGTTTCGGCTACTGGGTCTTGTTTTTTTTCTGTTGTTTGCATGTGCTCCTCAGTTGGACAATGTTACATTATGTAGATTTTAATGATTGTATCCTAATAAAAAAAAATTGGGATTTATATAGATATATATATATATATATATATATATATATATATATATATGAGATATATATCCTTTTTGGCTTGTCTACAAAAAAAATGTTAATACTGAACGAGACATTCTTTATTTGACGCATTAAATACATTTTGACAAAAAACTAACTTTTTCAATGGCTTTTGTTATGCGATGTCACACTGCAGTAAGATATCAAAGTTAAGATAAACCTTCTACATATGTATATCATTATATGATGTAAGCTTACAGTTATAAGTACAGTGTGAATACTTATTTGTATGAAGTTAAAAAAAAAAAGTGTTATTTTGGAAACCGAAAACTTAAAATTGTACATCCTTGGCTGTTACTAAATGGAAGGTCATATGTGTGTTGTCAGGAGCCGAAGGGGTTAATTATTGAAAGCAGGTACATCCCACCCAGGTTGCTCTATTTAATAAGGTGTGGCTACTCATGTGTGTGAGCTGCTGGGTGCTGACTCTCAGGCTGGATTCACACGAGCATGTTCGGTCCGTAAAGGACGGAACGTATTTCGGCCGCAAGTCCCGGACCGAACACACTGCAGGGAGCTGGGCTCCTAGCATCATAGTTATGTACGACGCTAGGAGTCCCTGCCTTGCTGTGGGACAACTGTCCCGTACTGTAATCATGTTTTCAGTACGGGACAGTAGTTCCACGGAGAGGCAGGCACTCCTAGCGTCGTACATACCTATGATGCTAGGAGCCCGGCTCCCTGCAGTGTGTTCGGTCCGGGACTTCCAGCCGAAATACGTTCCGTCCTTTACGGACCGAACATGCTCGTGTGAATCCAGCCTCACTCTGCACTGAGAATGAAGAGCTATGTGTGCTAAATGCTCCTGAGAGGAAAAAGGACTCCTGTATGAGACTCTAAGGGTATGTGCACACGGTAGCAGGCTTTTACGGCAGAAATGACAGACTGTTTTCAGGAGAAAACAGCTGCCTCGTTTCAGCCATAATTCCTCCTCCTCGCATTTTGCGAGGCTTCTCTGACAGCCGTAAATTTTGAGCTGTGCTTCATTGAGTTCAATGAAGTACGGCTCAAATTATGTCTGAAAGAAGTGTCCTGCACTTCTTTTGATGAGGCTGTATTTTTACGCGTCGTCGTTTGACAGCTGTCAAACGACGACGCGTAAATGACAGGTTGTCTGCACAGTACGTCGGCAAACCCATTCAAATGAATGGGCAGATGTTTGCCGACGTATTGTAGCCCTATTTTCAGACGTAAAACGAGGCATAATATGCCTCGTTTACGTCTGAAAATAGGTCGTGTGAACCCAGCCTAACCAAAGACTGGACTTTCGTGGCCATCTCTGGGTGAGAGAAACCCGTATTTGTTTTGTTACGGTTTAATACCTGAAGTAAGGATGAAATGTTGACTTGATTGCTGTAAAGAGTGAAACTTTGTTATACTTTATTTGCAAATAAACTGTCACAGCTTTGGTGTGCCTACCTCTAGAACTGTTTTGCATGCTATCTGAGCCCCCCTGAATCCCCGGTTCCTGACAATTAGTGGAGGATGCGGGCACTGTTGTTAGGGGCAAAGGCATGGAAACTTGTCTGTTTTGAAATCTGCAAGCTACTTATGTCCTGGCTGAAGGCTGCTACTATCCTACAAAGACAGTCAAGCGTGATGGAGGACCTTGTTAAGCAACTCGTGCAAGCGAACTTGCAGCAGCAAGCAACAGCGGCACAACAAGAAACCAACCGCCTATTGTTGGAACAAGTTGCTGTGCTTATAAAAACTGTTATATCTCACCCAGAAAGAAGGGAGGAAAGGCCTCCTGTGTGTCTAATTGGAAGGAAGGCTGTGCAACGTGCTTTACAAGAGATGAGATCTGATGATGATGTAGAGGCCTACCTCACTGTGTTTGAGAGACTTGCTTAAAGAGAAAAACTTCCACTCGGTGAATGGGCAGAGGTTCTGGCACCCTATTTAACTGGTGAGCCACAAAAGGCATATTTTGATCTAACTTCAGAACAAGCTAATAACTATGGTTTGCTTAAAGCAGAGGTAATGGCTCATCTGGGGGTCACTTTAGCTGTACGGGCTCGCAGAGTCCTTGACTGGCAGTTTGAAAAAGCAAGCCGCCACGTTCCCAGATGTTTGATCTTTTGCACCTAGTGCGCAAGTGGCTCCAACCAGAAACTTTGAGTCCCTCTGACATTGTGGATAAGATAGTACTGGACCGCTATGTTAGTGGTCTTCCTCGGGACATACATCGGTGGGTTGCTCAGGGAGAACCCAAAACATTGGACCAGCTTGTTTCCCTTGTGGAGCGTTACACTAGTACTGAAGATTTTCTTGGCCCTGAACCAAAAGCGCAGCGGTTTGTGCGATGCACCAATGCTTCCCCTATTTCTACAAAGAGAAGTCCAGATGAACCTGCACATGCGGGAGATCGGATTTCTGGGCAATATCTCAGTGTCCGGCCACAAGGACAGGATGCGCCAAAGTCTAATAGACCACCAACGTGAGGACCAACTGATCGTCTATGCTGGAAGTGTCCCCTACCTGGGCATTTAGCAGCCTACTGCCCCACAGAGGCAGAGCCAATGGTTTGCGAAATGGCTCAGCGGCGATCATTGTGTGCTCACCCTGCGAAACTCTGGGTTACAGCAGGTTTCCAGGAATGTCTGGTGGCCGTAAATGGCCAGGACGTAGTTGCCTTACTGGATTCTGGTAGTCTAGTTACCTTACTTAATGAAAATGTTCCCCACGAAGTTTTTACTCCCCGCAAGCATGTGAGCATGATTTGCATACATGGGGACACCAAACAGTACTCCATTGCCAAGATAACCTTGGAAACCCTCTGTGGGATTCATGACCAAGAAGTAGGGGTTGTAGAAAACCTGTTGCATGAACTGATTATAGGTCGGGACTGTGTCTTATTCTGGCAACTTTGGGAACAGGGCACAAGCTCTCTTGAGTCTGTGGGAGTCAATAGTAACCACGTGGTTGATGCGTTGATGAATACTGGTGAAACTGCAACCAGTAATCTACCTGAAACTGTAGAAATTGTATACCCTGACGAGCAGAGTCAGTCACCACTAGCCGTGTTTGCTGGTGAAGAAATTGAGGACAATTGTTCTGAGCAGAACCTCTCTTATTTAGGGGTGTCACATGATAATTTCGGTACGGCTCGGATGAAAGGCCCTACTTTAAAGAATGCTAGAGACCATAATAACGGTCCTGAATGGTGTACCACAACAGCGGGAAGCTGATGCCAAGTTCCCTCATTTTTCGTTCAATGGTGATCTGTTATATAAAGTAACCAAAATACGCGATGAGGTGGTAGAGCAGCTGCTAGTGCCCCAGTCATACAGACGGCAGGTGTTAGACCTGGCCCATACTCATGCACTAGGGGGACACCTTGGAGCCGATAAGACCCAGGAGCGGGTTTTACAATGATTCTACTGGCCTGGGGTTTACAGAGAAGTAAAAGAACTCTGTGAATCATGTCCCACCTGTCAAATAACCGCTTCCATGTCTCATTTTCTGAACCCTCTGGTGCCGTTCCCAATTATTGAGGTACCATTTGAATGCATAGCTAAGGACCTCGTAGGCCCTTTAGTCCGATCCTCTAGAGGACATCAATATATAGATTACGCTACCCAGTATTCGGAGGCTATCCCTTTAAGGAACACCTCCTCAAAAACTATTGCTAGCGAGTTATTCCATATGTTCACCAGAACTGGTCTCCCTAAAGAGATACTTACTGACCAAGAAACACCAATCATGGCAAGGGTAATGAAGGAATTGTGAAAAAGGTTTCAAATTAAACATCTCCGCACATCTGTCTACCACCCGCAAACAGATGGTCTGGTTGAGAGATTTAACAAGACCTTAAAAGGCATGTTAACGAGAGTTGTGGCAAAAGATGGACGGGATTGGGATAATTTACTCCCATTTCTGTTATTTGTTTTAAAAGAGGTGCCTCAAGCCTCCAATGGGTTTTCACCCTTTGAATTAGTTTATGGTAGACACCCCAGGGATTGCTAGATATTGTTAAGGAGGCCTGGGAACAAGAAACCACCCACTTTAAAAGTGTGGTTGAACATGTAATCCAAATGCAAGAGTGAATGTCAAATGTAATGCCTATTGTAAAGGAACATCTGCAGAAAGCGCAGGAGTCCCAAAGTAGGGCACAGGAGTCCCAAAGTAGGCTGTACAACAGGAATGCTAATGTCAGATAATTCAGCCCAGGAGACAGAGTGTTGGTATTAGTTCCCACAGTGCAAAGTAAATTTCTTGCCAAGTGGCAAGGGCCTTTTGAGATGTGTGGACAAAGTGGGGGTAGTTAACTATAAGGTGTACCAACCCTCTAAACGGAAGCAATGTCAGGTGTACCATGTAAATCTTCTTAATCCATGGAAAAATAGAGAGCCGTTAGCTGCAAACAAATACCCCAGAAGGACACTAATGAGCAAATTAAAAAGGTTAAGGTAGCAGATGCTCTCTCATACCATCAGAAACAGTAAGTAAAAGAGTTTTTGCAAGGAAACAGGGATGTTTTTCTGGGTTGCCAGGGGTTACTGATGTAATTAAACATGAGATTCTGACAGAACCCCATGTCCAGGTCAATCTCAAGCCTTACAGAATTCCTGAGGCCCGCAGAGAGGTGGTAGCTGCCGAAGTTAAAAAAATGGTAGATCTTGGCGTCATTGAGTAGTCCACAAGTGGGTGGTGTAGTTCCATTGTGTTAGTGCCAAAACCCGATGGTACCTGGCGTTTTTGTAATAATTTCAGAAAATTGAATGAGGTCTCCAAATTTGATGCTTACCCAATGCCTCGGGTAGATGAATTGATCGAGAAGTTGGGTCCAGCAAGGTATATCACAACCCTTGACTTAACAAAAGTTTATTGGCAGATACCTCTATCTAAGGATGCCAAAGAGAAAACTGCTTTCTCTACCCCTGAGGGTTTGTTCCAATATAACAAAATGCCCTTTGGTTTGGATGGAGCTCCAGCTACTTTCCAGAGGGCCATAGATAGGATACTGAAACCCCATAGGGAATTTTCTGCAGCATATCTAGATGATATTGTCCTTTTCAGTACAGACTGGGCAAGTCATCTGAGTAAAGTCTAGGCTGTTCTTGATTCTCTCAGAAAGGCGGGGTTCACAGTCAATCCAGAGAAGTGTGCTATTGGCCAACAGGAAGCCTGATATCTGGGGTATAGTGTGGGAAGAGGAGTAATCAAACCTCAATTGAACAAAATAGATGCTATCCAGAGTTGACCCCACCCTTGCACCAAGAAACAGGTAAGAGCATTCCTAGTCATTGAGGCGTATTATAGGAGATTTATACCCAATTTTGATGTGAGGTAGTATACACAGAGTTTGTGTTCAATTGGTTGCGAGGGTATACATATCCTTTAAGTTATACAAGCCACTGTATCATGCTGCGGTTTTGATGGGAAGGTGGAGTGCAATAAGAAATGTATATAATAACATCAAATATTGTTAATTTCACTCCTATTGACTTATCTCTACCTTCTGTTATAATTTATCAAGGTACATATATTTTGGTTATTACAGAGTTAAAACCTTTGTTGTTCAAATGATTATAGATTTACCAAAAAATTGAAATTTATTTTACATTGTTTAAAACTACAATACAGAAAACAAAGTGATCTCAATAGGGATAGAAAACTTGTTTCCCATTACACATTTTAAGTGATGTGATTGATCTATTTAAAATGCATGACTACCCTGCCTACTTTGAAACCTTTACAAGTCATTTCATTTAAGTCTTGCATTTTTTACTGCTAAATAAATGCTATTTCAGCTAAATCTGCTTAGGCGAACATCTGGTGGTTAGGTTATTAACTTCCATTTGTTTTCTATGAATCTAGAATGCATGGTTATGCTATCATTCATCTAAAAACAGGAGCCAGATTTGAATTATATCCCCGGAGAGATCTTTACATTCTATAAAACTAAATAATTCATGTACCGTACTCAAAGGCGCTTCGTTTTTTCCCCCTTCTATATTGTTTTTGTTTAGAAATCCACAGATTATCTATTATATATTTTCGAAAGTTTGTTTGAAGCCCGATTTTTCATTGGTTTAAAATGGATCACGTCATCTGTAAGCCATAACAACCAATCAGATCGCTGCTTGGATTTTTAATACCTGCTTTGGAAATTATAAAAGCTTACCTGATTGGCTGCTGGTAGGGATGTAACAACCAGAGTGATGTCACACTGCTGCTGCTGACATCATAATCTGCCTCCCGGTATATTATTCAGAGGCCAGACACACATCTAATACACCGCCTGCTGCCACCAGACTCCACATCCAGGAGAGTATGCACAATATTCCTCACAAGACCGTACTCCATCTCCTGAAACAAAGAGAAGCCATCTCTGCTGTGTTTTCCTGGGACATGATCAGAACAACTTCCTACATGTAACATGGGATATATCACAGTCCTTCTACTATACTGGATAAAGATTAGTATATAAAGGCAGGTTGTGTATTTTGGTATATTTGCCAACAGACCCCGTTTTGTGGGAGACAGTCTAGCAAGCCGGGTTAGGAAAGTTGGTGTTTATGCAAATTTTTGTTTTCAGGCAGAAAGGGGGCAAATCATCAATGCTTTGCTACTATGGATTTGGGTTGATTGGTAATGATAAATAGTACGGGGGAGGGGTATGAGTGAGATTATAACCTATTTGTTCATCCACACACTAACGCTATGTGCAGTAACGGGACGTCTCTGTAATGGAAATGTCTCCAGATTTATTATGGACACAATCCATTATAATGTTCATTTTTCTATCCATGTTACAGACAATTCTTTTGGTTATAAATTAGTCTTTCAATGTTAGTGTTTTCTGAAAATTACAATGTTATATATGTCTCATAATGAGAGCCACTGTAGTTTATATGAGAAGAATGTGTTGTGCTGGTTACTATGGTGATAGCAGCCATCTTGGGGCTTATGGCAGAAGAATGCATTGTGCTGGTTGCTATGGTGCTACCATCCATCTTGTGCCTTATATGGGAACAATGTGTTGTGCTGGTTACAATGGCAGACATCTTGGAACTTATGGGAGAAGATTGAACCTCATTTAACACAACTGTCTAATAGAAAAACTGGATTTGTTGACCATAGCAACCAATCACAGTGCAGCTTTCATATTTCCAGCGAAGTGGTAAAAAAAATTAAAGCTGAGCTTTGATTGGTTGCTATGGGCCACAGGATATGTTTTTCTATTAAACAGTTTTGATAAATGCGGCTCAATGTGCTGTGCTGGTTACTATGGTGATGGCAGCCATCTTGTTACAGTCAAAGGCAGTTGGTGTGAGCAGCCTGATACTGGATAGAACTATATAAAATGTGTTTGTTTGAAGCCCAATCAGGGAATAGCTATTTTTGATTGGACATTGAACAAAGTTTGCCTCCTTTTGCGATTTTCGATTCGATTAAAAATCGCTTTTACTGAAAGTCACTTTTACTGAAATTTACTTTTCACTGCCATTCACTTTTCAATTTGCATCGAAGTACACACTTGCCTGATCGTGATTTTTGATTGGTTGAAAAGCTAACCAATAGCGATTCTTGATAGGTTGAAAAACAAACCAACACAATTTTTTATTGGTTGTAAAACAAACCAGTAGCGATTTTTTATTGTATTGGACATTTCACAAAGTTTGCCTCCTTTTGCAGATTTTGATTGGTTTAAAAGTCACTTTGATTGGTTGAAAAACAAACCAATAGCGACTTGTGATTGCATTGGACATCGAACAAAGTTTGCCTCCTTTTGCCACTTTTGATTGGTTTGAAAGTCACTTTTACTTAAATTTACTTTTCACTGACCATGGCTCCCAAAAGTAAAACTCCTGAACAAAGAGAAGGTCGACACTTGGATCAAAGAATACGTTGAGCAGCAGAAACGCCAGAAATGACCAATGCTTGGCTTGCAGATCAAAGATTGCGACAAGCAACCGCAAGAGCTGAAGAAACACCTCAAGCGAATGATCGTCGGGTTCGAGCACAAGGCGCAAGAAATATTGTTTCTCGACGAACATCTTGGGATTGCATGAACAAAGCTGGTATGCAATACGACCCAACAATTGAATATGATCTGCACGACTTGGTCAATATTGGAAACATGGACACGACCTGTGAACATTATGAAGCCCAGAAGTGGAAGTCAGAGCCACCTGTCATGTGCTGCTCTGCTGGCAAGGTTCAAATACCCCCACTTACTGCACCACCAGAACCACTCAAGTCACTGATGACTGCGAACACTCCCCAAACCAAGCACTTTCTGGGAAAGTTGAGGCGCTACAACTCTTGCTTTCAGATGACTTTGTTTGGTGTGAACGAAATTCAACAGAGAGGCTTCATGCCCACCTTCAAAATTCAGGGACAAGTTTGCCATCGACTTGGATCGCACCTTCCATTGCCCAATGAACCACCAAAGTTTCTGCAGATTTATTCAATGGGCGATGAAAAGCTTCAAGTTCAGCAATGACAGAGCAATGTCCCTGGAACTTGGGCTGACATTTTGCTGGAACTGCAGCAGATGCTCCACAAACATCACTGTTATGTCGAGATATTCAAGAGCTCTTTGGAAATGATGACTTCGGATAACTACAAAGTGGTCATCAAGGCTGACCGAAGGCTAACAGGAGAGCATGAGCAGCGATACAATGCACCAACTGTCAATGAAGTTGCTGTCGTCATCGTTGGGGAATTTGAAAAGCGGGATATTGTGCTGCAGAAGCGTGATAATTAACTGCAGAGAGTTTCTGAAACCCATCGATCATATGACGCACTTCAGTACCCACTGATCTTTTGGCAAGGCGAAGATGGATACAATATTCAAATCTTCGAAGCAAATCCAAGTACCGTAAATGTTACCGCCGGGAAAAAAGTTTTGTGCATGGCCTTCTACGCCTATCGAATTATGATGCGGGCGAGCCATTCAAATCACCTCTTGATGTGCCGAAATCTTTTCCATCTTTTTGGTTGATATGTATGCCAAAATCGAAACAGAGCGACTTCGCTTCATCCGTTTCATTCAGAAGGCACTTCGCGCTGAAATCTATATACACCTTCAAGATGCTGTCGTCAACGATGGAAACACGAGCAATGTTGGTCAGATGGTTATCTTGCCTTCCAGCTTCACAGGGAGCCCTCGACATATGCACAAATACACTCAAGACTCCATGACATATGTGCGAAAATACGGAAGGCCTGACCTGTTTTATTACTTTTACGTGCAACCCAACATGGAAAGAAATTCGCCAAGAGCTCTTGCCAGAACAATCGGCGAC
This sequence comes from Rhinoderma darwinii, assembly GCF_050947455.1. Classification (NCBI taxonomy): domain Eukaryota; kingdom Metazoa; phylum Chordata; class Amphibia; order Anura; family Rhinodermatidae; genus Rhinoderma; species Rhinoderma darwinii. The sequence goes on from NC_134687.1 coordinate 444,328,790, forward strand.
TGATAGACACGATCTGGTAGCCCGAGTCTTTCGACAAACGGTTATCAAGTTCATTAATGTCCTCACGAAGGGCAAGGTATTTGGAGAAACTCAATGCTTTATGTGCACAATCGAATAGCAAAAACGAGGTTTGCCACACGCACATATACTGATCTGGCTGAAGGAGAAGATCCGACAAAATCAGATCGATTCTGTCATTAGTGCAGAGATCCCAAATGCACAAGAAGATCAAAAGCTATTCGACATCATCATGAATAACATGGTCCATGGACCATGTGGAAGACTGAATTCAAGCTACCCATGCATGATAGATGGCTTCTGTACAAAGAGATTCCCAAGTCAGCTGATCCATGAAACTCAGTCTGGAGATGATGGTTATCCACTTTATCGTAGAAGAAAAGTGGGAGAAGGCGGGTTCACTGCATTGATGAAGATGAAGATTGGCAATAGTTACCAGGACATCGACAACAGATGGATTGTACCCTACTCGCCATTTCTTTCCAAGACCTTTCAATCTCACATCAATGTTGAATATTGCAACTCAGTTAAGGCTATCAAGTACATCTGCAAATATGTCAATAAAGGATCGCAGCATTTGGCTTGGAAAGACAAGGTAGAGCAACTGATTAAATCAATGCCCAAGAAAGACAAGAAAGAACAATTGATGAAATTGATCGCTTCCAAACTGGACGTTACATCAGCAGCAATGAGGCTGTATGGCGAATTTTGGACTTTCCAATTCACGACCGCTATCCAACGGTAGTTCATCTCAACGTCCACTTGGAAAATGGACAGAGAGTCTACTTCACCGAGGAAACTGCTGCACAACAAGTTTTGCAGCCCAAAGACACCACGCTGACAGCATTCTTCAAGCTTTGCCAACAAGATGACTTTGCAACGACACTCCTATACTGTGATGTTCCAAAGTATTATACGTGGAATAAATCTACAAGAGTTTTCAAGCGAAGAGTCCAAGGAACACCAGTTGAAGGTCATGTTGGAATCAAGTCAAGTGATGCTCTTGGCAGAGTCTACACAGTGCACCCAAACAACCACGAGTTGCTTCTCCACACAGTAGCAGGCCCGACATCGTTTGTTAGCCTCAAGACTGTTGGCGACCATGTTTGTACAACCTATTGGCAAGCATGTCAAGAAAGGGGACTACTTGAGAGTGATTCTCATTGGGACAAGACTTTAGAGGAAGCAGCAAACTGCCAAATTACCAGCAAGCTTACGAAACCTATTTGCTGTCATACTCACGACGTGTGGACCATCCAAGCCACTTGAACTGTGGGAAAAGTACAAAGAGCACCTCTCGGAGGATGTTCTTCTGCAAGCACGATGGCAAAACCCGGGACTCCAATTGGACAGCTGTACTCCGCAAATGTTCAACATGTCATTGATCCTACTTGAAGAAAAGACCCTCATGATGGTTGGAAAGAGACTTAAGAAACTGGGACTTTCCGCAACGGAAAGGAACAACTACAAAAGACTTGGACAGGAATTGCTTTGAGAAATAGGCTATGACATGAGCGCTCTGGAGACTTATCTTGCAATGAATTAACCTCTTGTGGTTGCTGACCAAACAACGGCGTACAATCAGATCTTGGACATGGTTGTGAAAAACACCGGTGGTATTGTCTTCTTGGATGCTCCTGGTGGAACAGGAAAGACGTTTGTCATAAACCTATTGTTGGCAAAGATTCGACAACAATCCAGGATTGCTCTGGCTGTTGCTTCCTCAGGCATTGCGGCAACATCGCTTGATGGTGGCAGAACTGCCCATTCAGCATTCAAATTACCGCTCAACTTGACTCGAGATGCGTCTCCTGTTTGTAATGTCAGCAAAGGTACTGGTGTGGCAAATGTCCTACAAGAATGTCTGATGATTGTCTGGGATGAATGCACGATGGCACACAAGTTGGCGCTTGAAGCTCTGGATCGAACTCTGCAGGACTTGCATGGAAACAATACTGACACGGGAGATGTCGTCTTGGTGTTAGCCGGTGATTTCCGTCAGACGTTGCCTATTGTTCCAAAGGGAACACCAACAGACGGATTCAAAGCTTGCTTGAAGCAGTCGGTGTTGTGGAGGCATGTGAAGAAGATGAGTCTGACTACCAATATGCGAGTTCATCTGCATGGAGATGCCACAGCTGGTGAGTTTGCCAGCAGATTACTCAATCTGGGGAATCGAGATGTTCAAGTTGACAATGGGACAGATCTGATCAGCTTCCTTGATGATTTTGCAAATTTTCCCAAGTCGGTGGAAGAGAGTATAAACAGTGTCTTTCCCAACATCGCCTTCAACTACAGAGATCATGAATGGTTATGTCAATGGGCAATACTGGTTCCAAAGAATGATTCTGTTAACGCCATCAATCAGCAAATTCAAATGACTCTGCCAGGTCAAGAAAAGCTGTACAAGTCCACCGACACAGTTATTGACCCTGATCAGGCGGTGTATTATCCGACAGAATTTCTCAACCTGCCTGGCTTACTTGCCCATCGATTGATGTTGAAGGTTGGCTCACCTATCATGCTGTTGAGAAACATTGACGCTCCGAAACTTTGCAACGGGACGAGGCTGTGTGTCAAGAAGTTGATGGATCACGTCATCGAGGCCACCATACTAACAGGATGTGCCAATGGGGAATTTGTCTATATTCCTCGCATTCCCCTCGCTCCAAATGATGTTCCTTTCGAGTTCAAGCGGCAACATTTCCCAGTGCGCCTAGCCTTCGCAGTGACAATTAACAAGGCTCAAGGTCAATCCCTGAAAGTGGCAGGAATACACCTTCAAAGTCCCTGTTTTTCCCATGGGCAACTATATTATTTCCAGAGTCGGCACTGGAAAGAATCTCTACATCTTGGCACCGGATCAAAAGACAAAAAACATTGTTTACAAGAAAGCGTTGGAATAGAAACATGCAGTCCTAAATCAACACTATATAAATCTGTAATGAATATATTGCTTCATTTAATTTATTTTATGCTTCCAATAACATTATTTACACTCTCTAGCAATTAAATTCATATCGAGAGGTAGCAATTAAATTCATACTGAGAGGTATTTAAATAGTGAGCTTTTAATCTATCTATACCGTAAGTCAACCTACCGAGCTACGACGGGTATAAAAGCTAGTTGAAAAATGTGTTCGTTATTTAAATGGCCTAAATCAAAATAAATGCATATAATCTTATTTTCGCTATATCAGAAAAGGCTTTCCATAAGTTTACATTGACATGATAATACCCAAAATACAAGAAAGGGGTAACATAAATAAGAAATCTACAAGCAAATGCTGTTTATGCCACCTGATATTGGTGCAAAACAGAAATCATTAAGCGTAACTTCAGTGAAAAATAAACACTCTTCGGTGGTCTTAGATCCGCATGTGAAGTACCTTTGGGAAGCCCTTCCCTTCAAAGATCGGTTGTTTGTGCTGCACACCTTTCCCTCATTCTAATTCACTATCAGGATGTTATCATAGTCTGCAATGTTACAGTACAATGGAGGTGCATCCCAGTCATGGTCACTCTGTCTACAAGGCTACTGCAGTAGCTCGCATTACACTTTCTCTCCCCCTCCTTCTCATGAGAGAGAGAGCCTATTTGAATCAGTGCCTATGTTACTGTGATACAGGACTTTATTAGCTAGCAGTCACACCGACAGCTTGTAATTCCCTATTTGGGTACAGAGTACAAAAAATATTCAGGTTAATTTAATTTGATTTCTCTCGCCACCTGCCCCATTACAGCCACAATGCCCCCAATGACAGCCACATCTCTGCAGCTACACCCTAAGGCCTCATGCACACGACCGTGGTTTTCACGGATCCATGCTGGGACCCTGAATCCGGACTGTAAAAACTTAGGACAAGTCATTTTATGGTCCGGATTTGCGGATTCAAACTACTAGTGAAATAATTTTATTTGTTGTGGATCTTTGAATTCTGATGACACACAGATGAACAACAAAGATTTTTTTGTAGTTCAATGGACCGCATCGGATCCGTGGTTTTGCGGCCCGCAAAACCATTACAGTCGTGTGTAGGGGCCTTAATGGTCATGGCCTATTCCCCTTCTCATTTTCAATTATATTCACATCTTTAACACCACTGTAAAGGCATCAATTCATTACCATGGGATGGTCCACCAAACCAGTGGATATGAACATGAAGGTATACCTTGGATATTTACTGTCTCGGCTTAGCATTGAATATTCAAATAATGAAAGAAATTATGATATTTATGACGCATTGCTTAGATGTTTATCGGTAAGGGTAATCCACTTAACACAAATGAGTCTTCTGATGGTGTATAGAAATCAGCAGGGCCGGTTCCAGATTTATGAGAGACCATGGTAGATAGAATGTAAGTGGGCCCCCATATGCTTCATCATCTTTTACCGTGCCCCTCCTCAAGTATGCTGTACTCCAAGAATGTACTTTTTGCTTTTACCTTGCCAAATTTTAATAGCCATCACTGTGTTTTGGGATACACATACAGTATGTTAGTGTTTAATTTATATGAACTTTTATCATGTAAAAATGCAGGGAAAAAAACAATTCCCCCATTTTGTTTTCTTTTTTTAAGCCATTTATTTATCGTTACAATAAAGATAGCACATTATTTATATTGGTTGTTACAATTATGTAAATGTTTAAAAATGTAATATATTAATTACTGTTTTGTAACCTCTTAAGAACCAAGCCTATTTTTGGGCTAAGGTATTTTTTAGTTTTCGCATCACCTCATTCTGAGAGCTATAACTTTTGTATTTTTCCATCAACCTAGCTGTATGATCGCTTGTTTTTTGCTAGACTGTATTTTTTTACTTTTTGGTTACCTTTTATAATATTTTTTTAGGGGGATAGAAAAAAATATTCCTTATTTTATTTTAGTTTTTTTATGTTATAATAAGTAGCTTGTTAACGTTATTATACGGGTCATTACAATTTGTGGCGCCGACGGCCGCGGGCCTCATCCACTCCAGCTGCCACGGCCGAGGGCTTGTGCATCCTCATCACCGGTGTTTCCCTTCCCAGGGACGCCGATGCACTCTGCTCTCTCCTCTTTCCCTGGTCTGTGCCCATAGGGTGTGCGCGCATGCTCGTCCCAGCTCTTAAATGCCCAGCGCGTGTACAAGGAATATTTCCCCTCAGCCTATCTCTGCATACCCTGGACTACTTAAGGAACACTACCCACTTCCCCAGTGCCTGAGAAATGTTGTTACTAACCCAGTGTTAGTCTACGAAGGTTCCCTATCCTGTTTCCTGAATCCTGTGTCCGTGACTAGTTCTGTATCCTGAAATCTGTGTACGTGACTATCCTGTATCCTGAGTCCAGTGTCCGTGACCAGTCCTGTATCTGTGTCCAGTTCTGTATCATGTTTCCTGAGTCCAGTGTCCGTGTCCAGTTCTGTCTCCGTGTCCAGTTCTGTATCCTGAGTCCAGTGTCCTTGACCTGTCCTGCTTCCAGTAATCCAGCACAATCCTGCTTCCAGTAATCCAGCACAATCCTGCTTACAGTAATCCAGCACAATTCTGCTTCCAGTAATCTGGCACCAGCCTGCTTCCACTACCTGCAATTTGACTGTGTCCAGCTGCCACCAAGGTACCATCTACCAATGTCTGTCTTATATCTGTCTGGCCAGCAGCTACTCCGTTATGGCAGAGTAGCCCAGTGGGCCCACATCCCCATTGGACGTTACAGTTTGCACAGGCCATGGACCCCGCTGGTAAACCAAAGACTGCTGTTCAGGTCATGCAAGATGATATGCATGACCGCTGATTACGCCAAGATCAGCTTTTGCAGGCAGTTAATACCTTAGCCAATTGCCTGTACTTTGCTCCTGTTCCTACCCCGGCAGTTCCACAAGCTTTAGCTCTGTCCACTCCTTAGCCAGCCATAGTTCCAGTCAGCCCTGGAGCCGGAATTTCCTTGCCACTTCCAGCCCGTTACAATGAAGAAGCGAAGACCTGTAGAGGTTTTCTCAATCAATGCAAAATACATTTCACGTTACATGCTCATCAATTTCCGTCAAATCAGACCAAAGTAGCCTTCATAGTCTACCTGTTGTCTTGCAAGGCCCTGGCATGGGCGAATCCTATCTGGGAATGTAAATCTGAAGCTTTTTATGGACACTTTTTGCACTGTGTTCGAGGAACCTGGCCGTACTTCTTCAGCCGCTGCTTCACTTCTGTCACTTCGTCAAGCAAGTTCAACTGTTGGAGAATATGCCATCCCATTCCGGACACTTGCAGAGGAGCTTGCTTGGAATAAAGAGGCCCTGGTGGCAACCTTCTGGCAAGGATTAGCCAGTAGAATGAAGGATGAACTGGTAGGTCATGACCTCCCTTCTACTCTGGATACCCTGATTCTATTGGCCACCCGCATAGACTTGAGGTTCTGGGAATACTCTTAAGTAGTTCTCCAAGAGAAAAAGTCTCCTAGACTGGCGGCTAACTTTGAAAGACCCCTACTACCTTCTACTACTACTACATTCGAAGAGCCTATATAGGTTAATCAGGTCAGAGTATCGGACCAAGAGCATCAGCACAGACAGTCTGCTAACCTGTGTATGTACTGTGGGACAAAGGGTCATTTTGTGCATCAGTGACCTCAGAAGTCAACAAACTCTAGTACCTAGGGTTCATGGGTGAGACTACCGTAGGTGCAATAAAAACCTCTGAAAAATGCTCTCATAGACTCTCAATTACAGTTTATATTTTCACGGGTGAAGCATCGTATTCACAGCCTATCTGGATTCTGGAGCGGCAGGTAACTTCATACACCAGGCCTTAGTAGACCATCTCCATTTACTCACGACCCTTTTAAAGAAACCTCTAGCAGTGGCTTTGGTGAACGGACATCCATTGCCGTATCCAATTCTCTCCATCACTGAACCATTGACATTACAAGTGGGGGCGGCTACACACAGAACAAGTAGTCTCCTATGTTCTACCTGAGGCTATTAAACCAAGCCTCCTGAGACTACCCTGTTGTCAACACAACTGTCTGCCTGTGGTTCATCCTGCCCGACCTCTAGTGTCTCAGTCGCTCCCTGGTCTACCTCCGCAATATGCCTGCTATACAGACGTGTTCAGCAATAAGGAGGCTGAGACCTTGCCTCCGCATCGCCCATACGACAGTCCAATCGAGTTGCTTCCTGGGACCTCATCGTGGACGAGTATATCCTCTCTCTGCCCGAGACTCAAGCCATGTCGGCTTATGTCAAGGAATAGCTCGAGAGCGGGGTTTATTAGAAAATCAACTCCTACAGCCAGAGCCAGATTTTTCTTTGTAGAGAAAAAAGATGGGTCCCTCTGGCGTTGCATAGACTATCGTGGTCTGAATAAGATCACTGTCAAAAATAAGTACCCCTTACCGCTGATCTCCGAGCTCTTTGATAGAATCCATGAAGCCAAGATTTTCACAAAGCTGGATCTACGTGGGGCTTATAACTTAATTCGTATTCGTAAAGGTGATGAGTGGAAAACTGCATTCAACACCAGAGATGGTCACTACGAGTATCTTGTGACGCCATTCGGGTTATATAATGCTCCAGCTGTGTTCCAGGAATTCAGAAAACATATTCTGGGATCTATTATATGTCTGAGTGGTGGTGTATCTAGACAATATCTTGATATACAGTACTTACCTGAACTGATGACACACCGGAAGCATGTTTGCCAGGTCCTGTCGCGGTTAAGGGGGAACAACCTGTACGCCAAATTGGAAAAGTGCGAGTTCAAAAATAAACCCTTGCACTTCTTGGGGTATATAATTTCCGATCATGGACTCCAGATGGATCCAGAAAAAGTAAAGTGGGTCCTAGATTGGCCTCATACCCAAAGTTTCAGTGCTGTACAGAGGTTCCTAGGATTTGCAAACTTCTCTCGTCTATTTATCCCTAATTTCTCATCACTCACTGCTCCTATCTCTGCCCTCACCAAAATTGGGGCGAACGCAAAAAGTTGGACCCCTGAAGCAGAATCTGCATTCATTAAACTTAAAAGGTATTTTACTTCGTTCTTCATAATCCAGATATTTCCCGGCAGTTCTCATTGGAGGTTGATGCCTCTTCCATTGGTGCTGGAGCACTTCTCTTTCAGAAGCTGTTCCCTGTGGCTTCTTCACTAAACTGTTCTCTGCAGCAGAAAGGAACTACTATATTGGAGACCGTAAGCTTTTGGCCATCAAATTGGCACTCGAGAAATGGAGGCATTTGTTAGAAGATTCTGCACATCCAGTAGTCATCTACACTGATCAGAAGAACCTCACCTACTTACAGTCGGTACAACGTCTTAACCCACATCAAGCCAGGTGGTCACTTTTCTTCGCCAGATTCAATTTCCAACTACGTTTCCGTCCAGCTGACAAAAATGTTAAAGCTGATGCACTATCTCTTTCTTTCAAAATAGATGGCATTGGAAGAGGATCCTCAGCATATCATTGATCCTTCCAGTATTATTCCAGGTAACAGTCTGCAGATCAGAGACATTCCTCCTGGGAACATTTTTGTTTGTCCTACAGACAGAGAGGGCCAGTTTTAGACAGTGTGGCCTTGGGCAAGGTTGGAAATGGGGCCCCAAATACTGAATTAGGGCCTGTTCACATCTGCGTCGGGGTTCCATTAATGGCTTATGTCAGACCTTTACGTCAGGGGAACCCATGAATGCCAACCAAACGGAAACGACTGCGCTATTGATTCCGTCCAAAAAGCTGAAACCTTACGGAACAGAGCCAAACGGAAACTATTTGCAACGGAAATATTACCATTAAAATCAATGGAAGCTACGGTTTCCATTTGATTTGCGTTCATGGGTTCCCCTGACGTAAAATTCTGACGGAAACCATCAATGGAACCTTGACGCAGATGTGAACACATAATACTGTATCAATAATGCAGCCAATTCAGAAGCCGATGTGCAGAGAACTGCATCACTGATTTCTAGCGCGTCCCGGAGTGTTGTAAGACCCAATGCAAATGTCCCCCCTTTTACACAAAAAAATACAATAATATACGTATACTGTTATTTTATCATACCACTATACCAGATGAAATAATATCCCCATACTGTTACTGAATAATACCTCCACACCATAACCACATAGTGACTGACTAATACCCTCATACAGTCACTGAATATTAACGCCACACCATAACCACATAGTCACTCAATAATACCCCCATATTGTTACTGGCTAATACTGCCACACCATAACCACATACTGACTGAATAATACCCCCATACTGTTACTGAATAATACCCCCATACTTTTACTGAATAATACCTGCACACCACATAACCAGATACTTTTACTGAATAAAAATCACTATACAAAGACCAATATTACCACCATGTAGTGACCATATAGTGGTAGATGCCAGTTATACACAGGAGCCCTGCAGACGATATAAGTGATTAGAGCACATTTATATCTAGTGACTCACAGGGGATGTTTTCTCTGATTAGAGTCATTTACTTTCCCTTGTTCTCCATCTGGCCCAGACCACTGTGACGACTTATTCCAGCCACGACTCGTCTCTGCAGAATTCGACACACAGACATGTTGGTTTCTCGCTTTTCAAGCACCCTCCCCACCTATACCCCATCCTCTAAACAAACTCGTAATCTACAGTGCCCCAGATGGTAATAATAAACCTTCAGTGCTCGACACAATAAAAGTGCCCTATCAGTAACCATGCTCCCTTTGTGCCCCCACAGCAGTAATGCCCCCTTTGTGCCCCTGTAGATAGCGCCACACACAGTCCCCCTGTAGATAGTGCCACAGTTCCCACCTTATATATAGTGCCACACAACCCCCTTTAGTAGATAATGCCACACAGCCCCTCTTGTATATAGTGCCACACAGCCCTCTCCCTTCTATATAGTGCCACACAGCGCCCCTCCCTTGTATATATAGTGCCACACAGCCCCCCCTTGTATAAAGTGCCAGACAGCCCCCTTGTATATAGTGCCACACAGCCCCCATGTATATAGTACCACACAGCCCCCTCCCTTTTATATAGTGCCACACAGCCCCCCTCTTGTATATAGTGCCACACAGCACCCGATTGTATATAGTGCCACCCCCCCTTATATATAGTGCTACACAGCAACCCCCCTGTATATTGCCACACAGCCCCCCTCCCTTGTATATAGTGCCACAAAGAACCCCCCCTTGTATATAGTTCTGCACAGCATCCCCCTTGTATATAGTGCTACACAGTGTCCCCCTTGTATATAGTGCTACACAGCTTCCCCCTTGTATATAGTGCTACACAGCATCATCCCCCTTGTATATAGTGCTACATAGCTCCCCCCCCGTATATTGCTACACAGCGCCCCCCTTGTATATAGTGCTACACAGCGCCCCCCATGTATATTGCTACACAGCCACAAAAAAAAAACAGAGGACATCCTCCGGACGGGACGCATGCGCAGACCAGCGTGATGCAGTGATGTCATCACGCCGACCTGAGCAGGGATTCTTCCCAGCACCTTATAGGCTGCAGGCCTTACGTGGCCTGCAGCTTATAATGTTCATTTGTATCTGCGTCCTGAGGATGCAGATACATGTGAATGTGGCTGTCACCAGCACCAGAGCCCCCTCCTTGGGTTCGTGCACATGTTGCGGAAAATTCAGCTGCGGACCATAGGCTGCGGTGCGGAATTTGGTGTCCACAGCATACACTGGCTGTTGCGGACTTGTAGCGGACTTGTTGCGGACTCATTGCAGAATTTCTCCATTGACTTCAATGGAGATTCAAAATTCCACAATGAAATCCACAGATGCTATGTGTGTTGTGTAGCGTATTGCTTTTACGAACATGATATTTCTTCATTCTGGCTGGACCTATGTATTTCTAGGTCTACAGCCAGACTGAGGCCCCATGCACACTAACGTAAAAACACCCGTAATCACGGGCCGTTATTACGGCACGGGCAGGCCCATAGAAGTTAATGGGGCTCCCGTAATTACGGGTGACTACGTGTGTGCACCCGTAATTACGGGAGCGTTGCTAGGCGACGTCAGGTGATAGTCACTGTCCAGGGTGCTGAAAGAGTTAAACGATCGGCAGTAACTGTTTCAGCACCCTGGACAGTGACTTCCGATCACAATATAGATCAACCTGTAAAAAAAATAGAAGTTCCTATTTATCGACAACTCCCTGCTTCTTCCTCCAGTCCGGCCTCCCGGGATGACGTTTCAGTCACAGCCTGCAGCGGTCACATGGACTGCCGCGTCATCCAGGGAGGTCGGGCTGGATGTCGATAGAGGGACGCGTCACCAAGACAACGGCCAGGTAAGTATGAATTTCTTTTACTTTTACTAGGGAAAGGGCTGCCCCTTCTCTCTATCCTTCACTGATAGAGAGAAGGGAAGTAGTCTTCACCTGAAGACGCAACGGCTAATCCGCATCAATTTCCTGCCCATTTTAGGCAGAGCCGCAACAGAATCTGCAACGCAGATTATGTGCGGCATTGATGCGGACAGTGGCGGCAGAAACATGCCACGTCTGGTCATGCCATTTGGAGAGGGCCCTTTTCTGTTCCAGCATGACTGTGCCCAGTGCACAAAGCAAGGTCCATAAAGGCATGGTTGGGTGAGTTTAATGTGGAAGAACTTGACTTGCCCGCATGGAGCCCTAAACTCAACCCCTCGAACACCTTTGGGATGAACTAGCACGGAGATTGTGAGTCAGGCCCTCTCGTCGAACATCAGTGTTTGAACTCACTTATGCTCTTCTGGATGAATTGGCAAACATTTCCACAGACACACTCTAAAATCTTGTAGAAAGCTTTCCCAGAAGAGTGGAAGCTGTTAGCTGCAAAGCGGGGACCAACTCCATATTAATGCCTATGAATTTTGAATGGGATGTGGTAAAAGGTTCTGAAGGTGTAATGTGTAGGTATCCCAATACTTTTGTCCATATAGTGTTCAAAATCTGCCTCAAATCTTCTTAAGGATTTCTCAAGCAAATTTTTTCTGCCTGCATAAACTCTGTGAGTTCATGATGGAGAAATCATGCAAAGTAGGCAGAGTCCCTTTGGTTCCATATTACACTCTATGTGTGCCACCGTATGGTGCCTCTGTTCAGCGTAGTATTATGGCTCTATTCTCCCCTAGACACAGTGCTTCTAGGGAAGGACATATTCTTAATGTAACATCCAATGAAAGATAGCACGGTTATGCAACTTTTAGATTCTGAATTAATCTGACAGAACCAAACCTCCATATGTCTATGTATGAAATCACAGACATATGGAGGTACAGTATCCATAGACTTCTATAGGGGCCATTATACAGCTCCGTACAACTTGGAACTTGTTTGGAGCCATAAAATAGCAACTATTATAAAGCAATAGCCATTATTATAAAGACGTAATACCATACATCTATTTTCCAAAACGTATTCACACAACATTCGCATGTCCATTGACAATCTAGTATTCCTTTCTTACCTGCACGTTTATGATCTTGCTACTTAATTTCTTAGTTGCATTTATCTCTGAAGCATTGGTCATATCGATTAATAATTGCTGGTTCATATAGGCAAGACATGATGTTTAACCTGACATTTTATGAATTGATGTGGGCTACAGCCAAGGGCGTACATACAGTATGTGCGTAACCAAGGGCGTACATATCATAGAGACCATGCGGTTGTTATACTGCCCTTGGAGAGAAGGTCCAGCTCTGGTTGGTCCCAACCCCTTTGCTACTGTGTGGCAAAAAACTACGCAGCCTCTACGCCTCTACGCACCCTCTCCAAAGGAACTGCATTGTTATTAAAGTACTGATAGTGTCATTTGGGCAAAGCTTTCTTACCAGTAACAAAACTGCATACCATATCGCTATAATTTTTTTATTTTTTTTGGATACAACAAATATGTCAGATCCTAAATACTAGTGGTAAGAAAGTGTAGGTACATTTTGTCCCTTTTTCTGTGGGATATTACAAAAGCGAATGAAATGCTTTCAATTATTATCACTATGATAACTATGTCAAGAAGACTAATGCTTACACAACTACTAGCATCTACATTTTGCTGCCGTTTTTCTTTTGTTGAGAATTTTAATCAAGATTATTCATCAAATAAATATCTGATCATTAAACACATTCATCTTATTGATTCACATCTTAATTCCCACACTATCTGCAATTCCAGAGCTTATTGACTGGTATTGTTCATAGAGCAAAGGGTAGCTAGATTAGTAAGCAGTAATAAACAAATTTCTTATACAATGTATTCATTTTTAAACATTTGAACCCTATTGCATAATGTAATGAAATCACTCTGCTTTTTCATTTCTTAACATATCATTATAGCCCCCTTTTTTCTGATACCCAGCTCCAAATCCCCTGTATAGATGTAGATTTAAAACGTAACTTTATGTCTTCAAGCACCTGCCACTAGAGAGCGTTACGAGCATACTGGATACTTTGTTCTTGTTGATTTTAACTCCTTAGGGACCGGACAATTTTGGCCTTGAGGACAAGAACAATTTCTTGATTTTTCCTCTTTTCAATCCCCGCGCTTATAAGGGCATGACCACACGTGGCGGATTTCCTCCGCAACTGTCCGCATCAATGCCGCACAGAATCTGCGTTGCAGATTCTGCTGCGGATCTGCACAAAATGTGCAGTAAATTGATGCGGACTAGCTGCTGCGGACTGCGGTAAAAGTGCTTCCCTTCTCCCTATCAGTGCAGGATAGAGAGAAGGGACAGCACTTTCCCTTGCGAAAGTCAAAGAAATTCATACTTACCGCCCATTGTCTTGGTGACGCGTCCCTCCTTCGGCATCCAGCCCGACCTCCCTGGATGACGCGGCAGTCCATGTGACCGCTGCAGCCTGTTATTAGCCTGTGATTGGCTGCAGCCGTCACTTAGACTGAAACGTCATCCTGGGAGGCCGGACTGGAGACAGAAGCAGGGAGTTCTCGGTAAGTATGAACTTCATTTTTTTTTACAGATACATGTATATTGGGATCGGTAGTCACTGTCCCGGGTGCAGAAACAGTTACTGCCGATCGCTTAACTCTTTCAGCACCCTGGACAGTGACTATTTACTGACGTCTCCTAGCAACGCTCCCGTCATTACGGGAGCCCCATTGACTTCCTCAGTCTGGCTGTAGACCTAGAAATACATAGGTCCAGCCAGAATGAAGAAATGTCAAGTTAAAAAAGCAAGACGGATCCGCAGCACACATAACATGTGCATGACAGCTGCGGACTTCATTGCGGAAATTAGAATCTCCATTGAAGTCAATGGAGAAATTCCGCCATGAGTCCGCCACTGCTCCGCAACAGACAGAGCATGCTGCGGACACCAAATTCCGCTCCGCAGCCTATGCTCCGCAGCGGAATTTTACGCATCGTCTAAACGAACACTGCTAAATTAAAGTGTAATTCAATGGACAAACGGCTCTGCTGCGGATTAACGCTGCGGAGTGTCCGCAGCGGAATTTAAGTGAAATTCCGCCACGTGTGAACCCAGCCTTACTGTTTTATTTTTTGTTCGATGTAGCTATATGAGGCTTTGCTTATTGTGGGACAAGTTGTAATTTATGTAGGTGCCATTTTTTGGTACATTTCCATTATCGTTTAGAGTACAGAATTTTTTTTTATTTTTTTTATCGCATACATCAATTATGATGCTATAAATTTGTTGTGCAGGTTGTTGCGGTCATGACGATAGTAAATAGGTGTATATTATTTTTTGTTTTTGGACTTATATTTAATAGCGTTTATTGATTGTAAAAATATGGCCATTTGTGTGTATTTTATTACAGATTTATTTTATTTAACATTACTTTTTCCTGAACCACTTAACGACCACCCACCGTCTTTTGATGGCAGGCAGTGCAGGTGCTTTGTCTACAACAACGTCTTTTAGCGTCGCTATAGAAGAGGCTGATGAGCGCTCATCCTCTAAGCAGGAGCTATAACTTACAGCTCCTGAACTTAGAGCAGCCTGCTTAATACAGCTGGGTTTGAAAAACATTCAAACTTCAGCTGTTTAACCCTTTCATCACGCGGTCTGTGATCGTGGCACAATCAAAGGGAACTCCCCTCCTCCCCTCTTTGATTGCGTCACTGGAAACCCGGTGACGCGATCAAAGACCGGGGAGTCCCTCTGCAGTCAGCCCTGGGGACCTAGAAAGGACCCCAGGGCAGTCTGTTCAGTTTGCCTGCTGTTAGGGCACACTATGTGCTGCCTAACAGAAGCCTGTGTCATAGTGACACAGTGTAATGCATTAGTATACAGGTGTATGCTAATACATTATAAATATAAAATTAAGTTGTAAGTTATCCCTTTATAACGGTGGTTTCTCTTGGCTCAAATACCCACAAAATCTCTCTCAGACCGGAGCAGGCAAAACTAAATTGGGTATGATCCAACAAATACCCTAAATAACATATATAAAGTACAGTGAATTTTACCGCTCAGACGGCACTGGTAACAGTCCAATATCATTCAGTATGGACTCTCTCCCAGAAAAATGCAGTGGACAGTCCGCAATCCAATGAGGGTGTGGATGGTAATTCTTATCCTTGTAGTTCCACCAAGCTCCTTATCGTCTCTCTCCACATTCAAAGAACTCCTGGTAGGAAAAGGATCTTATGTCTCTAATAGATGGAAAAAGGAAGACACATAGTGCAACACCCTCTGAAAAAAGATTGCTCCACGCCAAGTTAGATCCATACTCACAGAAGTAACAAGAAATAAAAGCATCAAGGTAAGTAAAAATCTTTAACATTTCTAGGCGGCACACCAAACACTCTCGCCCGACCCTGGGTTTCGCCGTTTCGCTGTGATGTCACTCACTTCCTCCCACAGGAACTTCATCGCGTCGGATGAGCGAGGACACGCTGTGTGTCTGTGAACTGCCAGAAGCTGGGTGGTAACGAAGAGAAGTGAATGATGCTGATTCGTCAGCATCATACACTTCTATTTACAACGCCCAGCTTGTAAAACAAGTAAAAACGCCCAGATGTACACACACAATACATGCCCAGTTGGACATAACTTTAAACACGCCCAGTTGTACATAAGAAAGGCTCATTTGCATAAATATAAAAATGGTCATAACTTGGCCAAAAATGCTCGTTTTTAAAAAAAACAAAACGTTACTGTTATCTACATTGCAGCGCCGATCAGCTGCAATAGGAGATAGGGGTTTGAAAATCTGGTGACAGAGCCTCTTTAAGTTTGTTCTAACAACAGGAAATATGGTCAGCTAATTTTCTCTTTGAATGCCATGATTAGCTTTGATCGCGGGAAATGAAAGGTTAACGGCAGAGATCAGCAATTTCTCTTATCTCCCGTTAGAGCGGGGCTGGCGCTATCTATTATAGCAATTGCCCCACTCCTGATCGCACAAGCACACTTGCTGTGCCCACACGATCAGCATGACGTCTATGCTCGTCATGATGCTGCAATGTCCTGTCGCTCACAGTGAACATAAACGTTAAGCATCGGCAACCAAAGTATTTTTGAAACTACATTTGTTAAAAATGATGTGCTGAGTAATTACCTAGTATATCTTGATAACTGTTGGTGCTCCATTTTTCTGATACAGAGCTCCAAATGCCCTGTGCCCTAACAACTGCCTGTGTACTATCAGTACACAGGTTAATCTACTGGCATATAGATATATGCCAGTACATGAAAGTTAAATTCAAATAAAAAATTCCCATATGGGATTAAAAAAAATTAATAAAAAAAAAAATGTAAATAAAAAACAGAAAAAAATACACGCAAATGCTCAATTTTGACATTATAATTAACACATATTTGGTATCCTCATCTGTACAACAAATTTCTAGAATTTATGATGACCGGTGTATATTGTAAAAACAAATTGAAAACTACAGGGGAACTGCTTTTTCGCAAAAATAAAACTGTATATAAATTTTAAATGATAATGTAAATATACCAAAAAATGGCACCTACATAAAGTACAGCTTGTCCCGCAAAAAACTAAGTCTCATACAGATACGTCAAAAACATTTTTTAAAAGTTATGAGCGCAAGGATGCAAATAGAAAAAAATTAAAACCAGTTCTGTCCTCAAGGCCAAAATTGTCCGTGTCTTTAAGAAATTCAAGTGCTTTACAGTGATCAGATTTTCCAGTAAAGAATTCTGAATCCTCTACATAAACATAGCTGCTCAATCTATAAAACCTGAAGTCTTCTCTGGTGTAATAGGCTGTTTGTTGATGTTTTTTATGGTACATTGTGTAACGGCTGCCGCGCCATTCCCCGCTGCTTCCACGGCCTCTGCTCTAGTTACCGTACCCTCCATTTCCTCATGCTCGTCCCGAGCTCCACTCACCCGATACGGACGCTCTGCAGGCTCCGGGCGTCGTCTTGTAACTGCATCGCTCACCTCCCTCCACGGCCGTCATCCACGATGTGCGGCTGCAGCCAATAGAGGGCGCACGGCCCTGACTCTTCCCTTCTTAAAGGGAAAGCGCGTGCCAAAGTCCTGACTTCCTATTTAAGGATCCTCCTCCCTCAGATCCTTCCTTGTTCAACCAAGTTATCCCTGTGAGTTTCCCTGTACCTAGTTTCCCTGTTACCTTGCCTTCTACCTTTGATTTCCCGTTGTGACGTCTGCCTGAACTTGTACTATCCTTGCCTGCCGTCTGCCTTTACCTATTGTTATCCATACCCGTAACGATGTCTGCTGCCTGTTCTGACTTCTGGCCTAATCATGTGACTGCCTCTAAACCTGCTGTGCCAAGCATTGCCCTGGGTTACAAGCACCATCTCCCAGACGACGCAGAGGATCCACAAACAAACCAGTGAGAACCGTTACACATTGTAGTCTGTATTTTACAGTGTGTGGTTTTACAAATTGTGAGACCAAGGAAGTTTTAAAGACATTGAGGTTTTGACCTCTTTCCTAATATTTGTATTTGAATATTGCAGGAATTCTTCCTCTTGCTGCTACATCTAGATTGCTCAGACACACAGAAACGGCATCATCAGCCAATTATAGAGCAGCTCAGACCATCATGGAATCTCTGTGATTGGCTGTTTGAGATAATGCAGTGTGTGTAATCTTTGAGAGACCTGTTGAGAGTGTAAACAAGTGGACGGGGAGAGAGAAGAAGGATTACTTTACTGTGTTCCCTCCCCCTCTAGACCCTGAGCAAGTGCACAAGCTGCATAGGCCTATATGTCCACCCCTGCTAGTCAGTTTTTGCATAATACTGACATGGCTGGCGTGTTCATGCCTCTGCCCCATAGACCACCCCTAGCTGCAGGTACACTGATTTCTTATATAAGCCTTAGGGTATGTTCACACGCAGTGACCAGAAACGTCTGAAAATACGGAGCTGTTTTCAGGCGAAAACAGCTCCTGATTTTCAGATGTTTTCTTAACAACTCGCGTTTTTCACTGCCGTTTTTGGAGCTGTCTTTCAATGGAATCAATGAAAAAATGCCTCAAAAAACGTCCCAAGAAGTGTCCTGCACTTCTTTTGACGAGCCGTAATTTTACGCGCCATATTTTGACAGTGACGCGTAAAATAAATGCTCGTGGAAACAGAACATCGTAATTCCCATTGAAAGCAATGGGCAGATGTTTGTAGGCGTATTAGGGGCGTTTGAACATACCCTTAGAGTCACTGCTGCACCATGCTGGGGCACTGAGCAATGTACACTCCATTGTGGTTGCACTGACAAATTAAAGCCTGATTGTAGACCTCAGTACAGTGGTTCACGCTTTACCGGGCACTTGGAGTTTTCCCCTATGCAATCCATGAGTGTAGTTTTATTGTAATGTACTGTATAAATGGGCAGTGTGTGTGTGTGTGTGTACAGATGTAGCGATCTTTAACTTGACTTTTAATGTGTTAGATACACGGCAAAAAAAAAAAAATTTTAAGTTTTCAATAACTTACGGTAAGCGATAAGTTATCACGCTGCAGCAAATTATCAGTCAAGGTCAGGGGCGTAACTAGGAAAGACTGGGCCCCATAGAAAACTTTTGACTGGGCCCCCCAGGTGCCACACGCAGCCCCCCTTATAGATAGTGCCCCCTGTAGATTGGGCCATTCAGCCCCACTGTAGACAGTACTATACAGCCCCGCCTGTAGACCGTGTCACACCCCACTTGTAGATAGCGCCCCCAACCTCCCCCTTGTAGATAGTGCCATACAGCCCCCCTGTAGATATCGCCATAAAGCCGCCCTGTATATAGCGCCATACAGCTCCCCCTGTATATAGTACCTCACAGCCCCCATCCCTTGTTGATAGTGCCAAACAGCCTCCCTTAGTAGATAGTACTACACAGACCCCTGTAGACTGCGTCACACACAGCCCCCTGTATATAGAGCCACAGCCCTCCCCTTGTAAATAGTGCCACACAGCCTCCCCTTAGTAGTGCCACAAAGCTCCTTGTATGTAGTGCCACACAGCTCCCCCTTGTGTATAGTACCACACAGTCCCCCTTGTATATAGTGCCACACAGCCCCCCAAGTTGTACAAGGCAATGCCACATTTGAGAAAGTTGTGTCAGCCAGGGTGATGTCAATCAAACATGGAAAGGTGGGTTTGGAGGCAGGACTATGTGATTCTTCAGGATAGCGGAACCGACCCATGACCCTTTAATGAGTAATTAGCATATAGTGTGCACCGTTTTAAAAGTTGATTTGATAGATTTTGCTGCATCTGAAAAAAACATGCATTTGGAAATATTGTCAGGTCATGTAGTACCACATGGTGGCGGTTCAAGGGGTTAAAACTACTAGACAGGTTCCCATTAAATATACAATGAATTGAAAAAATTACATATGCCCTGCAATTTTATCCTATATAATTACAGCTCCATTACCAAGCTCATACATATATACAGTACCACAATCAAGCTCAGTACATAAATACAGCACTAGAACCAAGCTCATAAATATATACGGCACAAGAGCCAAGCTCAATACATATATACAGCACCAGTACCAACCTCAATACATAAATACAGAACTAGAACCTACCTCAGTACATAAATACAGCACTAAAACCAAGCTCTGACATATATACAGCACCAGAATCAACCTCCGCACATAAATACATCACTAGAACCAAGCTCAGTACATATATACAATACGAGAACCAAGGTCAGTACATATATATACTGTACCAGAACCAAGATCAGTACATAAATACAGCCCCGGAACCAAGTTCAGTACATAAATGCAGCCCCAGAAACAAGCTCAGTACATATATACAGTACCCGAACCAAGCTCATTCATATATACAGCACCAGAACAAAGCTCAGTACTTAAATACAGCATCAGAACCAAGATCAGTACATATATACAACACCAGAACAAATACAGCTCAATTTAGTGCAACCCCTGCCATATAGGTTTGTACGGAGTTAAACTACAGCTTCCAACATGGCCCGAACAATGGTAAGGATATGCTGGGTGATGCTGTTTCACAAATAAAAAAAATCATACCATCCATCATCTTGCTGCAGATCATACAGTGCTGATTAGAGGCACAATAAATATTTACATTAAGTGACTCACCGGTGACCTCTCAGATTCTAGTTCTTTTTCTCTTTTCTGCTCCCTCCGGTCCAGACCTCTATGATTGATTTGTCCCGGCCACGACCCATTTCTGCAGTTTTCCGCTCAGTTGTCTTCAGCTTCTCACTTTTAAAACATTTCTGCACCTATAAACGAAGATAAAAGTCTCAAAACCTCTAAATATAATAACGCCATACACTGAACCTCTAATTAAAATAGCGCCATACACTGTGTCCCTAATTATAATAGTATCATGCACTGTCCCACACACACCGTGCCCCCTGTAGACAGTGCCCCCATAGCCCCCTGTAGATAGTGACCCCCATAGAGCCTCTGTAGATAGTGCCCTACATAGAAGCCCCTGTAGATAGTGCCCCACATATGGACTCCAGAGCTGCAAAGCAATAGTGCTAACCACTGAGCAACCGTGCTACCCTACATATCGTTTTCCCTATAGATATTGCTCCACATATAGCCCACCCCTGTAGACAGTGCCCTACATATAGCACCCCTGTAGATAGTGCCCCATAGGTACTCCACCCTTGTATATAGTGTCCCACATATAGCCCTCCCTTGTAGATAGTGCCCTACAAATAACTCCCCTATAGATAGTGCTCAACATGTAGCTCACCTCTGTAGATAGTGCCTCACATATAGCTCCCCCTGTTTATAGTGTCCCACATATAGCCCACCCCTGTAGACAGTGCCCTACATAGAGCCCACCTGTACATAGTGCCCCACAGTTAACCCACCCCTGTATATGGTGTCCCACATATAGCCCACCACTATAGATAGTGCCCTACAAATAGCTCCCTCTAAAGATAGTGCTCCACATGTAACCCACCCCTGTATGTAGTGTCCCACATATAGCCCACCCCTGTAGATAGTGCCCTACATTTAGCTCCCCCTGTATATAGTGCTCCACATCCCCACATATAGACCCCCTCTGTAGATAGAGCCCCCACTGTAGATAATGCCACACACAGTTTTAGTAGAAAGAAAAAAAAACTTTACATGATCCCGTTACCGGGATCACCTTTGAATGGCGGTGATTGGCAGGGCAGCTCATTTTGCCCCGCCAAACTGCATCATTGTAAGGCACTGAATGGTCGGGCACGGAACTAATGCATGTCAACGCTAATGCATGTATTTGTACCTGCATGCTATAGATACAATTACTGCAAGAGGGGGTGGCTGTCGCTTGCACCGTGTCCCCCTCTGGTGCTAGTGATGCTACCGGGCATGAGAGGGCCCGTGTCACCCGGCCCATAAATTTTAGAGGCTCGGCGGCGCGTAACGGCTGCTATCAGCCTTACCGGGCATATGGGAGAGCGTGTCGGCGGGCGGCACGGGCCCCGTAGCAGCCGCTACGGCTACTACAGCAGTAGTTACGCCACTGGTCAAGGTAAGGACTGCTGCATCTGTATATACAATTGTGAAAAATGTATATAGTGTGTGTGCATATGCATATGAGCGCAGTATGGCAAATCCTTAAAAATGTGGTAAAAGAAGAACCATCCAACTATTTGTCTTACTAAATTACTCCAATTTTACAAACCCTTAAGTTACAATATATACAGCTCTTTATGTCTTTTTTTTTTTTAATCAAGTACTTAACTGATAAGCAATTTTTTTGTTACAACAACATAACACTGCTTATTTTCTACTTTTCCACCTGATTCAGCAAAGACAAATAAGCAGACAATTGTTTACTAATGGCAGTTAAAGGTCAAGTGGTGAAGCACATATGACAAGGGAGCTGATTAAACAGTATGATAATGGAGCACAGATTTGGCAAAAGTATTCAGTGAGTTTCCCTAATAATAAAATGATAGCTTGATATAACACAAATTAGAGGAGTAACATTCATTCTCACATTTATATTCATGTATATCTTACCAAAAGAGGAACTTCTATGGGAGGATCATTCCTATTAGGCTGGGTTCACACAACCTATTTTCAGACGTAAACGAGGCGTATTATGCCTCGTTTTATGTCTGAAAATAGGGCTACAATACGTCGGCAAACATCTGCCCATTCATTTGAATGGATTTGCCGACGTACTGTGCAGACAACCTGTCATTTACTCGTCGTCGTTTGACAGCTGTCAAACGACGACGCGTAAAAATACAGCCTCGTCAAAAGAAGTGCAGGACGCTTCTTTCAGACGTAATTTGAGCCGTTCTTCATTGAACTCAATGAAGCACAGCTCAAAATTTACGGCTGTCAGAGAAGCCTCGCAAAATGCGAGGAGGAGCATTTACGTCTGAAACGAGGCAGCTGTTTTCTCCTGAAAACAGTCTGTCATTTCAGACGTAAAAGCCTGCTACCGTGTGCACATACCCTTAGGGTATGTTCACACGGCCTATTTACGGACGTAATTCGGGCGTTTTTGCCCCGAATTACGTCTGAAAATAGCGCCTCAATAGCGCTGACAAACATCTGCCCATTGAAAGCAATGGGCAGACGTTTGTCTGTTCACACGAGGCGTATATTTATGCGCCGCTGTCAAATTACGGCGCATAAATAGACGCCCGCGTAGAAGAAGTGACCTGTCACTTCTTTGGCCGTAATTGGAGCCGTTATTCATTGACTCCAATGAATAGCAGCGCTAATTACGGCCGTAATTGACGCGGCGTTCAAGCGCCTGCACATGCCGGTACGGCTGAAATTACGGGGATGTTTTCAGGCTGAAACATCCCCGTAATTTCAGCCGTTACGGACCCCCGCCGTGTGAACATACCCTTAGGGTATGTTCACACGTAGTCAACAAAAACGTCTGAAAATCCAGAGCTGTTTTCAAGGGAAAACAGACCCTGCTTTTCAGACGTTTTTTTACCAACTCGCACTTTTCGCAGCGTTTTTCGCGCCGTTTTCGCGGTGTTTTTTACGTCCGTTTTTGGAGCTGTTTTCATTGGAGTCTATGAGAAAACAGCTCCAAAAACGTCCAAAGAAGTGTCCTGCACTTCTTTTGACGAGGCTGTATTTTTACGCGTCGTCGTTTGACAGCTGTCAAACGACGACGCGTAAATAACAGGTCATCTGCACAGTACGTCGGCAAACCCATTCAAATGAATGGGCAGATGTTTGCCGACGTATTTGAGACGTATTTCCAGACGTAAAACGAGGCAAAATACGCCTCGTATACGTCTGAAATTTGGCCGTGTGAACATACCCTCAGGGAGTTCTCTCCTGTAACATGAGCTGTAAAGGGATAGTAAGGAAAAAAAACAAATACATTGTTATTGGTTTAAAGCGGTTCTGTGACCTTTTGGGTATGTTCACACGCTTAACAAAAAACGTCTGAAAAATGCGGAGCCGATATCAGAGAAAACAGCCTCTGGTTTTCAGGCGTTTTTGAAGCTGAGAATGAAATTTGGAGCTTCTTTTGAGGCTTCTTTTCAGACGTTTTTTGAGGCGTTTTTTGAGGCGTTTTTCATAGTGTTCAATGGAAAATCAGCTCCAAAAAACAGCTCAAGAAGTGACATGCTACTTTTTTACAGAGTGTCTTTTTACGCTCCGTTTTTTGACAGCGAGGCGTAAAATAAAGGCTCGTGGGAACAGAACATCGTAATTCCCATTGAAAGCAATGGGCAGATGTTTGTAGGCGTATTAGGGGCGTTTTTTCAGGCGTAATTCGAGGCGTAAAACGCCCGAATCACGTCTGAAACCACTGCGTGTGAACATACCCTTAAAATGCTGCCTTAGGTAAGGGCAGCATATTAAAGCTATCGGTTCATACTCTTTTTGCCAAAATGGCATGAAACATATTGTACCATTTGGCTGATAGGAACAATCAAAGAATACAGTGGACTCCTAGTTATGAGTCCAGTGTATTCGTAAGGTGAGCGCTTACCCTGCCTCTCCCTGTTATCCCCCACCCTTCTCGGCTGTGATTGACAGATACACAGTAGCCAGCTGTGAAGAGGGTGGGGGGTGCTGGGGGTGGGTTCTCCTCGTGAATGCCTTTACGTAGGGCAGCATATTGAAATGACAGATCTCCTTTAAAATATTCTCTGAACCAGTAAAAATATGTTTCTCTTTAGAATACAGTATTTCTTTTGATTATTTTAAAATACTTTGCAGCAGATACTATTGTAGTTGATAAAGATGTAAGACGTATTTTTTATTAAACTGAATACTAGGTGTGTACTTTAGGGTATGTTAAATTAAAGGGGTTTTCCCACGATCACCGCTTTCTATGGTGCTGCCGAAGATAGCGCTCGGCAGCCCCATAGAAATGAATTGAGTGATGGTCGAGCATGCGCACTACCGCTCCATCCCTATGGGGCTCCCAGGAACAGCAAGGTAAGCGCGTTCTCGAGTTTGGTGGGGATCTCAGTGGTCAGACCCCCACTGATTACATAGTTCCTGTGGATAGGTGATAAATAATGATTATGGGAAAACTCCTTTAATTGCATTGCTAAATCCTATAGTCACAAAACAATTTGCATCTAAAGACAAGATGAGCTATTTTGTCATATGGCTTGATATTGCAGAATAGAAAACTAAATAGAGTACTAGATACTACTTAGGCCTGGGCTACCTGGCAACATGTTACCCACGAGTCGCAAACAACAATATTAATGTGTATCCATAGCCCTAATTTGATTTTCTATTTATATAGGTACATGTTATTGTACCAATAAAAGCAAATAGGGTTCTTATTATGTGCTGTTAATGGCTCTGCAATTCTGCCAATTATACGTATGCCAAAAAGTGGTCGTAAATATGAAAGAACTTTACAAGAAAATGGCCATACAATAGAAAGCTATTAAAGAAAAAAAAAATTCTCAAGAGACTTTTATATTTTCCTTCTGGTATGTCTACTTTGATAACGTCTTCCCATTATTAGGGTATGTTCACATGGCTTATTTTAAGACGTTTTTCGGACCGTAAACGGACCAAAAAACGGCTGAAAAAACTAAAGCTGAACGCCTCCAAACATCTAACCGTTGATTTTAATAGGATAAACGGTGTTTCGTTCTGACAGAGCGTTTTTTTTATGCGGCCATTTGAAAAAAACGTACGTAAAAAATCCCCTGGAAAAAGAAGTGCATGTCACTTCTTGAGCCGTTTTTGGAGCCATTTTTCATTGGGTGTATAGAAAAACAGCTCCAAAAACGGCCGCAAAAATTCGCCTCAAAAAACATTTGTGGTGTTTAAAAGGCTGAAAATCAGAGGCTGTTTTCCCTTAAAAACAGCTCCGTATTTTACAGCCGTTTTTCTGCTATCTTCAGGAAGTTCCTACCACAATACAGCCATCACTCTCCTACCTTGCAAGCCTTCAAAAATAACCTAAAACTTCATCACTTCAGACAGGCATATAAGCTGCTATAAGCCAATTTCACCCGGCTATTATACAGCTGCATTTTAGTGTCCGTACTGCAGCTGCAACACCTGGACCTCCACGGTTCCATAGAACTAAACAGATCTTTATAAAACCACATGGTGATCTCTGTTTGGTTCAGTTTAACTGCTGGAAATCCAGATGTTGTGGTCATAATAGAGATGCTAAAATGTCGCCGTATTATGAATGTGTGAATCTGGCCTTTCACCATCTCTTCAGCCATATAAGGTGGATACTGGGCGTGTGAACGACGAACATCCCATACTAGAAGGGGCAAGGGTAATATTTTCCTTTCTGTTAGGACTCCATCATATATGTTTTAAATTCTGAAAATCTCAAACTAATTAAATATATAAATAGGTATCCGTGGCAAGGAAGCATATATTATCTAATGCTTAAAGGGGTTGTCCAGGATTAGAAAAATATGGCTGCCTTCTTCCAAAAATAGAGCCACGCCTGTCCAAAAGTTATGTATGATATTGCAGCTCAACCCCATTCACTTCAATGGAGCTATACTGTAATACCAGATACAACCCACGAACAGGGGTGGCGCTGTTTCTGAAAGAGAGCAAACAATTTTTTATAATCCAGGACAACCCCTTTAATTTAGGTCAAGAATTTAGTGCTACATGCTCTACACTATACATATTTTATTTTCTGTATTTAGTAACCGCATAGGGTAAGTTATACATTTATTTTTTTTTTGTTGTTCGGGAAATGTCCCTTTGTTCCTAGTCTTCAGACGCTTTTTTTCTAGCTATTTTTATATTAAATACTGTACACTATTTAGAGCTACAGCACTCAGCACCTAAGAACCATTGTCATCTACTGCTGATCAATACATAACTTAATGTGACCATATTTAAAATACTAGAGCTTACTCAGGAATAATTACATTTTGACTTGAATATGACTGCAACCTATTTTGTAAAAAAAAAGAAAAATGCAGCATTGATTTTTGCATTAAAAACAAATTTATGGAAGAAATTGATGTTAACCTGCAAATAAGTAATTGTAATTCTTTCTGTAAATTACAAAGGGGAGAACCCATAAAAATAAATACCAGCTCTTCATTTATTTATTTTTTTTGCTAAGTCTAGACTAAGAGGAAAATATAGCAGAGATAAGATTTACAATTCATGTGATACCATTGGTAAAACAATATATTATTTTTCAGTTTCTTCGATCATGATAATGGATTTTTTTCATGAAAATTATCTATATATTTCCATTTGTTTCATCATTAAATTGATTTGCTTAAAATGAATCTCTGCCTTTTATCATCATGTCGTTTTATCTCAAATTTTGCACTAGTTAATTTCCTAATATAATAGTGGTTGGAGCTCAATTTTTCTGATATAGTACTCCAAATCCCCTGCATAGACATAGATTTAATAGATAACATGCTGGCTACCTGCAGCCACCACTAGAGGGAGTTTACTGCATATTGTGTTGTCATAGATCAATGTATAACAGTATGCAGTAATCTCCTAAACTTCCCCTAGTGGTGACTGTAGGGACCCAGAAAATTGTCTTTTAACTCTGTCTATGCAAGGAATTTGGAACTCTGCATCAGGAAAAACTAGCTCTGACCTCTATAAATATATATTAAGAAATTAATCAGCAGAAAACTTTGATCCTCTTTAGATTGAAAACCATAAAATGGTATTCAAAGGCAGGAAATTCACTTTAAATGTATAATTTATGACTTTCAGATAACGG
Organism: Rhinoderma darwinii; assembly: GCF_050947455.1. Lineage (NCBI taxonomy): Eukaryota > Metazoa > Chordata > Amphibia > Anura > Rhinodermatidae > Rhinoderma > Rhinoderma darwinii. The sequence goes on from NC_134687.1 coordinate 444,356,426, forward strand.
GATCCTCATTATCTAGAAGCATTTTATCAGTTTTAGTTTAAAGGGGTTGTCTGGTTTAGAAAACCCATTTTCAAATGCGTCACCAGGGAAACCTGATTCAATAGAGGGAGTCCCCATTGAGGACCCTTATTTATTAGCCAGAATGCAAAAAGGTTACAAAAAGGGTCTCTTTTGCACTGGAGGACCAAAATGTTCATGCAATAAATGGATATCAGGTATAATGCTCCATTTCCCTGTAGTGGCACTTCAGGTAATAGAATATTTGCTGCCAACAACTTTAATAGATTACAGTAAGTCATTGGGTATCTCAGCAGTGGCATACCCTGTGACTACCCTCTCATCAGGGAACTTTACTAACAAAAGGGGATTGTTGAAAGTGAGCAACATTGTTTTATAATGGTTGGAGATAAAACTGTATTATATAAAGAGCAGTACCAAATTGTGTGACTATGGACTGTGTTGGATTATAATTCAGGGCCATACCTGGGGGGGGCAGGGGGGCATGTGCCCCTGGCGCTACTAGGTTGTAGGGAAGGGGGGGTGCTGCAGAGTAGCTGATCGCTGCTGATAGGCGCCCTGTACAGTAGCTTAGCTATATGGGTCGCAGCGGTCGCAATTGCGACAAGGCCCCAAAGCCAGGGAGGCCCGTGGCCCCCCCGCCCCACATCAATAAAATGTTACTATAATAACTGGGGCCGCGGGCCCCTGTTACTATAGTAACTGACAGCACTTACCTGCCTGTTTCCAGAGCACAGCGGTGGTCCTGACGTCACAGCGCTGTGTGCAGCGCATGACGTCACAACGCCATGTGCCGCGCACAACATCCCGACCCTGGATAGAGTCAGGACCTCCGCTGCAGCTGAAGAGTAGGGTAAGATTAATATTCCTGTCTGCTGAAGCTGATAGTTCGGGGTCCGACTCCCGGGACCCCGCCAATCAGCTGTTTTTAAGGGGCCTCAGCTCTCGTACGAGAGCTGCTTCCCCTTCATTCCGGTCACTTGCTCACACTGTGAATTCGTGTTGTTGACTCAGTGTGAGCAAGCAAGGGAAATAAAGGGGAAGCAGCTCTCGTACGAGCGCTGCGGCCCCTTCAAAACAGCTGATTGGCGGGGTCCCGGGAGTCGGACTCCTACCCATCAGCTATTGATGGCCTATCTTATGGATAGGCCATCAATGTTTAGGCACTGGACAACTCCTTTAAGCCTACGATGTAGCAGGCTTAGAGGGCCCATGAGACAGGTTCACAGATTATAGGATGCTGTCTGCTGGGCCCTGTATCGAAGCCAATCACCTGCAGACTGTAATCTTATACTGTATAAGATTACTGTCTGCTGGGGCCCTGTATCTAAGCATCTTACATAACCACATGGTAAGCTTAGATTCAGGGCCCATGTGTGATACTGTCTGTTGGACCCTATATCTAAGCTTACCACATGGTAGGCTTAGATACAAAGCTCCAGCAGACCGTAATCTTATACTGTATAAAATTACTGTTTGCTGGACCCTGTATCTAAGCCTACCTTGTGGTAGGCTAAGATACAGGGTCCAACAGACAGTATCACACATGGGCCCTGTATCTAAGCTTACCATGTGGTTATGTAAGATGCTTAGATACAGGGCCCCAGCAGACAGTATCACACATAGGCCCTGTATCTAAGTCTACCACATGTGTTACTAATCGGTTTTTTTTCGGATGTTGGACTACGTCGGATTCGAGGACTACTTGGATGACAGCTTATTTTTATTATCAATAAAATGGTTAATGAGGGTTGTGTGTTTTTTTTTTATTTCAATAAAATAATTTTACTATGTCTTTGTGTTTTTTTTTTAAACTTTATTACTACCGCCTTAGTAATGGCTGCTGACTAATTGACAGCATCCATTACTAAGGCGGGGCTTAGTGTTGCAGAGGCTAACACTAACCCCCATTATTACCCTGGTACCCACAGCCACCAGGGGTGCCGGGAAGAGCCGGGTACGTTCCAGTACTTGAGCATCTGTAGTGATGGTCGGATACTGGGGCGGGTGCGGGCTGGTATTATTAGGCTGGGAAGGGCCAGAAAAAGTGCCCCCCCTCCCCCGGTAATGCTAGCCTGCTGCTGCTTTTTTGTATCTGGCTGGTTATGAAAAACTCATGTCATTTAAAAAAAAAAAAAAAAATTTGGAAATAACGATGTGGGGTCCCCCCCAATTTTTATAACCAGCCACCAGACACAACACAGCAGCAGCAGCAGCCTAACAGGGTGGGAAGGGCCACTGTTTTTGGCCTTCCCCAGCCTAATACTGCGGCCGCCCCAGTGCTCACTACAGATGGTCGGTTACTGGTTCGTACCTGGCCCTTCCCAGTACCCCTGGTGGTGGGTACCCGGGTAATAATGTGTGTTAGTGTTAGTCTCTGCACCGGCATAACATTAAGCCTTAGTAATAGACGCTGTCAATCAGCCAGCAGCTATTACTAAGGTGGTAATAATAAAGTTTAAAAAAATACAAGGACATAGAAAAAATATTTTATTGAAATAAAGTAACCCACACAACCCTCATTAACCATTTTATTGAGCATAAAAATATGCTGTCATAGTCCAACGAGCGAACCTGTAAAATAACACAAACCACAAAAATAATTAGTAACACATAAAGAGCAAAACAATTTTTATTCTTACCTTTCCTGGGTCCAGCGCTGGAGCCGCATTGTCAGCGAGCTGGGCCCTGTATCTACTCCTAACATGTGTGATACTGTCTACTGAGCCACTGTATATAATCCTATCATGTGTGATACGGTCTGCGAAGCTGTGTATCTAATCCAATCATGTGTGATACTGTCTGATGAGCCACTGTATCTAATTCTATTCATAGTTTATAGGGTCGTAATGCAATAGATATGCTGTCTCCTATACACACACACACATTTTCTTGGGGGGGACATATGTATTGAGGCTATTTTCCCTGACATTTTAAGACCTTAGTGACGCCCCTGGCTGATAGTGCTGCATTGTTAGGTCACTTAGGAGACCCAGCGATGTATCTGAAAGCTGTGGGCTGTGATCCATGAAAAGTTTGCGGGGGGAGGGCCCAATAAGAACTTTTGCATCGGGCCTTTAGCTACGTCCCTGGCCCTGTATGTCGGACACCTGCAGCAGCGATCAGCGTAAGGAAGAACCAGGAGTTCATGTGGCAGCATTCTGACTGGGGTCTGTGACGGCCCAGGAGTGGACCAGTCCAGACACCTAATTTGTCACCTGACCTCACGTCAGTGACATGAGGTCAGTGACTGGACCACTCCCGAGCTGTCACCAACCCGAGTCAGAAGGTACTCCGCCACTGCCTGCGCCGCATTACCTCCTCGGCTCCTCCGGTGAGTCACGTCAGGCAGAGCAGAGAGTGGTAGCGGTAGGCTACCGCTCTCCGCTCTGTTTACAGTGTGCCACTATTTACAAGGGGGGAGTGTGGTGCTATTTACAGGAGGGGGGAGTGTGGTGCTATTTACAAGGGGGACAGCGGGCTGTGTGTGGCACTATCTACAAGAGAGGGGCTGTATGTGGCACTATCTACAAGGGGGCTGTGTGTGGCACTATCTACAAGGGGGCTGTGTGTGGCGCTAGCTTCAAGTGGAGCTGTGTGTGGTACTATCTACAAGGGAGGGTGTGTGTGGCACTATTTACAAAGGGGGATGTGTGTGGCGCTATCTACAAGGGGGGGCTGTGTGGTGCCATCTACGAGGGGCGGCTGTGTGGCACTATCTGCAAGGGGGGCTGCGTGTGAAGCTATCTACAGGGGGCTGTGGGTGATCTCTTTAATTTATTTTTCTGTTAACTACCTTATAAAACGATATCGCTTGTAAAATGTAGAAATGCTTTTATGCTTGAGTTACATTAAAAAAAAATTGTGAAAAAAAATTACACCTTATTGATTGGTAGAGAAAACAAACATGGCGAGGGGGAAGGAGATGTCGGGAAATAAGTTGGGGGGGGCACCAATCTGAATCTTTGCCCCGGGTGCAGGAGAATCTAGCTACATCTCTGTATAATTGATAATAACGTCTTCACTTATCCATTGCTAATTTCGGTCAGACATTTTAGAACTAATCTAAGTAGCGGTCAAAAGTTTTAGAACTAATCTAAGTAGATGTACCATGAAAATTAGCAAAAACTTTTACCCAAGACCAGTCACAAACAAACTGATTTGGCATTTGGTCACTGCCTGAGGTCCCAGAGCAGTAAGGGGAAAAATTTGAGCATTTTATCGCAGGGGCTTTAAAACCGTCCTTAACTGATTAAAGTCAAATTTCAAAAAGTTTTCATTTTATTATGTTACCAATTCTATACGAGAGTCTTATCAACAGGGATCCGTTTTTCTGCTAAAATTAGGGAGGAGGAATTTGATCTGGCAAGTCTAAAAAGATTCTTAAGGGATGTAATGTGGTGGCGTTTAGATGTTTATCAACAGTAATGTAATGAAATTAAACGTGAAAATGGAAATAAAATAACTAAATGTTCTTGCCTAGGTTAGTGTCAGGGAATACAAAAAAAGAGGTATTCCCATCTTAAACATTTATGGCATAACCACAGGATATGCCATAAATGAGTGATAGATACGCCTATCTCCAGAACAGGGGTCCCCCAACTTGTCCTGCCACTGGCTGCTGTAACCAGATGCAGAATCAATGGAAAAGGAAATATAAAACCACAGCATTTTAGAAAACAAACACATGATTTTGACATAACTGTAAAAGCTGTGGCAAACAAAGTGACAAAAACTACTCATGTAAATTATACCTAATCCTGATTCTGCCCTCCAGCGCTGTTACTAGTATACTTAAATAACTCACTAGTTAAAGGGGTTTCCCATGAAGGACATTTATGACATATCGACAGGATATGTCATAAATATCAGATAGATACCTTTGGGACCCGCAGCTATCTCTAGAACAGGGCCAATAAACCCCCGTTCTAGCTTTTTGTGCTCACGCTGACTCCCGGCCACTTCCTGATTACATGGTTGGGACATGGTTGGGAGTTACGGAAAAAGTGTAACTCGCTGAACTACACTGTTTCCATAAGTCCCATAGTAGTAAATGGCAGCATGCGAGCTACTCTGTTTACGTAACAACTATTCAGTTCTATGGGAGTTACGGAAACATCGTAGCTCAGCGAGCTACCCTGTTTTCTTATTCATGGTCGGAAATGTAATTAGGAAGTGGCCGGGATGCAGCGTGAGCACAAAAAGCTAGAACGGGGATTTATTGGCCCTGTTCTAGAGATAGCTGCGGGTGCCAGAGGTGGGACCTGCATCTATCTGATATTTATGACATATCCTGCCCCTTTAACTTCTATTGGTTGTTGCCAACTGCTGGGAATGCTGCTTCTTATCAAAAACCGCCATTGGTTTGCAGATTAAAGCAGAAAGATGTTTGAGATCCATAATTTCTTGTCATCTCAGACCACTGCATCAGGGAAGCAAAAACAGTAAAGCAATCCCGCATTTCCTTTTTTCCTTTAATTATTTATTTATGTGATGCAAACATGTTTTCTTGACAGAAATTAAAAATGTTTCCAAATCAAGTGAAATTGTTGTGTTTATTGATTTCACTAATGTGTCATCATCTTAAGCAATCTATGGCTTCTACGCAAATGTCACCATCTTCCCTTTAAGACATTGAATATTGAATATAATGCAATGAATACAAAGAAAATACTGTATTCATCTATAAAGGGAATATTGATGGCCATTATAGCTTTATACTTAGCAAGTCTGGAAGCACAAGGTAATGCATATGTCCTATCGATTAGATTCATTACTTTTGTCACCTTTATAATGAATGCAAAGCATAGTGCTTATGAAATGTGCAATACATTTATGTACAGTCACGTTGAGAATATTTAAAAAGAATTAACAGAAAAACTTATCTCCCTCCAATAGTAAACTTCAAATCATCATGGTTGCAAAATATTGTGTTCTCTATAAAATTACTAATTGGTAAAAATTTTAGGAGGACTTCAAAAATGTAGAATTTGTGGAAAGAAAGTGTTAGTCATAACAACATTTTATGCGAGGTCAATTTTTTAGACCTTTTGTTCTATCTGCTCATGTTACATTCATGTATTTTGGAGACTGACTAATGGGCTTAAAACAGAAATGAAAAAGTAGCTGTATTTTATATTGGGAAATGCAACTCTTGGATAAAATATATTTAAAACACATGTAGACTTACATATGAAGAATGCTATGCTGTGGTTTCTAGAATTGCAGACTCGTTAGAGTAGGAGAAAAATTAGCGTTTTTGTTTTTTTTTGCCGCTGCAGTTTGCAATGAAAATACTGACCAGAGCGTTAAATACATTATTAAGAACTTTTATTTATGTGTCAAAGAAAATTCTATGCATTTCGGGACCGGATCGGGAAATAAAAACTAAAAAGGTGTTTTCAATTCCTGAAAAAGGGACCAGTCCATTTGCAAAACGTGTAGAATTATCTTTGACACCTAAATAAAAGTTCAAAATAATATACTTACCCCTCTGGTTAGTATTTTGATTGCAAACTTCAGGTCCAAAAAAAAACTAAATTTTCTCCTACTCTTTCGAGTCTGCAATTCTGAAAACGGCCACCCAGGGGGAACCCAGTGAAGTAACTAGGCTGCAGCTACAAACCAATATTCAAGGCATTATGAGGTGTTGTGCTCTCCGTACAATGCCATAAGGTGAGCAAAACTTACGGAGGGGGCACCATCTACTAAGTCCCCACTGTCATTTTACCTTTACCCAATTTTCCGTACATATCTGCCCTATGAAGCTTTCTCCTGCTTTTTCAAGAATGATTTCAAGAATTTTCTGTGAATGCTGTGGTTTTTAGTAATCTTTAAATTCTTGCATCAGCAATGAAATGATTAAAGGCAATTATACACAAATGTGTACATTTCAGTGCTCAAAACAGCACCCAATACAGAACCATATTGTGTAACATATTTTCACAATGCAGTATTCAGGACAGGACTTTACTAAGTCCAATATATGGCACCCAATGGAGCATACTGGGCTGTGTAGAAACATACCGCTGGATGATTTGTTCCATAACATTAGTAGTTTATTTGTGATCTGTACCAGATGGAACTGAATCCGCTTCTGTGCAGGATTCCTTACACTAACACGTTGGCACAAAGATTAGTAATATTGGTATTTTTTGTGTTAATTGTTGTATCCTCATCCAAGGTCTTTCTCAAGCAAATAACAAGTATGTCATACTGAATTGAAATAGAAAGTGAAATAATAATAATTATGCAAAGTAGGTAACTAATTATGCAAATTTAGATACAAAGACTTAAAAAACAATAAAGGAAAGTGCTTACTAACAAGTTTTCTACAGCGGCATCTGGTATCAGGAACCAAGAATGTGCTGACAGCGCTGCATCTCGTTACTAAGGCCTGGTTCACATTGCGTTATTTTTGTGCGGTCAGAGGAATACGTTGGGAGGAGTAACTACGTTTGTCTCGGGCGTACGGTAGCAACATATCCCACTGTATGGGCATACAGAGGGATATGTCACCTGAACTAAAGATGTGTGCGCAAGTAAGCCCCTAACGTCATTGTCCATATATGGACAGTGATGTCAGGGGTTGTCTACTATGGAGTTCCCAGTCAGAGCATCGCAATCATCTTGCTGGGGACTCCTATCTTGGGAAAGCCTATAAATGGACAGTGACGTTAGGCGCTTTAAGATCTCTAATTCCCCGGCCAAAGAACCAGCAAAACTCTGGCTGTGGATTCCAATCCTTGATGTGCCCCTGACGTCACCATCCATATATGGACAGTGATATCAGGGGCTTTCAACTATGGAGACCCCAGCCAGAGCATCGCAAGCTGTCACGTCCAACGGGGTTGTGGATCCACTGGGCTACTCTGCCGGAATGGAGTAGCTGTTGGCCATACAAGTGTTAGGCAGGCACAGGTAAATGGTAACTTGGTGGCAGCTGGATACAGGCAGATAGCAGATAAGGATGCAAGCTGGTGCGGGATTGCTGGAAGCAGGCTGGCGCCAGATTACTGGTAAAGGACACCGGATACAGTACACAGGATACCGACTGGTCATGGACACAGGACACACGATATAGGATAGCGACTGGATAGCCGGAGTCCCCGGGCCGAGCGCTACCTGATGCTCTGCCCAGGGACTCCGGCACTAGGGAAGCTCCCCGGGCAGAGCATCAGGTTTAACTTATACTTCTGACGAATGCCATACAGTGGCATCTGTCACACATAGGCTCCCATGTTGACAAAAAGTATACTGCACGGTATAAGTTTTTTTTGCGGGATCCCTCAGGATGGAATTTCATGCTTCATATGGATGATATCAACTTATCATCCCCAAAAGGGACAAACTGAAACTCAACATCATCTCACAGTCACTTAACACCACAAATACCACACATAAATAGAGTTCACTCCCCTGCACATAAAGAATAATATGTGCATATTCAGAGGTAAATATTTATTGGTTAAAGGGATATCTTCACACCAGATAGGTGTCAGGAATGTCCCGGAATGTCTTTTAACCACTGCATCACAATATAAAAAGACCCTGGCCAGTAGTCATGCTTGCTCAAGTCCATCCATCTCAATCTATAATGCAAATCGAGGGCAAGCTGAGAGCACCATGTTATAGGAAAAACATATGAGCAGCACAGTTGCAGTTATCAAGATAGATAGTTAAGGGGGAAGTAAAGTGTCCTAGAAATGTGGCAACACAGTGGCATAGTTAGACTTTCAATAATTACTATAGCGATATATTATGGAAATCCCTCTATGATAGAAAAATTTTCAGTTTTCCAGTTGCCGCATGAAGAAATGGTCCGAGTTCAACTCTTCGTCAACCTTTCCTTGTCTTGAAAACAGTGTTTATCTATGCTAAATATAAAATAACATATTATTGAAACAAGAGAAAAAGAGTAAAATACTATCTTAATATCAAAATAGTTTATTAAATAACAATATAATGACATTTTAAAAACACAAAAAGAGGGCAAAAAACTACTACATACCTTGGAAATTGGGTATCTGGTATCAGTTACTTGTCACATTAAGTATGAAGAGCATGACACGTAAAGTAGATAGTAAATAAATGGGAAAGGTTAACAAGTGTCAAAGAACATAGTCTCTATAAACCCAAACCTTTCATAGAAATGAGAGTATGATCAATAGGATATTCCATTACAGGAAAAACTGACAGTGAAGGGGTAATAATAAACCCATACAGAGACAAATAATGAATAGTATAATGCCTTACCCATTTTTAGTCCAAAATCACGCGCGTTTTGAACAAATAGCTTCTTCAGAGGGTACATTAATGTTAATGTGGGGATTTTCTTATATTTTTATGACTGTGCCCAGATGCATGCCATTGCTGGGACCTCAAGAACATGGCCAGGGAGCTAAGCAGGTAAAAACAACTCAAATAACATGGTAGACGAATTTTGACACCTATTCTATATTGCATGTGTCCTGCTAACAGATTTCGACTTTTAGAGGATCCAGTTTGCCTATTCCAAAAGCAGAGCTGGCAGCAAATGTGAGTGAACAAGCTTTTAAACTTCAACGTATGCTGCAAAATGACACGGTTTTGCAGTGAGTTTCAGAAAAAAAGCATTTTAACCAGGACGTGACAACCCAGCCTAAGACCTCACTTATTAATTGTTAAGGAAAACATAATTTACTGTTATTCCCCTTGACCTTTCTGGCAAATTCGCATGGTGATAATAGCTCATTTTCAGGGTTACAGCAGCAAGAAACCTGTTGACAAGCTAAGGGGAGCAAGTAAGGATCTATTTTTACAGGACCATGATGGAACCAGATTCAGAAAATGTAAAAAAAACTGTTAGTATCTAAGTGTAAGGCCACACAGAGCGGCTCTGACCAGGCTACTATGCCGCCGAAAACTGTGCCGACATCATTATCGGCACGGCTGTCAAATCGCCTGTTAATGGCCACAAGTTGTTGCGGGCAAAGGGCCATTTCCTTCCAAAAACATGCTGCCATTAACAGGCTGTTTGACAGCCGCACCGAACACGGCACCGGCGTGGTTGTTGCCCGCATCGTGGCCCTGTTAGTTTTGCTCTGTGTGGCCTTACCCTAATGAGTTTAGATAAGATGCCTAAGTAATCCAAAAGAAAAAAACATACAGAAAAATGACACTAATGTGACCATGCCCTAATCATGTTAATTGTATTATTTTGCTGCATCTGTCCTTACTAAGAAAGCCCTAGAATGTGAGCAGAAATATAATATATAACCTTTTTGGGGTCCTAATATTATCTTCTGAGAAGCCTATTTTCTTTTATTTGTTTACACAGCATATTTTTATAGCCCTGTTCAGTTATTTATCCAAACTCATATATTATACTATGTAAAACCGCATTGCTTTATGTATTTTGCTCTGAATAAAATAAAGCCCAAATCATACTAGACATAAACAATACATAGTGATTTATGGGGCTATCCATTGTGCATTAAAGTTAACAAAAACATCTCTCATTACAAGAGAGTTATTTAAATTGATGCTAGCAATTCTCCATTTGTTTCCTCCTAAGAAGCAATTAAAGAAACCTTCTAATGCTAATTTTCCCTTTTGGCTTGCATTTGTCATATAAACGCTGTCTTTTATGACACTAGGTTATTATTGGCATAAACAAATAGCAGAAACAATATTATATGTTAATAGACTATACAACGTTATCATATTGCTCTTTGGAATATCCTTGCTGAAAATCAAACTATGCAATTGAATCACATATTAAGAAAAAAGGGAGATTTCTATTTTGCAAAATCAGCAGTATAAAAAAGATCAGGACTTGATCAGAGCGTGTTCTTTGCTGCGTAATTAGGCGAGAGCTTTAAGGTCAGCAGTGCCGAAGCATTCATAAATCTCTGCCACACAAGGCATACCTGTCTTCTTAGAAATTTAGTAAGATATCAACCTTGGAGCTTCTTGCACCAATTTTAGTTCTAGAGCAAAAAGGAATGATGGTGTTCTGGAATTTTAGAAATAACACAGGTTATTTAATAATATAAGCTAAGAAATATAAATAAGAAAGAATTTTTACCTCATCATTAAAGAAGATGTACCTGCTAGATTAGTATATGTTAATATTACATTATTAATTGTATTTAAATTTAAAAGCAAAAAGAAAAAGTTAAAGGGCACCTGTCACACTGAAAATTCAGTTTGATCTTCAGGCAGCCTGTTATACAGCATGAAAAGCTTAATGAATTACTTTTATTATAATTTTTTGTGATTAATGGAAAAAAAAAATTCTGCCTTTGTTATTTTTTTATGACGTTCACCATCTTAATTTTATATTGTTCAGATCATTACGATATCAGTGATACCATATTTATGTATTTTTTATTTTATTTTTACACTTTTCTAAAATAAAACTACTTTTTGTGGGAAAAATGTAATTACCTTTTTTTTTTTTTTTTTTTCTTTACTGTTCACGTCACGTTTTTTGTAATGCAATTAGCAAAATTTTTGATGGGGTAACTGATTCCTGTGTGGGCACTATGACAAATTTTAGTTGTTTGTATAAACGTACATGCTTTACAGTTGCACATTTAAAGCATCCATTTATTTTCCTGTCCAGCCAGCACCCTTCTTTTTTCATGCTGTCTAGATGGTTGTGTCTGACTAGATCCCGTATGCTTCTATCTTTCCTGTAGGTTACTTGTGCCCTCAGGGGGTTAGTACTTCCCTTAGGTCTCCATCCATATGTAGAATGTTCCAGTAATCAGTTACCCCATCAAAAATTTTGCTAATTGCAGTACAAAAAACGTAATATATAAAATCATCTGTCCATTCCCCCTAGACTACGTGGGGAAAACCTCTAGAGAACTGAAAAGGAGAGTTCTTGAGCATGTAGGTGACATTATACATAAAAGAGACAAGCACGTATTCCGCCATGTCCATCTAAAACATAAAGGGGAGTCAGATTGTCTAAAATTTACAGCAATAGAATCACTGCAACCTTCAAAAAGAGGGGGCGATACTGATAGAGTACTGTTACAAAAAGAATCAAAATTTATTTTTAAGTAGGGGTCAACTGCACCAAATGGGCTTAATGAACAACTCGACTACACCTTTCATTTAAAAATCTTATATGCATCATCTAAAAAAAAATATATATATATATAATTTTTAAGGAGAAATCATTTTTAACATAATTCTGGAGAGATAAAGTCACATTTTCTACTTTTGCAACCCATACTTGTCCTATGGACATTTTTACAGCTTCTACTTTTGCCACAAAATATCTTTAATATTAAAATCACATGGTTTCATAAAATGTATTCCCTCTTAAAACGCAAGTCCTAACTGGTGATCAGAAAAAAACATTTTTTGGCACATGGGATGCATGGGCGTCTATTTAGGTATTTCACCCTCGATGCTCATGCACTCCATTAATGCCATCAATCTATTCCCCCCTTCGCCTCCGATCCAGCTGTCGGGCACACTTTTCTCAAATATGAGACATGTCATTCCAGTCTCTATATTTTTGCCTGCTCTGTCCTAGTTCTGCGGCGCCTGCTATAGACGACGAGAACTGGATTAATGAGAAGGAGTGTGGAGGAACGTCACGGCCAATGACAGGCCGCTACGTCACCTTGTGAGGGGTAGAGCCCCATTGTGCTCCATCACCTAGACAACGCGTCTCCACACAGCGGACAATCGTAACCGCTTTTGGCCGACCCAATACATCTCCCCCTTGTGATAGAGAAGACTGTGCTCGACATCAGTGCCTTGAAGGTGGGGGACGATTGGTGGCTGTGCGATCACAGTCTGCACTGACATGCGGACTTGGTCTGCTCTCGTTGGGGCTGTGGTTGCGTGGCGAGTCATCGCCTCCGGCCCAGCACACGCCTCCAAAACGTCATGAGGGCGTGTGTGCGGGGAGGGAGTTACAGGATACAAATAGGACGGGGAATCCTCTAGCACAGTGACGTCAGATGCCAGGAACAGGCGCTGTTTTCGATATTCCAAACTGGAAGGTCAATTTCTTGCCACTGCAAGCATTCTTTCAATAGAAAGCTTCTTTTGAAAAGAGACAGCCATAATAATCTTTCAGCAGCATCCACTGAATTTAGATAAACCTGCTTTGTTGACCTATATCCCCTGAGGAATCGTTTGGTCAGGAGAAAACGCGTTGGGAGGACATTCATTCATCATATTTCATCTAAAAGAGGTTTTCCACGCTCTTGGTATTTGACAGAATTGATGGAGGACTTTTAACACCAAAAGAAAGGGGTGGGAGGGCAACAGTCCCTAAATCTCCATATTAATCCTAAATGTCAATAATGTAAGAAAAATAACAAATGTTGGTGAAACCTCTAGAGAAGACAAATAACACAGATTAATAACCCTCACAGAGGTGGACAATTAGCTGTCTTAAAAATCTTTTGAAGTGCATATCATGGAAAGTATATGAAAAAATGCATGTAAAAACTGGCATATGAAATTTACACGTATACATGTTTTTTACTCTAATATTGTTCTTAAAGAAAGTATAGTAAAAGTTATATTTTAATATACTCCGGATCTATTCTCTTCTTTGAATATTACGGAGAACAAAATAAATAATCCTTGTTGTCCAGGTGGTGGACTCTAAACAATACCATCAAAATGTATTCATTATCATTATCTACCAAGGGCAGCGTGTGGCATTATCTACGAAGGGAAGTATGTGACATTATCTACAGAGGGCAAATCTGTGGCATTAAATTCATACGTTTTTAAAACGGATAGGGAAAAAACACATGCAAAACAGGTAAAAAACTGCAGTTGAAAACGGAAACACCGCCCGGAATCGGAAACCATTTAAATGCATTGGTCGCTATTGACCCCGGCATCTAAGGGGTTAAACAGCCGAGAACAAAAGTTACTCCGATCCCGGCTGTTAGATTAGGAAATGGCTTTCATCAGACAGCCTTGCTCGTACAGGACACCAGTTCAGGACTTAGACTAGACTACCTTGAAATAGTAGCGCCTAGCTTAACCCCTTCCCATACCTTGACGTAACTGCACGTCCAGGCGATCAGTTACTTTGTGCACCTTAAGTCTGCATTTTAAAAGTTAACCGCGGCGCTACACCGCAGTGGCAGTTAACTGTGCACTGTGTCTGCCCTGCTCTTTGTGTTGCCAGGTAGAAGTACATCGCCGCAGTTTTCAGCATTTAGCCTCTTAAATGCGGCGATCATTCGTGATCGCCGCATTTAAGGGGATTGTAGCACATTGGCACACTCCACGATGCAATCACGGTGGGTGCCAATGGTTGTCATGGCAACTGGAGACCAGTCAATGGCCTTCAGGTCTGCCATGTACGGAAGGCTATGAGTCAACGTCACATTGACAGTTAGAAAACATTTCACTACATAGGTAGTGTAATGTATTCTGTCAGCGATGCAGAATACTGCAGTACATTAATACCTAATGATCGCTGGTTCAAGTCCTGTAGGGGGGACTAATAAAATGTGTAAAAAAAAAAAAGTAAATACATTTATTATTAGTGAAAAAAATGTAATAATTTAAAGTCCAAAAAATGCCCCCATTTCCCATTTTTCCTCTAAAGTAATGTAAAAAATAAAAAAAATTGGTATCGCTGTAAAAGTCCGATCTATTATTACAATATACCATTATTTAATTTGCATGGTGAACGCCGTAAAAAATAAAAAATTTAAAATGCCAAAATTGCTGTTTTTTTGGTCACCTTAGCTTTCAATACAATTGTAATAAAAACTGATCAAAAAGTTGTATGTACCAAAAATGGTAAAATAAAAACTAAAGCTTGTCTCGCAATAACTAAGCCTCACATCGCTAAATGGAGAGAAAAAAAAGTTATGCGTCTCGGAATGTGGTAAAACAAAACAAATTTTTATTTTTAACAAATAGTTTTTTCTTTGTAAAAGTAGTAAAATATTTTTTAGAAAATACATAAATTTGGTATCAGCGTAGTCATATTGAGCCGCAGATTAAAGTGAAAGTCGTTTTTACCGCACGGTGAAAGCCATAAAAACGAAATCTAAAAAACAATGGATGAATCACAGTTTTTTACAATTTCAGTCTGCAAAGATTTTTTTTTCAGTTTATCATATAGTTTATTAAATGGTGTCAATAGAAACTACAACTCTGCCCGCAAACAATAAGCCCTCACACCACTAGGTCCACTGGGTGCTTCTTTGCTTCGGAGGCCGGTGTTTCAGTCCATTAGCACACTAGGGCCACATGTGGGATATTTCTAAAAACTGAAAATAAGCCGTGTGAACACACCCTAACAGTGAAGAATCCACCCGAACAACGGCACCACAATTTGGTGCTGTGCTTCTTCAAGAATTCCCTGCGTAGCCTAGGACAGATACGCTGCAAACTTTTAGGCAGCGCATCCGACCTGTGTGAACATACCCAAATTGGCCTTATATCTTTATTTAAACTAAAATTGCATCAGAAACTGCAACTGCCTATATGACCTGTGTTACAGGTTTTGGAGAAAATTTTCAAGGTGCTTCTTTGTTGCTTTTATTCAAACACACCAAAAAAAAACAAAAAAAAAAACACTAACACTTATCTTTGAAATTACCAGGTTCCAAAATGTATAAAATCAAAAAATATTATTTTTTTTCCCACAATTACAGTTTTTTTTTTCTTTTCTTTGGCAGACTCTGGATTTATTCTTTAAGATATGACATAAATATATCTGGCTTGCAGCTTTCAGTCTAACCTTTGAGACTTTAGAGGAATAATATCAGTAAAATGCCTCCCAGATGGCTGAACTGACACAATAAGTATAAGTTGATTCTATATTAAAGTTGTATGCCGTAAGTATGAAGCGTCCCTATTAACACAATATATAAATCAATACAGGAAACCTCTTGGGTATTCTTTTAGGTTATAAAAGGTATAGAGACATTTAGAATGTGACCTGTCTTTGCCCCAACTTAAAGATTACTTTCTGTGTGTATTTCAGAGAATGACTGGAGTGAATTAGCTGATGACCTGTGATCTCTGTGTTCAGGACACAGTAATTCTCCATTAGAAATAATGCTGATGGTTGCACACCAAGGTCAGTTAAAAACCCTGGAGAGCTAATAATCTCCCTGAAAAGCTATCAGACCTTCAGACAAACTGAACAATATAAGTTGCGAAAGTGAGTCTGGATATCTGCCAACTTTTTCCTGTGCCAGTGGTCAGTACTGAACACTGATGTAGTAAGAATAAAAACTACTAAAAGAAAAAATGAAAATGTTACTACAGTAAAATCAAATGCAACGTATATTTGGTCTTTTAATCATTCTGTAATGGTGGGGGTAGGGAAACAGAGAGTGAGCCCTAATCTACCCACCACTCAGTCCCTGCCTACTTGCAACGACCCGCCCTAGGCGACGGGGTACAACTGGGCGACGGTCCCTACGCTCAGTAAGTGCACGACAGACAAACAGACAAGGGGACACAAAGCTAAGGGAAATGGGGCAGTTGCCCACGGCAACACCGTGAGCAACAAGAGTGGTGAACGAGCTGAGTCAAACCAGGAGTGTACGAGGTACCAAACGCTGAGCAGGAGGGTAGTGAACAAGCCGAGTCAAACCAGGAATGTACGAGGTAACAAACGCAGAGCAGGAGAGTAGTCAGTAAGCCAGGGTCAGTATGAAGCAGGGACAAATAGTTCAGAAGCTGCAGCAGGGCCAGGAAAACACACGAGAAGAATCACAAGCAAGGAGGAACAGGAAAGACAGGTATAAATAGACAGAGGGCGGGAACTAGCTCCGTCTGGCCAGGCTGTGATAGGCTCTCCCACTCCTAAGCCTGCCATCCTGAGTGGTGGAAGATGGAGTCAGTCTCACAGACATAGAAGCAGGTGCAGACTGATTACCTATGGGCGTATACACAGAAGCTGTGCCTGGCAGATCCTTTACACATTGATTATGTTTAAGGCTTTGTAATAATTTTTATTTGGTTTAGATCGATATGAGAACGAATGATAGAAATATAGATAGAAAGTGTAAGGATTACGAACCCAGAAACTCCTGTGTCCCAGGCAGTAGCTCCTCTCTCTGAGCTACTGGAGATGCTAGACAGCTCTTTTGATGAATCTTTTGTCTACATATGTACTCTTGATTTTTGTTTATTTAAATTCCTTGACTTAAGTTTCTAATAAGTCTCAACCAATGAGTATTCAGCCCTTCTGACCATAACTTTGCCCCACGCTACAAGCTATTACCGCTTTTCTGTGTATCGGACCGGACTGTTACTTGACTACTTTTGTTTAATATCACACTTCTTCCAGAATGTTTCAGCCACTGGTCTCCAAACCTGCTTCTAGAGTTTGACAGATAAATACAATGATAGATAGATAGATAGATAGATAGATAGATAGATAGATAGATAGATAGATAGATAGATAGATAGGAGTTATTTAGATATGAGAAGAATTGATTGAAAGATTGATAGATATGAGATAGACAGATAGATATGATAAATACATATTAGATAATAGACAGAAAGATAGATATTATTTTTCTTTTTGATTTCTATAACAGTTTGATACTATATTTTTTTTATTAATGCGATGTGTTATGTTTCATGTGTAATTGAATTTCTTTTAAAACAAAATATGTCGGTAAATGAATAGTTCATTATTATGTGTTTTAATAACATACAGTAAACAAAATTGTGATTTGGTAACATAAAATGCAGCATGTTTGTCTCTTTTGATACTCATTTAATACAAGATGATTGCAGTTATTTTAAGACGGACTTCATTTTATTTGCAATCAGCTTAAATTTTTACCATTTATAAGAGTAGCAAAAACAAGACACAAGATAATTCCCAAATAGCTAAATCATATGAGATTTAGTTTACACATAAATGCAATGTCAAACCATGCAATTTGTCCTCATATAACCTCTGTGTTTTCAAAACTAGTACAGAACTTGACTTTAAGATAGTGGAAGAAATGTCCCAAAAGTCCTAGTTGGTGAATTATTAAGAATAGAGATTTTTTGGCTAAACATTTTTTGTTTTTGACATATACTGGACAAATATATAAGACTACAATAAACAGGTTTTATGGTGTTTTATATATAAATCAAACAGTAGGATTGTTTTACAAAGTGTCAGGCAATTTTATTAATTTGTTGGCAACATTAAAATGGCATGGAAAGATCCATAACATGCTCAAAGAAGTAGACATCAGTGGAGGCATCTGCACCCATTAAATGATACACAATCCTCCCATCTCGGGGCTATAAGTTCTGTCATCATATGCCAGTGATGGCCAAATAGTAGATTGTGATCTACCAGTAGGCAGCTCAGTGTAGACCAGAAGATCTTTTTATCACCAGGCAGTAGTCCTGCTGGCTTTTACATAAGAAATCTGCCTTCTTGTAGGTTCCCATGTCTGTGTGCCGGTAACCACAATTTTCCAGTGAAATGTTCAATGACTAATCATATAGGCAAGGAGTAGATGTTCGTGGCTGAGGAGCAAGTGCAATTAGCTGTGGAGCAAGTAACTAGCTGTAAGGGTATGTTCACACGTAGTGACCAAAAACGTCTGAAAATACGGAGCTGTTTTCATGCGAAAACAGCTCCTGATTTTCAGAAGTTTTTTTAACAACTCACGTTTTTCGCTGCGTTTTTTAAGGCTGTTTTTGTAGCTGTTTTTCAATGGATTCAATGAAAAACGCCTCCTGCACTTCTTTTGACGAGCTGTAATTTTACGCGTCGTATTTTGACAGCGACGCATAAAATAAAGGCTCGTGGCCGTTGGAACAGAACATCATAATTCCCATTGAAAGCAATGGGCAGATGTTTGTAGGCGTATTAGGGGCGTTTTTTCAGTCTGAAACCACTGCGTGTGAACATACCCTAATTGTTGTTGTTGTTAATATTATGGGGGCATTTGGGCATGCCAAAAATTAGCTACAAATTCTACATATACAATATCCTGGATTTGCTAGTAGATCACCAAATTTAGGCTCCACAAATGTTAATGCTATAGGGAAATGTTTGGCCACTCCTGCCTGTTTAGGTGTGCTCATGAGGCAGAAACTTGACAATAAAATAGTGAATTTAGTTTTTGCCTTTTGAGCCTGTTCAGTACATTGGATTGGCAGAGAGAGCTTGATCGAGTGAATTAGCATAAAAGGCGCAAAAACTTGCAGCAAATTTATCAGTACCAGGAAAAAGATCTATATAAATGCAAACTTCTCAATCAGTCAGTCTTCCAGAAAACTTTCCGATACATAGAAAAAGTCGAGGCAGAATAAATAGCTCTAAAGAAAAGCAAACCAAAAAAAATTATATAATATACTAAGCAATATACTATACTAAAATTCTCCTGAGGAAGATAATTTTCAAAACGCGAGTCGAGGCAGCCGGGTATAGGCTAGGTTGCCATGTGTGGTTAGGCGAGCATGCATTTGTAATGAATACTTGTTTTCCTTTTTGATTGTTACTTGTTCTTGGGCTCACCAGGTAGTTGTGGATGAGCTGCTGTATTATATAGGTAATATATCATGATCTACATTTTTGTGTCTTTTCATTCACTGCTGCCCCTTTGTTACTTATTTTGATACCTACCAGAACCCACGTTTTCATGTATGTATTCATCTGGTTATTCATCATCTTGTTGTTGCTTTTTAGAATATTTAATAAAATGTATTTTTTAACGGCTTTCATAAAAGATTTTGTCTTTTTGGTCTATATACTCCTATAAAAGTTCTATATAGGTTAAATTTTATGTTGGAGTTTTTGATGTGTTGTGTCAGGATCAGATTTTTGGAATATTAATATACAGGGTGGGCCATTTATATGGATACACCTAAATAAAATGGGAATGGTTGGTGATATTAACTTCCTGTTTGTGGCACAATAGTATATGGGAGGGTGGAAACTTTTCAAGCTGGGTGTTGACCATGGCGGCCATTTTGAAGTCGGCCATTTTGTATCCAACTTTAGTTTTTTCCATGGGAAGAGGGTCATGTGACACATCAAACTTATCGAGAATTTCACAAGAAAAACAATGGTGTGCTTGGTTTTAACGTTACTTTATTCTTTCATGAGTTATTTACAAGTTTCTGACCACTTATAAAATGTGTTCAAAGTGCTGACCATTGTTTTGGATTGTCAATGCAACCCTCTTCTCCCACTCTTCACACACTGATAGCAACACCACAGAAGAAATGCTAGCACAGGCTTCCAGTATCCGTAGTTTCAGTTGCTGCACATCTCGTATCTTCACAGCATAAACAATTGCCTTCAGTTTCTGATAAAGATAGTGGGACAATTCTTCATCAATGGAAACCTCAAGGCCACAGGATATCTGAAATTGCTACATGATGATGTGTTTCCCTCTTTATGCACTGAAGCTGGCACATTCCCTGAGTTTTTCCAGCAAGATGGTGCACCACCACATTATGGGTGTCAGGTCCGAGCATTCCTAGATGAACAGTTTCCTGGAAAGTGGATTGGTCATCGTGGGCCAGTTGAATGGCCCCCTAGGTCTCCTGATCTGACCCCCTTAGACTTTTATCTTTGGGGTCAACTGAAGGCAATTGTTTATGCTGTGAAGATACGAGATGTGCAGCAACTGAAACTACGGATACTGGAAGCCTGTGCTAGCATTTCTTCTGCTATCAGTGTGTAAAGAGAGGGAGAAGAGGGTTGCATTGACAATCCAACACAATGGGCAGCACTTTGAACACATTTTATAAGTGGTCAGAAACTTGTAAATAACTCATGAAAGAATAAAGTAACGTTAAAACCAAGCACACCATTGTTTTTCTTGTGAAATTCTCGATAAGTTTGATGTGTCACATGACCCTCTTCCCATTGAAAAAACTAAAGTTGGATACAAAATGGCCGACTTCAAAATGGCCACCATGTTCAACACTCAGCTTGAAAAGTTTCCCCCCTCCCATATACTAATGTGCCACAAACAGGAAGTTAATATCACCAACTATGGGTAAATTAAGGACTATAGGTTTAGAAAATATAGTTTGTAATTGGATTGAGAATTGGCTCAAGGACCATATCCAGAGAGTTGTGGTCAATGATTCCTACTCTGAATGGTCCCCAGTAATAAGTGGTGTACCCCAGGGTTCAGTGCTGGGACCACTATTATTCAACTCATTTATTAATGATATAGAGGATGGTATTAATAGCACTATTTCTATTTTTGCAGATGACACCAAGCTATGTAATATAGTTCAGTCTATGGAAGAAATGTTCATGAATTGCAAGCGGATTTAAACAAACTAAGTGTTTGGGCGTCCACTTGGCAGATGAAGTTTAATGTAGATAAATGTAAAGTTATGCACCTGGGTACCAACAACCTGCATGCATCATATGTCCTAGGGGGAGCTACACTGGCGGATTCACTTGTTGAGAAGGATCTGGGTGTATTTGTAAATCATAAACTAAATAACAGCATGCAGTGTCAATCAGCTGATTCAAAGGCCAGCAGGATATTGTCGTGTATTAAAAGAGGCAAGGACTCACGGGACAGGGATGTAATATTGCCACTGTACAAAGCATTAGTGAGGCCTCATCTAGAATATGCAGTTCAGTTCTGGGCTCCAGTTCATAGAAAGGATGCCCTGGAGTTGGAAAAAATACAAAGAAGAGCAACGAATCTAATTAGGGGCATGGAGAATTTAAGTTATGAGGAAAGATTAAAAGAATTAAACCTATTTAGCCTTGAAAAAAGACGACTAAGGGGGGACATGATTAACTTATATAAATATATTAATGGCACATACAAAAAATATGGTGAAATCCTGTTCCTTGTAAAACCCCCTCAAAAAACAAGGGGGCACTCCCTCCGTCTGGAGAAAAAAAGGTTCAACCTGCAGAGGCGACAAGCCTTCTTTACTGTGAATCTATGGAATAGCCTACCGCAGGAGCTGGTCACAGCAGGGACAGTAGATGGCTTTAAAAAAGGGTTAGATAATTTCCTAGAACAAAAAAGTATTAGCTCCTATGTGTAGAAATTGTTCCTTCCCTTTTGCCGTCCCTTGGTTGAACTTGATGGACATGTGTCTTTTTTCAGCCGTACTAACTATGTAACTATGTAACCATTCCCATTTTATTTAGGTGTATCCATATAAATGGCCCACCCTGTACTATACTAAGCAACATACTTAGCTCTCAAGCAACTTCCTCCATTTACCAATTAAACGTTACTTTAAGCATTATACTTAACCCTTTCATGACCAAGAATTATTGATGCCACTGTGTCCATGTCATATTTTCTATTTCTGATATGCAATTCTCTAAAGAATAATATCTTTGAAACCACTTTGAATATTATAACTATTTTTACTTTGTTTTTCACAAGACTCATAAGGCTTTCATTTTCTAGTAGATTACTTTAAATCATGCCATGTTGTTAATTTTTATTATGAGCAGACAAATCATAAAAAATTTGAAAAAAACACTTTTGTAACAGGTCCAGCAGTTGGGTGCAATCCTCCTAGACTCAGGCTATGAGCCCATAGTTATACAACAAAAAGAATTGAGGCAGCACTCCAGTTAGTGAATAATGAAAAAGGTGTGTTCATTCACCCCATCAGTATATATATATATATATATATATATATTTATATATATATACACATATACACATACATACATACATACACACACACACACACACACACACACACACACACACACACTGTTGCAGCTCTGTAAAGAAGGGAGAGAGAGGAAGGCAATAATTCTATATTTCCACGAGATTGAAAAAAATCGGACATTAAAACAGATCAACGGTCAGTTTTTCATGGTCGTTAGGCAACAGTGTGTGTCAAAATTTTCATCCATTTCCCGGCCATCTGATCATTTTTAAGCACCGTTTGCCATCCATTTTTCATGGCTGTTAAAAAAAATTGGAGAAATTTCATTTGTCAGGGCTTTTTGTTCCGACCCCCTGAAAAGTGCCCACTGTAGTTAGTGCCGGTGCCCGCATAGTTAGTGCCCACTGTAAATAGCGCCATAGAGTTCACACAGTGCCACAGTGGCCACTGTAGATACTACCCACATAGATGATGCTACACACCGTGCCCATGTAGATAGCACCACAGTGTCCCCTGTAGATATGGCCCATATAGTGCCATAGTGCCCATGTAGATAGTACCACAACCTTACTGTGCCACATCATTTTGTTAAGAATGGCCACACAGTCAACCAATTGAGGTTCAGGATCATCAACCATGTGCCAAGATTAAGATAGAATGGTGACTGAGAAAAATTGTTGAGACATAAGGAACTAAAATGGATCTATACTCTTGAAATTGTACAGCCAAAGGGACTTAATTGAATTGTTGAAGGTCAGTCTTATATATTAATCTGTTATCTTTACTCTGTGGATTGATTTAGGGCCCCATTACTAGGTCCAGCAATCGGCTGATCGAACGTACTAATGAACGCTTCTACTCAATTATTGGCTGTGTAAACAGGGTAGCAATCAGACAGCAAACAAATAAACACTTGTTCGTCGGCTGATTACATCTTTTATGCAGCCTGTAAAATCATCGTTGTCGGCAGCACATTTCCACGTGTAAACATGGGATGTGCTGGCAACAATGACGTGAACTAATGGGGACTGATCGATCATATTATCGATCATTCGTCCCCATACAGAATAACATCAGCCCATGCAAAAAGGCCTCTTAACCAGCACCGATCGACTTATTATATCGTAAATTGGTGCCGTGTAAACCCACCCTCAGTGTTGTATGTCTATGGATCTTGTAAAAACATTGTTTTTAATTTTCAATATTTACACATCAGTCTCTCAGTATTTTTGTAATGGCGGGGAAGGGAGACAGACAGGTGAGCCCTAATCTACCCGCCACTCAGTCCCTGCCTACTTGCAACGGCCCATCCTAGGCGACGGCGTACAACTGGGCGTCGGTCCCTACGCTCCACGCTTTGTGGATATGCCATAAATGTCCCTGATGGGAAAACCTGCATGCTGCAAATGTTGCCAATATGACGCCCCCTGCACTGACATCACTTTCTGCTCTGCAGCTATTGACCCGCCCCATGTATTCGCTCTGCACATAATACTCTTCTCCATTTTAACTGCTTCCTTTTGTATTTAGACCAAAAAGCAGAGAGAAGTAAATGAAAGGAAGCAGAGAGCTCTCAGTATTATGCAAAATGCATTCAAGGGGTGGGAAGCGCAGGCTGTCCCGTTAAAAACACCTTAAAGTAGCAGATTGTGTGTTTAAAGAGATTGTCTCAGCACTGGAGGACCAGGGTTGCCAATCGTCCGTAAATTTATTGACAGGCTACAAAAATGGGTGTTTTTTTCTGCCGTCTGTAGCGTCATGCAGAAAAAAACACAGTTCAGAATTTTTCCTTATACTTCGGAAATTTGCGCTGCGCATGTGCTGAAATGTACATGTGCAGTGAGAAGGAAGAATAGGTGGCAGCTGGGCATATTTTCAGATTCCGCATGACTTATGTGGAATCTGAAAATATGCAGGCCGCTGCCAAGTGAGGTCACCTGACCTCACGTCAGCGTCATGAGGTCAGGTGACTCAGGTCAGGTGACTGGACCACTCCCGGGCCGTCACCGACCCCAGTCAGAAGTGGAACTCAACCGCTGCACCGCATGACCTCCTCATCTCCTCCTATGGTGAGTCACGTCAGGCAGAGTGGAGAGTGGTAGCAGTAGGCTACCACTACTGCTCTCTGCTCTGTTTGCAGTGCGGCACTAAGAGAAAGGGGGGGGGGGGTTTGGCGCTATTTACAAGGGGCAGTTGTGTGGCGCTATCAACAAGGTGGAGCTGTGTGGCGCTATCTACAAGGGGGAGCTGTGTGGCACTATCTACAAGGGGGGAGCTGTGTGGCGCTATCTACAAGGGGGGAGCTGTGTGGCTCTATTTACAAGGGGGGCTGTGTGGCACTATCTACAAGGAGGGCTATTTGGCGCTATCTACAAAGGGGTGCTGTGTGTGGCGCTATCTAAAGGGGGCACAAAGGGGGCACGGTTACGGAGGGGCGCTTGTGTCATGCACTGAGGGATCATTATTACCATCTGGATCACTGGATTACGAGTTTGTTTAGAGGATGGGGTATAGGTGGGGATGGTGCTGCGAAAGCGAGAAACCAACATCTCTGTGTGTCGAATTCTGCAGAGAAGAGTCGTGGCTGGAATAAGTTGTCACAGTGGTCTAGGCCGGATGGAGGAAAGTGAACGACTAATCAGAGAAAACATCACCTAAGTTAGCATTGGAAAGCTACAAGCGGAACGGTTATTGGTCAGTCATTCAAAGCACACTGCACAGTGCACAGGTAATGTGTAATGACAGGATAGGGAGACAGACAGGTGAGCCCTAATCTACCTGCCACTCAGTCCCTGCCTACTTGCACAGCCCGTCCTAGGCGACGGAGTACAACTGGGCGACGGTCCCTACGCTCAATATGTGCGCTACAGACAAACAAGACAAGGGAACACAAAAGCAAAGGAATGTGGGGCAGTTGCCCACGGAAACACCGTGAGCAACAGAGTAGTGGATGAGCCGAGTCAAACCAGGAGTGTATGTGGTAACAAATGCAGAGCAGGACAGTAGTCAGTAAAGCCAGGGTCAAAATGAAGCAGAGGTCAATAGTAACAGCAGGAACAGCAGAGCCAGGAAACAGGAGAATCACAGGCAAAGGACAAGCAGCAAATGAAGGTATAAGTGGACCAAGGGCGGGAGCTAGAACCGTCTGGCCAGGCTGCGATAGGCTCTCCCACTCCTCAGCCTACCAGCCTGGGTGGTAGCAGATCGAGTCACTCTAACAGACCTAGAAACAGATGCCGGCTGATGCTGGTGTCAGGCAGATCCTTCACATAATGATTTTGTAATGTGTCCATAAAAATTTTGGTCTGTCCGTGATTTTTTGCTCAGTTGTGCAGAAATTTCTGAAGTGGAGGTTGGCAACCCTGTGGAGGACCTACCATACAATATCTATTAAATTCATTAGGCACCTTGTAATTCTTCATCTTTTGCAGGGAGACTGAGCAATTTAAAAATAGCTTACCCCATGACAACAGCTGAACACACGAGCTTCTGGCATATGGATTCCCAACAAAGAGCTAATCTCGGCAATTCGCTGCATAAAATGGAATTTAGTTTGTTGCTATTTGAACATTTTTAAGCAATTATTCTTGTAATTTTTCTACTAATCACAGTTCAACAGATTTTCTTGATATTTAAATTAAAATTTAAAGAATAATAATAGCAATAATAACTACAGCAGCAAACAAATAAGACAAATAATGCATACTCCAATCACAAATGACATTGAAGTATATTCCATTAAAAAAAATGGACACATCCAGTATAACAAAATAATAGACTAGAATTGTTTTACATAACAGTGTCGTTAGATTGTCCTTGCTTAATACATTTCCTATGTGTAGCAGGAATGTAAAGTCTGCTATACTGCACGTATATGGAATAAAGTACAAAGCACATGAAAGGTTTTTGGAGCAGTTTGAGGGGGTGGATGATGCATGAATAAAATGTAGAATAACTTATAGCCATATCTTAATTTGAGCTTGCTGCTGACTCGTGCGGTAGAAAAAACTGCCACAGTATACTGGTTTCTTATTATAACATACAGATAAATAATGAATATTGTAGTCACAGCTTTTATGCAAATTAATATTGCACATAATGAGATCTGTATTCTAAATCAGCTTGCATGCGTTTTCAAAATTGAACATCTATATATGGCATTAAATTTCATCCCTGAAGTCCATTGCAAATGCTTATTGAATGTGGAAGCCTAGAACACCAAATGGTGTTCACAAGTTCTAATTAAATATATTGTATACATTCTAAATAACAAAGTACATTTTCTGTGTTTCTTAAAAATACACCAAATAAGTCATCATTCCTAACTAGTCGACTGTCTTCTTGTGGCAGGTACAATTTCAGTCATTTGCTTCATTATGGTCGGAAACAGTCTTGTAACCAATAAATGACTAGTTGGTTATTTCCATTCAGGTCAGTCATCTGTATGTATACGATTTGGATGTTCAAATCTCTAAACTTTGGCCTTTTCTTGTAGTGGGAGAAAAAGATCCCAAGTTCATCATGGATACAAATGACAATACCAATCATGCTCCTTGACTCCAAATGATGGTGAAGTGTATACAGTAAGTCTATGGATTACAGTGTTGCTATAAAGAAATGAAATGTTCAGGTAAATCTTAGATACAACGCTATGAATTTACCAACTGTACACTGAATTTCTTACCAACAATGGCCTCATTTAGAAGGCTATACATGGTTGCATCTACGCAGTCTAGGCCTACATTGGGTGGTATTGATGCATATTATGATTTATTTCCGATAAAATAATCAGAAAGTACAATCTCCAATTAAAAATAACAAACGCTTTATTTTTGAAAACCAACATACACATTATTTGGAACTATATATATTGTAATGCTGAGAATTATCAACTTAAAGAGAAAAGCAGTGTAGTCACCATATAAATCCATCTTAAAGCAAATAGATATCAAGGTATTAAGAAAACAATATGTATAATCGCATTACTCATTGCATCTAATTTTATCATGTAACAACAGATCAAATTTGAAAGATACTTTTAGAGACTATAGGGAGCATGTGCGCCCCATTGTGCATTTTTCTATTGCTTTGCCAAGAGGCATTCGACCAAAGTTCCTGCTGACTCTGCGGCCATGTTCACACAGTATAATTGTTGCGGTACCACACAGTACATATCAGTGGGTTTAGAATACATCATTCACATGCAGCAGAAAAAGATTTCAGGGCATGCTTGTCTGCTTCTATCATTCAGGATAAGATAGGGCTTTGTATATTTTGGTGAGAGCATCAGAACACTCCCTTTTCCATGTCCTTCCATCATCCCGTGGCATCAGCATCCCTTTGCCTGCTTCCGACATGCCATGCACCACTGGGCCGTGCTACAAAATTGGTCAACACAGATCATGACAGGTGTGACCAGAAGAACACTATAAGGAATGTTACTGAGATTCAGACATGACAGAGAGGACAGACCAATAGGTTTGCAGTTGGTCTGCTAGAGACTTACACAGCTGGGGATCACTTTTAATGTAGGTTGCCTCTGCAACCTGTATAATGGGAAAAAAAATCCAATTGGTCATTTGTTCTCTTAACTTTTTGTAGCTTTCTTACTTTTCTCCCTCAGGTCATGCTCCAAAGGACAGTAAATTATGGGGTTAAAGTGGAGGACCATCCTTTTGTATGTGAAGTCAGATCCTCTCACATGTGTTGTCATGGTTGAAAAGAAAACATATTGAGATTATAAATACATTTGATTATAATTAAATGTACCACCGTAGCAATGTAGACCACATAAAGAACAAAAAATAGATGGCTATAGCAAAATGTATGATATCAGTAAGGAGAAAACCATAAGACAGAAAAGTCTATAAAAGGGACAACAAAATAACTCAAGCAGTTATTTAATGCCACAATAGTTACCTTTTTGTTCTAGCATTAAATTCAATACCCTCCTACTAGACTTAAAAGCTGCACCGTCATTTATTCCTTCGCTCATCTCCATCTACCAAACAACTCATGCTCTTAGCTTAGCTAATAACCTTTAATTCTCATCCTCTCTTTTTACATTCTCTCATTCTCATCTACAGGATTTGCTCTTAACATTCCCATTTTTAAGTGTGCCTTAACCCCTTAAGGACACAGCCTGTTTTGGCTTTAAGGACAAATCTGACATGTGTCATTTTATGTGGTAATAACTTTGGAATTATTTTATGTATCCAGGCGATTCAGAGATTGTTTTCTCGTGACATATTGTACTTTATGTTACTGGTAAAATTTGGTCAATACATTCAGTGTTTATTTGTGAAAAACACTAAAATTCTGAGAAAATTTGCAAAAATTAGCATTTTTCTAAAATTAAATGTAGTTGCTTATAAGACAGATAATAATACCACACAAAATAGTTACTAGTTAACATTTACCATATGTCTATTTTATGTTGGCATCATTTTTTAAAAGTCCTTTCATTTTTCCAGGTCGTTAGAAGACATAACTTTAGCAGCAATTTCTCAAGAAAATTTCAAAAGCCTTTTTTTCTGAGACAAGTTCAGTTCTGAAGTGGTTTTGAGGGCCTTATATATTATAAAGTCCCTATAAATCACGCCATTTTAAAAACTGCACCCCTCAAAGTATTCAAAACCGCATTCAGAAAGTTTCTTAACCCTTTAGGTGTTTCACAGGAATTAAAGCAAGATAGAGGTGAAATTTACCATTTTCATTTTTTTAGCCAAAATTCATTCGTAATAAAAAAATTTCTGTAACACAGAAGTTGTTACCAGAGGATTGCAACTCAATATTTATTGCCCAGATTCTGCAGTTTTTAGAAATATCCCACATTTGGCCCTAGTGTCCTAATGGACTGAAACACAGGCCTCAGAAGCAAAGGAGCACATAGTGGATTTTGAGGCCTCCTTATTTTTAGAATATATT
Organism: Rhinoderma darwinii; assembly: GCF_050947455.1. Classification (NCBI taxonomy): domain Eukaryota; kingdom Metazoa; phylum Chordata; class Amphibia; order Anura; family Rhinodermatidae; genus Rhinoderma; species Rhinoderma darwinii. Next base: position 444,385,958 of record NC_134687.1, read on the forward strand.
TTAGGCACCATGTCTGGTTTGAAGAGGTCTTGTGGTGCCAAAACAGTGGAAACACCCAAAAGTAACCCCATTTTGGAAACTACACCCCTCAAGAAATTTATCTAGGGGTATAGTTAGCATTTTGACCCCAGCTTTTTTGGTAAATTTATTGTAATTAGTCTTTGAAAATTAAAATATACCTTTTTTCTGAAAAAACTTAGATATTGTTAATTTTAACAAGGAATACAGGAGAAAAAGCACCCCAACATTTGTAAAGCAATTTCTCCCGATTACGGAAACACCCCATATGTGGTAATAAATTGCTGTTTGGACCCAGTAGAGCTCAGAAGGGAAGGAGCGCCAGTTGAATTTTGGAGCGCAGATTTGGCTGGAATGGTTTTCAGTGCCATGTCATGTTTGCATTGTCTTGGAGGGACCAAAACAGCAGTAACCCCCCAAAATTCACCCCATTTTTTAAATTAAACCCTTCAAGGAAATTTTCTAGGGGCATAGTTAGCATTTTGACCCTACAGGTTTTTTGCAGAATTTGTAATTAGGCCGTGAAATTGAAAATCAAATTTTTTTTTTTAATAAAATGTCGTTTTAGCTAAAAAAAAAAAAAAAAGCACCCCAACATTTTTTAAAGCAAACTCTTCTGAGCACAGCAGTACCCCATGTGTGGTAATAAACTGCTGTTTGGAGATTGGGCAGTGTTTAGAAAGGAAGGAGCACCATTTGACCTTCGGAGCTCAAGTTTTGCTAGAATGATTTGCCAAAACAGTGCAGGCCCCGCAAAAGCCACCCCATTTGGGAAACTACATCCCTCAAGAAATGTATCTAGTGGTATAGTGAGCATTTTGATGCCACTGTTTTTTTGCTGAATTTATTGGAATTAACTCCTTAACGCCGAAGGACGGATATATACGTCCTCAGCAGCTGCTAGTTCACGCAGGAGGATGGATATATCCGTCCTGTGATGGCGCGGGTACTGTCACTGTACCCATGCGATCAGCGGCAGGAGCACGGCTGTTATACACAGCCTGGCTCCTGCTGCAACTGCCGGAATCGAAGCGCGCTCCGATTACGGCAGTTTAACTCATTAAATGCCGCTGTCAATAGTGACAGCGGCATCTAATGTGTTTGACAGAGGGAGGGAGCTCCCTCTGTCACCCCATCGGCGACCCCACAAACAAATCGCGGGTCGCCGTCGGGTTTCCATGACAGCCGGGGGTCTAACAAAGACCCCCAGGTCTGTCCTCAGCATCTGCTTGTTATACCAAAGCATTATATATGCGATCAGCAGATCGCATAGTGAAGTCCTCTGGTGGGACTTGAAAAAAAAAATGTCAATCAGTTAAATAAAGTTTGTGAAAAAAAAAATAATTACAGTCAAAGTCAAATAAAACTACTTTTTTTGTCCAAAAAGTGGTTTTATTTAGTAAAAGTGTCAAAACAAATCACACATACACATATATGGTATCCCCGCGGTCGTAACAACTTGACCAATAAAATGAACACATTAATTAAACCACCGGATTAACGGCGTCCAAAGAAAACGCAAAAAAACAACGTCAAAATTCTCTCTTTTCTCCCATTCCCCCCATAAAAAGTAAAATAAAAGTTGATTTATAAGTCCTATGTACCCCAAAATAGTACTAATGAAAACTACACATTGTCCCACAAAAATCAAGCCCACATACGGCCACATCGACGGAAAAATAAAAAAATTACGGCTCTTGGAATGCGGCGATGCAAAAACAAGTAAATTTTTTCTAAAAGGGTTTTTATTGTGCAAACGCAGAAAAAAAACAAAAAACCTTTACATATTTGGTATCCCCGTAATCGTGCCGACCCATAGAATAAAGTTAACATGTTATTTACGCTGCATAGTAAACGGCGTGAATTTATAACGTGAAAATTAATGCTGGAATAGCTGCTTATTTTCAATTCTCTCCTAAAATAAAGTTAATAAAAGTTAATCAATATGTTATAAGCATCTAAAAATGGTACAATTACAAAATATAACTCGTCCCGCAAAAAAACAAGCCCTTATACGGCTATGTCGACGGAATAAAAAAAAAGTTACGACCCTTGGAATGCGACCGTGAAAAAACAAAAAATAATCCTTGGTCATTAACGTGCAAAATGGCCCGGACATTAAGGGGTTAAGCAGCAAAAAACAAAATCTAAATATTTTCCACTAAAATGTTGCATTTTTTGTCGTTTTCACAAGGAATAAAGGAGAAAAAGCACCCCAACACTTGTAATTTCTCCCGAGTATGGCATATGTGGTCATAAACTGCTGCTTGGTCATACCGCAGGGCTCAGAATGGCAGGAGTGCTACTTGGCATGCAGATTTTGCTTGATTGTCTTTTGGGCGCCATGTCGGATTTGCAGAGCCCCTGAGGTACCAGTACAGTAGAAACTCCTGAGAAGTGACTCCATTTTGGAAACTATACCCCTCAGGACATTCATCTAAGGGTATAGTGAGCATTTTGACCCCACAGGCGTTTCATCTATTTTATTAGAAGTAGGCAGTGAAAATGAAAAAATTAATTTTTTCCAAAATTCAGAAATTTTTGCTCCAAAATGTTTTTATTTTCACAAGGGGTTATAGGAGAAAAAACAAAACACAATTTCTTACCCAATTTCTCCTGAGGATGGCAATACCCAATGTGTGGCCCTAAACTGCTGTTTATAATGCCTCATGAAAACGATTTAGCTATGCATTGTTTGCCGTGATGACTGTGACCTCTAACCGTGACACTTTCAGTCCTAGCTCCATATAAAAAGCAGGCTTTCCCAATAAATGTATCATTTGCATTTCAACCGATGAGGAGGCCGGTCCGGCCTCGAAACACGTAGTTTTATCTATACAAATAAGTCTCCTTGGACCTCATCTTATTTATCTCCTTGTTGTTCCAACCCGGAGATACAAGAATTTCAACTTGGCTGCGCCAGGGCAAGCAATCCGTTTTTTTATCCTTCATTACGTAAACTGTTATTTGGGCACATGGCAGAGCTCAAAATGGAAGGAGCGCCATTTGGCTTTTACACTCAATGGATGGTGCAAAGTGAAAATTGCAATTTTCCACAGGTATGCCATTTTAGTGCACAATATGTTGTGCCCAGTTCGTGCCACTGAAGCCAAATACCTCAAACTGTTAAGCTGGTTCTCCTGGGTATGGTGTCTGCCATATATGTGGACGTAAACTGTTGTCTGGGCACACTGTAGGGTTCAGAAGGGAGCGCCATTAGGTTTTTGGAGCGCAGATTTTGCTTGGTAGTAGTTCTGTTTGGACTATTATTTGTATTTTTCAGTTTATAATGTTGGGGCATATGTAAGCTGTGTGGAGAACATCAGGGCATAATAAGAGGGTATAAAAATGCAGATGTGTGGCCAGTGTCTCACTAATAAATGGTGCCCAATCTTATCCGCTTTTGGAACACTCTGCACATTTTGCATTGCCATATTCTGGGAGCCAGAACTTCTTTATTTTTTTCTCCACTGGAGCTATGTGAGGGCTTATTTGGTGCGGGACAATCTGTAGTTTTAATTGGTACCATTTTGGGGTACATGCAATATTTTTATCACTTTTTATTTCATTTTTTGGCAAGCAAGGTGACAAAAAACAACCAATTCTGACAATATTGTTTATGCTTTTTTTTACGGCGTTCACCGTGCACTATAAATTACGTATTTACTTTATTCTGCGGGTTGATACAATTATGGCGATACCATATGTATATAGTTTTTTTATGCTTTGCAGCATCTGCACAATAAAATCAATATTTTTTTCAAATAATTTATTTTTTGTGTCGCCATATTCTGTGAGCCATTTTATTTTTCCATCAAGAGGTGGGAGGTCTTGTGTTTGCGGAATGGGCTGTAGTTTTTAATGGTATAATTTTGGGGTACAGGCAACTTTTTGGTCACTTTTTATTCTGTTTTGGGGGGGTAGTGCCAAAAAAACAGCAATTCTGGAACGTTTTTTTTTTTTTTTACGTTGTTCACATGCAGGTAAAATATCATTATATTTTTATAGTTCTGGCCGTTACGGATGCGGTGATACCAAGTACTTTTGTTTTAAATGTTTCCTGTTTCTTCCTTTAATAGAAGACTTATTATGCTAAAAAAAAGTGGTTATTGTTTTTTTATCATAACTTTTATTTTTTTACATTATTATTAACTATTTTTTGGCCCATTATGGGACTTGAAGGTATGAAGCCCTGATCGCTATTCTAATACACTGCACTACCTACATAGTGCAGTGTATTAGAGCTGTCAGCTATTCACTAACTACCTGCGGCCGGGGCGTAATAGGCTTCCTGTTAACGCAATCATGGGCCAAAATATATTAGACTGAAATTTGTAATGGGTATGTCAACCGATACCCGCCCTCCAGTGATTTATCCAGTTTCCAAATCATAGGTAATAGATATACACTATCGTTCAAAAGTTTAGGGTCACTTAGAAATGTCCTTATTTTTGAAAGAAAAGCACAGATTTTTTTCAATGAAGATAACATTAAATTAATCAGAAATACACTATATACATTGTTAATGTGCTAAATGACTATTCTAGCTGCAAACGTCTGGTTTTTAATGCAATATCTACATAGGTGTATAGAGGCCCATTTCCAGTAACCATCACTCCAGTGTTCTAGTGGTACATTGTGTTTGCTAACTGTGTTAAAAGGCTAATGGATGATTAGAAAACACTTGAAAACCCTTGTGTAATTATGTTAGCAGCGCTGTAAACAGTTTTGCTGTTTAGAGGAGCTATAAAACTGACCTTCCTTTGAGCTAGTTGAGAATCTGGAGCATTACATTTGTGGGTTCGATTAAACTCTGAAAATGGCTAGAAAAAGAGAGCTGTCATGTGAAACTCGACAGTCTATTCTTGTTCTTAGAAATGAAGGCTATTCCATGCGAGAAATTGCCAAGAAACGGAAGATTTCCTACAACGGTGTGTACTACTCCCTTCAGAGGACAGCACAAACAGGCTCTAACCAGAGTAGAAAGAGAAGTGAGAGGCCCCGCTGCACAACTGAGCAACAAGACAAGTACATTAGTGTCTCTAGTTTTTGAAATAGACGCCTCACAGGTCCTCAACTGGCTGCTTCATTAAATAATAACCGCAAAATGACAGTGTCAACGTCTACAGTGAAGAGGCGACTCCGGGATGCTGGCCTTCAGGGCAGAGTGGCAAAGAAAAAGCCATATCTGACACTGGCTAATAAAAGGAAAAGATTAATATAGGCAAAAGCACACAGATATTGGACAGAGGAAGATTGGAAAAAAGTGTTATGGACAGACAAATCGAAGTTTGAGGTGTTTGGATCACAAAGAAGAACATTTGTGAGACGCAGAACAACTGAAAAGATGCTGGAAGAGTGCCTGACGTCATCTGTCAAGCATGGTAGAGGTAATGTGATGGTCTAGGGTTGCTTTGGTGCTGGTAAAGTGGGAGATTTGTACAAGGTAAAAGGGATTTTGAATAAGGAAGGCTATCACTCCATTTTGCAACGCCATGCCATAGCCTGTGGACAGCGCTTGATTGGAGCCAATTTCATCCTACAACAGGACAATGACCCAAAGCAGACATCCAAATTATGCAAGAACTATTTAGGGAAGAAGCAGGCAGCTGGTATTCTATCTGTAATGGAGTGGCCAGCGCAGTCACCAGATCTCAACCCCATAGAGCTATTGTGGGAGCAGCTTTACCGTATGGTACGCAAGAAGTGCCCATCAAGCCAATCCAACTTGTGGGAGGGGCTTCTGGAAGCATGGGGTGAAATTTCTCCCGATTACCTCAGCAAATTAACAGCTAGAATGCCAAAGGTCTGCAATGCTGTAATTGCTGCAAATGGAGCATTCTTTGACGAAAGCAAAGTTTGAAGGAGAAAATTATTATTTCAAATAAAAATCATTATTTCTAACCTTGTCAATGTCTTGACTATATTTTCTAGTCATTTTGCAACTCATTTGATATATATAAGTGTGAGTTTTCATGGAAAACACAAAATTGTCTGGGTGACCCCAAACTTTTGAACGGTAGTGTATATCTCTGAGAGAAAAGAGGACACAAGAGACCATGCTTGTATGCTCAAAATCCTTCTCTGCTCTTTATTGATCCAAACAAGTATATAAGTATAATGACAGAAAAGGTGTAGGCTTTGATTTCAGCCAATCTACAATATGATAATGACTCTGATTCAGCCAATGAGAATATTTTAATGCATTATAATAATTCTTCACCCTCCTAGGTTCCTACAAGTTAATTGGTCTCTACTTCTTATCTCACTAGAAAATGGATACTGCAGATGGCCCAACATGAAATCATTTAAACAGAGCCCTTCTCCAAGGCTGACCGCCTCCCTTATGGTAAACAATGTAATTGTCCCAAAGACAATTGATCTGCTCCTTACAAGAATAATAAAACCTTCAATTCAAGAACACATAACATAGAATTGCTTCAAGAAAGCTGCTGACTTAGATTAACATATACTTTTTACTTATTAATCTCAAAATGACTCCTTCAGGCCAAAAGATGGATTCCAATGATGCAAAATGGACGCCTACCAAACAAGATGGAGTCCATGCAAAATGTTATATTTTAAACATATTCAAATCACTTTCACACTTCCATACTAGAATGCCATTGTTAGGCCTCCCGTTGCCATAGCGCTCTCAAGTTCTTACACTGTCCGTAGCAGTGACACGCCCGCTTGCCAGTTCGGAAGACAAATACAACACTGATCTCTTGCAAGAGCTGAAGGGAAAAGAGCGCGCATGCTTGCTCTCCTCTCTCCAGCTCTTACACTGTCCGTAGCAGTGACATGCCCCCTTGCCAGTTTGGAAGACAAATACAACACTGATCTCTCGCAAGAGCTGGAGAGTAGAGAGCGCTCTCCCCTCTCCAACTCTTACACTGCAGTGACACGCCCCCTTGCCAGTTTGGCATTAGACGGATCTTTTCAGCTGAAGAGTGAGAGCGTCCGCGCACACACGCTCTTCTTTCCAGCTCTTGCTGTATCACTGTCCAGAGCGGATTGGGCAGTGTCACAGCCCTAGTATTATGCCCCCTTGCTGTTACACGCCCCATTGACAGTTCAGGGGGTTATTTAAATATCGGGCGCCAAATATAACGGTACCAATAACTAAAAAATAAATTCTACCATCCTCCGTTATTTAAAGTAACCCAGGGTTTGTGCAGCCCTGCCCATTACGTGCTGCACATGTATGGGCAGGTGAAAGGTTCTAGAAAAACAAAAAATATATATATACACATATACACACATACAGATACAGTGGGCAATTGCCTTCCAATTAGTAAATAATAAAGAAAAAGTCACTTAAGGTGTACACCACCAATTGTACATATCAAATTTGAGGGAGGGGAGAGAGAATGGGGAAAATAATGTGACTGATGAGGAGTTATGAAAGAATAAAAAAAACATTTTTATTAATGATTTTATTAAAAATCCAATGTTATATAACCTTTAAAGTGCAGGTGTTCCCTATTTCTGCACTATGGATTACACGTCCGAGTATAACGAGAGCCTGTTCCCTAAGGAAACAATTTGCTAATGAGCAACATAAGTGTGCCCTTGTCCCAAAGTGGCTGTGCAGTGGTCTAGAGGCTGTCTAATTCAACTCGAATTCTATCAATTAGACTGCACAGATATTAATTAGGAGATATGACCCTATATTAATAGTGTGTTCACTGTTTCTAGAAATCGCTATTCAATTGCTGTTAATATGTATGTAATGGATGTACAACTGGTGCCTGCTATGAAGCCAAAGACTTCATCATAACTGTATCATAACCCAGCAGTGGAGAGGCCCCACTGAATAGTGGTGGGATGCAGAGTACGCAGCAGTGTCGTCCGCGTTCGGACACACATAGAAACAAACAAGTACGAAATTTTGCGACATAACCCAACGGGCTTGCCGCTCACACTGTGACAATAGAATTGCGCAGTGTGGGATATAGTGAATGCAAAAGGCAGGAAACAGAGTGGTGAATATTATGCTGGATGCCATCAACCAAGCTCCACAGAATCGGTATCAGCGGCAGACGTGGAGAGCAGTTAGTGCATACGCCTGTGAGTTTAAATAACCCACATACACGGCTTGTAGGGTGGTTTGTAAAAGATGTGCACCATATCTGCTACCCGGAGACGAGGGACCTTAACGCAGACTCAGAGAGGCTAACATTGGAAAGATTAAAAGCATGTTACCATACACCCGACGCGCGTTTCGCCGGCATTTCCGGCTTCTTCCTGCGGTGGCGACCACTATACAGGCGGCCTTCATATAGGTATACAGTTTGATTGACAGGTTAATATGCCAATCACAAAAAGTAGTATGTTAATTGCATTATGTCAGTGTGATCTGTGAGAGGAATGAGTGATTGACAGGATCTCTAGCCAATCAGAGAGGAATCAAATGATTGAAAGATTGTATCTATACGAAGGCAACATTACTGTATATACAATCTATTAAGTTAGAGTATACTATATTTGCCATGCCAATAAATCCATTTCCATTCCTATTCAGTAAAACATGAAAACTTAATTTGAGTACTGTCTTGCAACATAATTTCTTTTAGGCTATATCCGAATATTCAATCCTATTGTTTTGGGAATAAGAGATAATAAGAATCGGATGAGTAAATCCAGTAAGGACGGTATTACTAGAAAATAAGGTATTGACAAAAAGCAACCAACGTTAAAACTTTCATTAAGGCCATGTGGATTAACAGAATTCATGTGGAAGATCCATTGGCTCTCTCTTTTTCAAGGGAGCCTCATCCAAACTGCCACCCCTGATGCCCAAACTAATCTTACAGATGCCCCAGCCTTTAAGAGTGGTCCAATCCAAATTGTGTCTCTTTTTAAAGTGCCTGGCAATAGGGGTAGGGGTGAAAAGTTTATTATGAATTTGGCGGTCACGCTCATTCTTATCGAAGTTAACCCCTTAAGGACGCAGCCACTTTTGGACCTTATGACACAGCCTCATTTTTTAAATCTGACATGTGTCACTTTATGTGGTAATAACTCTTTTACATAGCCAAGCGATTCTGAGATTGTTTTCTCGTGACACATTGGACTTTATGTTACTGGCAAAATTTGCTCAATACAAATTCAGTACATTCAGTATTTAATTGTGAAAAACGTGGTCGATATATATTAAATATTGTTGTGTGAAAAACAATTTAGAGAAAATTTGCAAAAAATTAGCTTTTTCTAAATTCAAATGTATCTGCTTGTAAGACAGATAGTTATACCACACAAAATAGTTACTAGCTAACATTTCCCATATGTCTACTTTATATTGGCATTGTTTTATTTTTTTAGGACGTTACAAGGCTTATAAGTTTAGCAGCAATTTCTCAAATTTTCAAGAAAATTTCAAAAGCCTATTTTTTAGGGACCAGTTCAGTTCTGAAGTGGCTTTGAGGGCCTTATATATTAGGAACCCCCACAAATCACCCCATTTTAAAAACTGCACCCCTTAAAGTACTCAAAACAGCATTTAGAAAGTTTCTTAACCCTTTATGCGTTTTACAGGAATTAAAGCAAAGTGGAAGCGAAATTTGCAAATTTCATTTTTTTTTGCAAAAATTCCATTTTAATCCATTTTTCCTGTAATACTGAAGGTTTTTACCAGAGAAACACAACTGAATATTTATTGCCCTGATTCTGAAGTTTTTAGAAATATCCCACATGTGGCCCTAGTGCGCTACTGGACTGAAACACCGGCCTCAGAAGCAAAGGAGTATCTAGACGATTTTTGGGCCTTCCTTTCCTTAAATTATATTTCAGGCACCATGTCAGGTTAGAAGAGGTCTTGTGGTGCCGAAACAATTGAAACCCCACAAAAGTGACTCCATTTTGGAAACTATACCCTTTGAGGAATTCATCTAGGGGTGTAGTGAGCATTTTGACCCCACAGATGTTTCATAGATTTCATTAGAATTGGGCAGTGAAAATGAAAAATTACATTATTTTCCAATAAGATGTAGCTTTACCTACACATTTTTATTTTTTTCAACAAATAAATGAGGAAAAGCACCCCAACATTTGTAAAGCAACTTCTCCAGAGTACGGAAATACCAAACATGTGGTCATAAACTGCTGTTTGGGCAAGCGTCAGGACTCAGAAGGGAAGGCACGCGATTTAGCTTTTGGAGCGCTGATTTTGCTGGATTAATTTCTCTGCACCATGTCGCATTTGTAAAGCTCCTACGGTACCAGAACAGTGGAAACCCCCAAAAGTGACTCCATTTAGGAAACTACACCCCTTGAGGAATTCATCTAGGGGTGTAGTGAGCATTTTGACCCCACAGGTGTTTCATAGATTTCATTAGAATTGGGCAGTGAAAATGAAAAATTACATTATTTTCTAATAAGATGTAGCTTTACCTCAAAATTTGTATTTTTTTCAACAAATAAATGATGAAAAGCACCCCAACATTTGTAAAGCAACTTCTCTAGAGTACGGAAATACCCAACATGTGGTCATAAACGGCTGTTTGGGGAAGCGGCAGGACTCAGAAGGGAAGGCACGCCATTTAGCTTTTGGAGTATAGATTTTGCTGGTTTGATTTCTCGACACAATGTCGCATTTGTAAAGCTCCTAAGGTACCAGTACAGTGGAAACCCACCAAAAGTGACTCCATTTGGGAAACTACACCCCTAGAAGAATTCAACTAGGGGTGTAGTGAGCATTTTGACCCCCAGGTGTTTCATAGATTTCATTAGAATTGGGCAGTAAACATGAAAAATTTATTTTTTTTCCACTAAGACGTAGCTTTAGGTAAAAATGTACATCAGGGTATATGTAAGCTGGGCGGAGTACATCAGGGTATATTTAAGCTGGGCGGAGTACATCAGGGCATATGTAAGCTGTGAGGAGTACATCAGGATATATGTAAGCTGTGCGGAGTACATCAGGGTATATGTAAACTGTGCGGAGTACATCAGGGTATATGTAAGCTGGGCGGAGTGCATCAAGGCATATGTAAGCTGGGCGGAGTGCAACTGGTAATAATGGAGAGAATGAATAATCCATGGATTGGCGTGGTACGCTTTGAACCAATCCTTTATACACAGGCCGTGTTTATTGGGTATTATACAAAATACCTGCGCTCCAGTGTTGCCTTATATTTGACTTCTTCACTAGCCCTATAAGGCCTATAAGGCCCTAAAGTTTCCCCATCTCCGCTGCATCTACAGGGTCCACCTGTGGGGTCCAGCAAATGACAATGTGGGGTATTTAGTGAAATTCTACTGGACCTAAAAATCAGTCCGGGCCGCCATTTAGAATAATTTTGCATAATTGCGTTTTGAGACTCATAACATGTTATTTTTCCGTTGACGGAGCTGTGTGAGGGCGCGTTTTTTGTGGAACGAGCTGTAATTTTTATTGGTTCCATTTTGGGGAAAATGCGATTATTTTTTTTATCACTATTTATTAAATTTTTTGGGAGATGAGGAAACCAAAAAACAGCCATTCCAGCACGTTTCTTTTTTGTTTTTTTTTACAGTGTTCACCGTGCAGTATAAACAACATGTTAACTTTATTCTATGGGGCGATACGATTACAGCGACACCAAATTTATATTGTTTTTTTTACGTTTCACTGCGTTGCCACAATAAAAATGCTCTTTTCTAAAAAAAATCATGTTTTAGTGTCACCATTTTCTGACAGCCATAACTTTTGTATTTTTTCGTTTATATCGCTGCGGGATGGCTTGTTTTATGCGTGACGAACTGTAGATTCTATTGGTACCATTTTGCGTTACTTGCAACTTTTTGATCACTTTTTATAAAAAAAATTTTGAGACAAGATGACCAAAAAATAAAACGCGGTCATTGTTTTTTATTAAAAATGTTTACGGTGTTCACCGTGCGGTAAAAATAATGTGATATTTTTATAGATCAGGCCGTTCCGAATGCAGCGATACCTATTATGTATAGTTTTTTTCATATTTTCATTTTTTTTCTAATAATAAAGGAGTTGATCAGGGAAACAGGGCAAGTGTTGTTTTTATTATTTATTTATTATTTATTAACTTTTATTTATTTATTTTTCTTTCACATTTTTTTTTTAATTTTTTACTTTTTCTTTTACACTGACCTGGGGACTTGAAGATCTGGTCTTCTGATCCCCGCTACGATACACTGCACTACTTATGTAGTGCAGTGTATCGTAACTGTCATTCTTCATTTGACAGTTAGCGTATTAGGTCCTGCCTCGGGCGGTAACAGCCATCGCAGCCATTGCAGCGGCATGTCAGCTGTGTATAAAAGCTGACAGCCGCTGAAGATAAAGCGCGCACAGCTCCTGTGCTTGCTTTATCTGCAGGGCGTAACTGTACGCCCGTGTGCGGGAACTCGCTTGGTTTCCGGGTGTACAGTTACGCCCAATAACGGGAAGGGGTTAATAATGGATCCTATGTGTTCCCTGATACGAACTCGGAGTTGCCTTTTTGTCTTGCCCACATACCTTAGGCCACATGGGCATTCAAGAGAGTATATGACACCCTTTGTGGTAAATCTAATATGGTCTCTGATTGAAAAGGTTTTCCCAAATCCATCAGTGAACTCTTTAGTGCTGCTCAAGATTCTGCAGGCCCTGCACATTTTACATGGAAAGAAACCTGGACTCAATGTATTTTTATTGCTATCATTCCGAGAGAAATGGCTAGATACTAGTAAGTTGGATATACTTGTCCCTTTCGGTAACCTGTTGGTATCTGATCACCTAGAATTTTATGAAGATCTGCATCTGTTTTGAGAACGTGCCAGTGTTTGTTCAAAATGTTTAACATAGTATTCCATTCCGCATTGGAATTGGAATGGTTCAGCTCTATTCAATGATGGGACAGAGTTGATAAATTCTGCATAATTGTTTCTCTAGGGGATAAGTAGATCCTCTCGATCAGTTCTAAGGGCTGCATTGTATGCCTCCTTGATGTTTCTATTAGAGTAGTTCCTGGCTTGCAGTCTGAGTTTTAATTCAGCTGCTCTCTGTTTGAAAATGGGTAGTGTGGAGCAGTTACGTCTTAAACGTAAAAATTATCCCTTAGGGATTGCTCTTATAGTATTTTTTGAATGTGCACTATTAGCAGCCAGTAGACTGTTCGTAGAGGTCTCTTTCCTAAATAGATCTGAATGTATGTCTCCCTTGGTGTCGGTATATATTTCGACATCTAAGAATGTAATTGAATTATAGTTGTAAGTGAGAGTCAGCCTAAGATTAAATTCATTGTCATTAAGAGACAATGAATTTATGCAGATCTGATATTGTCGTCGTCCCCCATATTACAAATATGTCATCTATATAACGTCTCCAGAGGCTCACATTATCGGTGAAGTTCTTCATACCATCGGTAAAGACAACTTCTTCTTCCCACCTCCCTAAATACAGTTTGGCAAATGTTGGTGCCACAGCTGCTCCCATGGCAGTGCCCCTAGTCTGCAGATAAAACCGTCCATCAAAAAGAAAATAATTACGCGTCAAAATAAATATTCTTGAAGCATGAAATCCTTTTTAAATCAGATTAAGATCTTCATCCCTCGATACAAAGAACTCTACTGCAGCACAACCTATGTTGTGGTCAATGCTCGTGTAGAGGCTCTCTACATCACAAGTGACCAGAAGTTCGTTGCTGCTGAGGTTAACCCCATCTAATTCCCAAAGGATCTACATAGTGTCTCTGGTGTAGGACGTGAGCCTTTGTACTATGTCGCGTAGCTGGTGATCCAGCCATTTATTTCACTTTTCCGTGAGGTTTCCTAAACCAGAGACAATAGGCCCGCCCGGGGGATTCGTAAAATCCTTGTGGATTTTGGGGAGCATGTAAAATGTAGTAACACGTTAATCTTTGATTGAAAGAAAATTTCTCTCATTGAGGGTAATTGCCCCTTGTCTATGGCCTTCATCAATCATGTTAGTATATTCTTGTAGGAATAGTGCAGTCGGCACACTTATGTTGCTCATTAGCAAATTGTTTCCTTACGGAACAGGCTCTCATTATACTCAGATGTGTAATCCATAGTGCAGAAATAGGGGACATCTGCACTTTAAAGGTTATATAACATTGGATTTTTAATAAACTCATTAATGACAAAGGCTTTATTTTTTATTCTTTCATAACTCCTCATCAGTTACATTATTTTCTCCATTCTCTCTCCCTGCCCTCAAATTTGATTTTACATATATATATATATATATATATATATATATATATATACACATGTATATATATATACATATATATATATATATATATATATATATATATATATATATATATATATGCCTTTGCCTCCTTCCTATTAGGTAATTATTTCTCTCTTTTTTTTTTTTTAACTTCCCTCATCTGCTACATCCTCTTCTAGGTGTTGAGAGGTCCTTAAGTTTTTGTGAGCATTGTGTTTTTTCTCTGTCTCTATGTCAGATCATAAACAGCAGGCTGTCAAATATAGGGTCAGAGGGAAAAAGAGTGCATCAGATTCTGCAGCGATATCAGAGAGTGGGAAGTGCCTTCAGTAAAGCTAGTGAGCTGCTTTTTAAAGGTCACCCTCTCATCTGGGCCTTTACTGGCTACCTTCCTGTTGTCCTACAAAGAAGATTTTTTAATTGCTTTATCGACCACTTCGTCATAGTAAGAACATATTTTCTACAGAACAAGGAAAATTACCTATACTATGTTTAGAAATAAAGCTACTTTATATATATATATATATATATATATACTGCTCTATATTAAAAAATCATTTAAATGTATATTTTAACATACTGCTCCTATGTCACATATCGCTGAACTGATCACTTTGTGGAGGGAACTCAAATCCCAACTGTTATAAACCATTTTCTAAACTAAAGTAATTTTATATGAAACAGATAAATCGCATTATGATCTTCGAAAATGTGAGCTCACTGAAGACTGCTGATAAGAGTACAGTAAAGTCCCAGAGGAAAGGTAGTAAAATAATAAATATTTCTTCTGTGTTGCTTGCTGCTCAGCTGATTATTTTTCAGGTGGATCGGCTGTATGTTCCTTCTGAAACCTGCAGGCAGATATTACATCTTCCTTTCTAGCGCTGATAATCTGTCTATGAATACAGAAGGAAGAAATCACTCACAGCTTTATCACTTTCCTTTTGGGGTAAAAATATATAATCATCCGCTATTCATGGATTTCGTTTCACTGTGCAGCTTTCGGAATATTGTTTTACTGTTTTATCAAAGACAACTGTATAGACTTTCTGAGCAGAAATGTCTTTTGTTTTAGTTTCTTAAATAGTTCCCAGAAGATAAATGTAAGTCTCTTTAAACATACCAAGAAGATGATAACCACAGCGTGATCAGGCAATCCACACTAAGCCAATGGAAGTCGGACAGAGACAGATATGAGACCAGGAGCTTGAATGTAATGTGTCTATGGTCTGCTCTGTAAAATTTTTGAAAATTGTATAAAATAGTATCTGATTAAAAAAACACGGCGCCTAGTCCGCTGAATAGCATATTTGCCAACCCCGATAGTGGCAGCAGAAGAAGTTAGATTGCGGGGACGTGAGTATGTAAAGCTCAGACATCTGTAGACATATATTATATATTTGGGTCCTTTTGCTGCCCTCTGCTGTATTCGGTAATTTGACATTTTCAGGTTCTTTCTGATAAGATATAGAGCTGTTTTGGACATCTCCCACTACTGCCTCCTCTTTGACAGCCACAGTAAGGCCTTATTCAGATGAACGTGTAATACGTCCGTGTGACGGCTATTGAAACAACTGCCGTCACACGGACCTATATAATTTAATGTGGCCATTCAAACTGCCATTGTTTCAACGGACTGTGTGACGGGTCCGTGAGAAAATAGGACATGTCCTATTTTCTCACGCTTCACGCATCCCTCCATAGACTCTAGTCTATGGGGGATGCGTGAAATCGGGTCCCGCAGCGCAGAGCACGGATGCACCTCAGACATGAAAACACTCGTTTTCCACATCTGAGATTCGTAACACCCATCTGAATCTAGCCTAAGGAACAGCAACTGCATGTCCTTTCCTATGTCTTCTTTTTTACTGTTATACACTACATTTATTATTTGGGGGGACTGGGGAAAAGTCCCTGAAGGAAAAAGCAGGAAAAAAAGGGAAAATACAGGCTGCTGGAAGGTAAGGAATATTTTAGTTTTCCCTAATATAATACAACTTATTTATGAAAAAGTAATAAAAAAAAAAGAAAAATTCTAACAATAAGTACAAATTAAGTCATATTACCTGTCTCTTTAGCAGCATTAGTTTCCGTAAGGGCTTGTCTGTATTCTGGATACAATTTAGTCATCTTCCTGATATAAAATGTGTTCCAAACACTAAATTTGGGTATCAAAGGGAGATCTTTATGTCTTATTACGGATTAAGGGTACTATGGGCCCTCGGCAGTTCACAAAGTGTGCCCCCCCCCGTACTCTGAAGACACTATACTGTATATTTGCTAATTTCCGTTTAGTCGGCCACAGATCTGTCATAGTTTGAAATTTGCTGTAAGAGCAGAATGAGCCATACAGAGGAAAATAAGATTTGGGACACTAAATAGGTCAGGAGCTTTAAATTGTTTGTTCTTTCCAGAAAAAAAAAGTCTGCTGTGCGTGAATATAGCCTTGAAGTACCAGTCTCTAGTAAATGGCAGTTACAGAAGCAGCATTGCATGCGAGCTATGCTCTTTCTGTAATTACTACTCAGTTCTATGGGAGTTACGGAATCAGCGCAGCTCAGCGAGTTACGCTGTTTCCGTAACTCCCGACCATGTAATCAGTAAGTGGCTGAGAAGACAGTATGAGCACAAAAAGCTGGAACGGGGTTTAGGGAAACCCGTTCTAGAAATAGGTGCAGTTCCCAGATGCGGGACCCACATCTATCTGACATTTATGACATATCCTGTGGATATGTCATAAATGTCCCTAATGGAAAACCCGTTTAAGTAAAGATAAATATATACAGCCCCAGAACCAAGCTCAGTACATATATATACAGCCCCAGAGCCAAGCTCAGTACATAAATATACAGCCTCAGAAACAAGCTCAGTACATACACTACCGTTCAAAAGTTTGGGGTCACCCAGACAATTTTGTGTTTTCCATAAAAACTCACACTTATATTTTGCAAAATGACTAGAAAATATAGTCAAGACATTGACAAGGTTAGAAATAATGATTTTTATTTGAAATAATAATTTTCTCCTTCAAACTTTGCTTTCATCAAAGAATGCTCCATTTGCAGCAATTACAGCATTGCAGACCTTTGGCATTCTAGCTGTTAATTTGCAGAGGTAATCGGGAGAAATTTCACCCCATGCTTCCAGAAGCCGCTCCCACAAGTTGGATTGGCTTGATGGGCACTCTTGCATACCATACGTTCAAGCTGCTCCCACAACAGCTCTATGGGGTTGAGATCTGGTGACTGCGCTGGCTACTCCATTACAGATAGAATACCAGCTGCCTGCTTCTTCCCTAAATAGTTCTTGCATAATTTAGAGGTGTGCTTTGGGTCATTGTTCTGTTGTAGGATGAAATTGGCTCCAATCAAGCGCTGTCCACAGGCTATGGCATGGCGTTGCAAAATGGAGTGATAGCGTTCCTTATTCAAAATCCCTTTTACCTTGTACAAATCTCCCACTTTACCAGTACCAAAGCAACCCCAGACCATCACATTACCTCCACCATGCTTGACAGATGGCGTCAGGCACTCTTCCAGCATCTTTTCAGTTGTTCTTCTGTGTGATCCAAACACCTCAAACTTTGATTCGTCTGTCCATAACACTTTTTTCCAATCTTCCTGTCCAATGTCTGTGTGCTTTTGCCCATATTAATCTTTTCCTTTTATTGGCTTTTTCTTTGCCACTCTGCCCTGAAGGCCAGCATCCCGGAGTCGCCTCTTCACTGTAGACGTTGACACTGGCGTTTTGCGGGTACTATTTAATGAAGCTGCCAGTTGAGGACCTGTGAGGCGTCTATTTCTCAAACTAGAGACACTAATGTACTTGTCTTTTTGCTCAGTTGTGCAGCGGGGCCTCCCACTTCTCTTTCTACTCTGGTTAGAGCCTGTTTGTGCTGTCCTTTGAAGGGAGTAGTACACACCGTTGTAGGAAATCTTCAGTTTCTTGGCAATTTCTCGCATGGAATAGCCTTCATTTCTAAGAACAAGAATAGACTGTCAAGTTTCACATGAAAGCTCTCTTTTTCTAGCCATTTTGAGACTTTAATCGAACCCACAAATGTAATGCTCCAGATTCTCAACTAGCTCAAAGGAAGGTCAGTTTTATATCTCCTCTAAACAGCAAAACTGTTTACAGCGGTGCTAACATAATTGCACAAGGGTTTTCAAGTGTTTTCTAATCATCCATTAGCCTTCTAACACAGTTAGCAAACACAATGTACCACTAGAACACTGGAGTGATGGTTACTGGAAAATGGCCTCTATACACCTATGTAGATATTGCATTAAAAACCAGATGTTTGCAGCTAGAATAGTCATTTAGCACATTAACAATGTATAGAGTGTATTTCTGATTAATTTAATGTTATCTTCATTGGAAAAAACTGTGCTTTTCTTTCAAAAATAAGTAAATTTCTAAGTGACCCTAAACTTTTGAACGGTAGTGTATATACAGCACCAAAACCAGGCTTAGTACATAAATACAATTCCAGAACAAAGCCCAGTACATAAATACATTACCAGAACCAAGCTCAGTACATATGTAAAGCCCCAGAACCAAGCTCAGTACATAAATACAGCACCAGAACCAAGCTCAGTACACAAATACAGCACAAGCACAAATACAGCTCAGTACAAAGATCATTTGCAAATTCAGTTTACCCGCTGCCATATAAGTATGTACAACATTAAACAACAGCTCCCAGCATGGCCTAAACAATGGTTAGGATATGCTGGGAGTTGCTGTTTTATGGTACCATCCGTCATCTCGCTGCAGATCACACATTGAATATACTACTGATCAGTCAGAGGGAGAATAAACCTTTACATGGAGTGACTCACAGGTGACATCTTCTCTGATTCTTTTTCATTATTTTTCTCTTTTCTTCTCCATCCGGTCCAGACCTCTATGAGGACTTCTCCGGGTCCATTTCCTCAGCGTTTGCCGTTCATATGTCTTCGGCTCCTTACTTTTCCACAACTATAAACGCAGATAAAATTCTGATGGTTCCACACTATGCCCCTGAATATAATAGTATCACACACTGCGCCCCTGAATATAACAGTACTATAAACCGTGACCCTGAATATAATAGCACCATAGTCTGTCCCCATGAATTAAATTGCGTCAAACACTGTAAAGGAAAACACCACACACTAACAATGCCCCCTGTAGATAGCGCCATTCACAATACCCCCTGTAGATAGCACAAGTCACAATGCCCCCTGTAGATAACACAAGTCACAATGCCCCCTGTAGATGGTGCCAGCCACTATGCCCCCTGTAGGTAGCTCCAGTCACACTGCCCCCTATAGAAGGCGCCTGTAATGGTGGTGTAGGGAGACAGACAGGTGAGCCCTAATCTACCCGCCACTCAGTCCCTGCCTACTTGCAACGACCCGCCCTAGGCGACGGGGTACAACTGGGCGACGGTCCCTACACTCAATAGGTGCACGACAGACAAACATGCAAGGGTACAAAGACGCCGGGGAAATGGGGAAGTTGCCCACGGGAACACCGTGAGCAACAAGCGAGGTGAACGAGCCGAGTCAAACCAGGAGATGAGCGAGGTACAAAACGCAGAGCAGTAGAGTGGTCAGTAAAGCCAAGGTCAATAACAAGCAGAGGGTCAGTAGTTCAAGAAGCTGCAGCAGGGCCAGGAAACCAGCAGAGAAGAATCACAAGCAAAGGAGGAACAGGAAAGGCAGGTATAAATAGACAGAGGGCGGGAGCAAGCTCCGTCTGGCCAGGCTGTGATAGGCTCTCCCACTCCTAAGCCTGCCATCCTGAGTGGTGGAAGATGGAGTCAGTCTCACAGACATAGAAGCAGGTGCAGACTGATTACCTATGGGCGTTGACACAGAAGCTGTGTCTGGCAGATCCTTTACAGCGCCAGTCCCACTGCCCCTGTAGATAGCATCAGTCACACTGCCCCCTGCAGGTAGTGCCAGTCACAATGCCCCGTGTAGATATTGCCCCCTGTAGATAGCAATATGCCCCGTGTAGATATTGCCCCCAACACTGCCTAAGGACGTGGATACAATTGGTTGAGGGGTTCCGCTTCACAGGGGTTCTGTGAACCGGCTTTAAATTTTAACAGCCGGATCGGGAGAACCAGGGCAAACTGGGCCCCCTTTTAGCCTCAGGCCCTGGGCACTTGCCCAGATTGCCCTTCGTATTATCTGCCCCTGACTAGGCCTCATCGTAATGGTTTCCTAAATCCCTGCTGCCCCTGCTTCAGTATATGGGCCTCTTGTGTTGCTATGGTGGCAGATCATTGGACACACAACAGTATTAAATATTACTTTCACAGACAATAGTGTGTAACTTGACATAGCCTACAGCACTGTTATAATCATCTACACATCAACATCATGTCCGCATGAAGAAGTTCAGTGTACATCCAGCACATGACTATGTAAGAAACCTTAGGTCAGAGCGGTCAATCAAATATGAGCCATGGCCTGAAAATAATTATTATTTTACTGCTTCATATACACAGCTGTGCTTTTTTTTTTTTATTATTATTATAGCATGCTATAGTAAATTTTTTTAATATGTGTTCTACTTCTGCATAATCCTTTAAAATGTTGATTGCCTTATTTGTGAGTTGTATTTTTCAACTGCACCATTTTTGGGTGCATATACTATATTGATTAACTTTTATTATTATTTTTTGGGAGGGAATTTAAAAAAAACAGCTATTTGAGCATTGTAGTTTTGCATTTCAAATTGACGCAGTTCACTATGCGGTGTAAATAACATGTTAACTTTATTCTACAGGTCAGTCCAATTACGGCACTACCAAATACGTGTAGGTTTTTTATGTTTTACTATTTTTGCACAATTCAAACACTTTTAACCCCTTTCCGACATTTGTCGTATGGATACGTCATGGAAAGCTAGTGATTCCCGCATTTTGCCATATCAAATGGATGGCTGCATTTAAGGGGTTTGCAGCTCATCGGCACGCCAACAACTAAATTTCCGGGGAGCCAGTGGCTGCAATGCCAACCGGAGGCCTAATACTGGCCTCCCGGTCTGCCTAGTATGGAAGCTGTTCAGGCCCCGCCCAGAGGCGTGGCCTAAAAGGCTTCCGTAGCCGCCGGCAAGATGGCGCCAGCTCAGGAGCTGAGCCGGCATCATCAGTGGTGGATGTCAGCGGAATGTTACAGTTGACATCTGCCTGTAACCGGAGCTAGCTCTGATCCCTGCCATTAACCCCTTAGACACAGCGATCACAAGCGATCGCAAGCGGTCGCTGCATCTTAGAGGTTGGTAGCAGTTCGGCAGTCCTGCAATGTGATTGCAAGACTGCCGACTGCTGCTATAGCAACAGGAGGCCTAACAATGGCCTCCTGCTCTGCCATTACGGAAGCCGAGGCGAAGCCTAATTCGCTTGCGGTCAGTGAACGGCTGACAGATCTAATATATTGCACTACATAGTCCCTAGTGGGACTAAAAAAAAAAAGTGAAAAAATAAAAAGAAAAAGTTGTAAAAAGCAAAATAAAAGTTTCAAGTAATAAACTGAAAACACAATTGCCCTTTTTCCCTTATCAAGACTTTTATTATTGAAAAAAATTATAATAAACCATACATATTTGGTATCGCCACCACCGTAATGGCATGAACTATAAAAATATGTTATTTATTCCACGCGGTGAACGGCGTAGTAAAAATTTTTTAACAGCAATGACAGAATTTCTGTTTTTTGGTCACTTTGCCCTACAAAAATTGGAATAAAAAGAGATCAAAAACTTGCATGTATCCAAAAATGGTACCTATAAAAACTATAGCTCGTTTTACAAAAAACAAGCCTTCGTACAGCTCGATCAACGAAAAAATTAAAAGATATGGTTCTCACAACATGGCGACAGAAAAAATTAATTTTTTTACAAAAGTAATTTTATTGTGAAAAAAGTTGTAAAACATAAAATTAGGTATCACCGGAATCGTACTGACCTGCAGAATAAAGTTAACATGTAATTTATAATGCATGGAGAACGCTGTATAAAAATTCATAAAAAACGTTGCCAGAATTGCTGTTTTTGGTCACCTTGCCGAACAAAAAAATAGGATAAAAAGTGATCAAAAAGCCCAATGACCCAAAATGGTACCAATAATAACTACAGCTCGTCCTGCAAAAAAACAGCCCCCATACCACTAAGTCTATAAAAAATAAAATTAGTTAAAGCTCCAATTATTCAGGAAATAAAAATGTGCAGGCCCGAGGGGAACATTTCTTCTGTTTAAGAGACGATTTGTTAAGGCCCTAAAATTAGGGAACCAGGAAGGGTAGGGCCTAAATATTTCTGCTGGAAGCGAGGGTACCCGTATTATACCAGAACAACACTTTCCCAGCAAAATTCCCCAAACTGCAAAGGTGCGGAGTGTGGATCAAAATGGGGGTAAGGAAGGACATTTATCAGTGCGACACTGGCCTGTGCAGAAAGGATTGCTTCACAGCGTAACAAATATCTATGGATTATTTTATTGTTTGGTTTACCCCATTATTATACCACCTGACTATGCCCCATGTACTCTGCCCAGCTTACATGTACCCCCACATTATAAACTGAAATACCAGTAAAACTCCAAACAAAACCACTACCAAGCAAAATCCACGCTCCAAAAGCCAAATGGTGCTCCCTCCCTTCTGTATGCCCTACAGCGTGCCCAACCCAGCAGTTTACTTCCACATATATGGCATCGCCATACCCGGGAGAACCCTTTTAACAATTTTTGGGATTTGTACCTCCATGTCATATCTAGGGAAAAATTATCATTTTTACTTTGCACCATCTGCAGCACATTCATTTATGGAAAAGATCTGAGGGGTGAAAATGCTCACTACACCCCTAAATAAATGCCTTGAGGGGTGTTGTCTCCAAAATGGGGTCACTTCTCAGGGGTTTCTTTTATTATTTTACATCAGAGCCCTGCAATTGTGAACCAATACTTTGAAAATGGCCAAATTAGGCCTCAACTTCGCATGGTACTCTTTCACTCCTAAGCCCTGTCAAATGTCCAGGCAAAAGTTTACGGCCACATGCAGGGTGGCTCTAAAACTGGGAAACACAGTATAATAATTAGAGCTGTCTTGTTAGGGTGGCACAAGCTGGGCACCACATATTGGCAGATCTATGGAAAAAAAAACATTTTCACTCTGCCACATATATGGGATATCTTTTTACCCGGGAGATATTGCTTTACAAATATTGCAGTGCTTTTTCCCCATTAATCCTTGTGGAAATGAAAAAAAAAAAAAATTGGCTAAACCTACATTTTCTTTAAAAAAATATGTAGATTTTAATTTTTACGGCCTATTTCCAATAATTTCGGCAATAAACCTGTGGAGTCAAAATGCTCACTATACCCCTAGATAATTTTCTTGAGAGGTGTAGTTTCCCAAATGGGGTTACTTTTGGGGGATTTCCACTGTTTTGTCAACGCAAGAGCCCTTCAAACCGGACATGGTGCCTAAAATATAAACTAATAAAAAGAAGGCCATAAAATCCACTAGGTGATTCTTTGATTCTGATGCCGGTGCTTCAGTCTATTAGGAGACTAGGGCCACATGTGGGATATTTCCTAAAACTGCAGAACCTGGGCACTAAATATTGAGTTGCGTTTCTCTGGTAAAACTTTGTGTTACAAAAAAAATGGATTAAAAATGAATTTCTGCAAAAAAAATAAAAATGAAATTTGTAAATTTCACCTCTACTTTGCTTTAATTCCTGTGAAACGTCTAAAAGGTTAAGAAACTTTCTAAAAGCTGTTTTGAATACTTTGAAGGGTGACGTTTTTAAAATGGGGTGACTTATTGAGGGTTTCTAATATAGAAGGCCCTAAAAGCCACCACAACTGAACCGGTCCCTGAAAAAATAGTCTTGAAATTTTCTTGAAAATGTGAGAAATTGCTGCTAAGTTCTAAGCCTTGTAACGTCCTAGAAAAATAAAAGGATGTTCAAAAAATGATGCCAATCTAAAGTAGACATATGGAGGATGTTAATTAGCAACACTTTTGTATGGTATACCTACCTGTCTTACAAGCAATATCCAAAGGAGAAGGGGGCAGCACAGTAGAACAGAAAACCTCCAGGGTATTAGGGTGCAAGCCTCCAGGGATCCGACTCGACAAAGGCTGCATTGAGCAGCTGAAACGTTGCACCTTTTCACTGATGGGTGAATAAATTTTGCTACTTTTGACTTATGGAGTGCTGCCTCTTTTTCCATTTTGTCTTACAAGCAAATATATTTAAAATTAGAAAAATGCACATTTTTCAATTTTTCGCTAAATTTTGATGTGTTTCACAAATAAATACTGAATCTATCGAGCAAATTTTGCCAGTAACATAAAGTCCAATGTGTCACGAGTAAACTATCTTAGAATCGCTTGAATAGGCAAAAGCATTTTGAAGTTATTACTACATAAAGTGAAACATGTCAGATATGAAGGTGTTAAACAAAAATTTTTTTTTTGCATCGCCACATCCCAAGAGCCGTAACTTTTTTATTCTTTCATCGATGTAGCCATACGTGGGCTTGTTTTTTGGCGTACGAGATGTCGTTTTCATTGGTACTAATCTGGAGTAAATGGGACTTATTGGTTAACTATTTTTTGGGGGGGGGCAATGGAAAATGGGCCCCCTCCCTCTGTCAAACCATTTAAATGCCATTTTAACTCCTTCCTGACCGCCCACTGTCTTTTGACGTCAGGCGGTGCAGGTCCCGAGCCTACAACGACGTCTTTTAGCGTCGCTGTAGGAGAGGTTGATGAGCGCTCGTATGAGCGCTCATCCTCTAAGCAGGAGCTGTAACTTACAGCTCCTGATCCTAGAGAAGCCTCCTGAACACAGCTGGGGTCGGAAAACATTCGGACCCCAGCTGTTTAACCCTTTGATTACCGCGGTCCGTGACCGCGGCATGATCAAAGGGAATTCCCCTCTTTGATTGCATCACAGGGATTCCGGTGATGCGATCAAACAATGGGGAATCCCTCTGCAGTCAGCCCTGGGCACCTACAAACGACCCCAGGGCTGTCTGTTCCGTTTGTCTGCTGTTGGGGCACACTATGTGCTGCCCGATCAGCAGCCTGTGTCATTGTGACACAGTGTAATATATTAGCATACAGGAGTATGCTAATACATTACAAGTAAAAAAAAAAAAATTACAAATAAAGTTATCCCTTGATGGGATTTAAAAAAAAAAGTAACAAAAAAAATAAATAAATTTAAAAAAAAAAAAAAAAGTCTTTATTTTGCATAAAATACATTTTATTGCCCCTACACTAAATAAAAACAAAAACCTACACATATTAGGTATCCACACGACCGTAATGACCTGAAGAATTAATGTAATGGGTTATTTGGCGTGAAACGTGAACGGGATAAAAAATAAACAAGAAAAACGATGCCGAGAATCGCTTTTTCCTATATTCACGCCGTAAAAAGCAAAAACAGAAAAATTGAGCTGGTCATTAAGGTCTTTTCAGGCCCGATCATTAAGGGGTTAAGTGCTAAATGGCCGAATTTGAAGCTTCTCCAATCCTAGCCATTGCAGCGGGTGCCCGGCTGTCATTCACAGCCAGGCTCTCGCAGTGATGGTGCGAGCACAACTTCGTTACCAAGAACTGCATATTTATTTTACATTATAGCGTACTGTTTATATTGAAACCTGATATCAGGATGATATTCATGTATAGCCACTAAAAATTAGGTAATTCCTCATCCTTAACTCCTTAGACCTCATGCGCAAAAGCGTATAATGGCTCCATACTACTTTGGTTGCATGGATCGGTAACAGGGTTGCCAATCTCCATTTCAGTAATTTCTGGACAACTGAGCTAAAAATTACAGACAGACCAAAATTTATACAGACACATAAAAAAAAAATCATGAGTTAGTGATAAATCGCAAAAAGTAACACCATTTTATAAGTGATTACCCGAGTCCAAAGATGTCATAAATTAAAAATATATATATTTTTCATAATAACAAAGTCCGTAATCTCAGTCTATGCAGGTGTATTACGGTTACCTGGATCCAAGAAAGGCAAGTGAACTATATGTTAACAGGGCAAGTCAACTGAGCTATAAAGAACCCATTGTCAGAACAAAAGAAAGAAGTGACTTACTAACTTGCCAAGTAGTAGGGGGGTAACCAACTATCTTCTTGGATCACACACAGCCTGGCACTCTCTGCCGCCAGACTGTCACTTGCTTGGACGGTGTCGGTGGCTCCTGCTGCGTCCGTTTATTAGTCAGGGTCCGTGTGCACCGCTGGCTGCTGCCTGTGCGGAGAGTGACTCGCCAATTACAGCCCAGATTATAGCTTTCCCATGCTAACTTAGGGCGGAAAAGCTGCAAGTGGGGTTGTGATTGGTGAGTCTGACTCACCACTCACTACACCCCTACCCCCTTCGCTCTCTGCCTGATCTCGTGATGACTGACGCGACATCAGGTCACTCAGGTCAGGTGACTGGTACACTCCCCACTAAACTCAGTCAGAGATAGTCTCAGACAGCATCATTCACTTGGCTCCTCCTGCTCCTAAATGCATTGCCGTGGGCCGCGGCCTACACATCTCTTGTTTGCACTGTGCATGAAAATTTTGGCAGATGCACAGTGCAAAGTTTCAGGGATGGGGAAAAAAAATAAAAATAAAAAATCGGACAGTGTTTTTTCTGCGGGAACCTATGGATGGCAGAAAAAAACACCAGTTTTTTTGAGGACTGTCCGTAAATTTACGGATGGTTGGCCACCCTGATCAGTAATATGGTACCCATAGACTTCTACCCTATTCTCCATATGCCTATTTTTATGCACAGGGACTATGTACAGGCTGTGTACATGAGTCCGTGTTCTGTTCTTGCCATATAAATTAGAAATGCCATACAGAACTCTTTTATAACTAAGATGCTGTGCATGCTTAGGGGATTATCAATATTTTGTATATACAAGTTGTTTTTTGTGATAATAAAGGTGTCTAAGATCAATTTAACAAAATAAAAGAAACAAAACACATTATATGTTTTCCCTGTATTTCAATCATCAGAAAATTAGCTGCATCAATGCACAGTCATGCACAGTCATGAGAAAACTAAAATAATAAAATGAAATTCTGAACTACAATCTAAATAGAAACTTAACACACCAGTCACCCTTCACATCTTTTTTACTGCATTTGATCATTTTTTTAACTTCACATATTCTGGCAACCAGCCCAAAAAGTTTTCACACAGCACATTGTGTAAATTAACAAGTGTTCCAAAAGATTCAGCTTGTCTTGATGGATGCTCTCCCGATTTTTGTGACATTCTAATATTTGTAATGTTTGTAAAAATGAAAAGAACTTTTCAATAGAGTCTATCAGATTAAATGTTTTCCTGCTCCCAGTTTGTGTACATGATGGCTTTGATATTGCCCACAGTCTAACATTATTCTTATTTTTTTTAGCATAAAAATCTACGAATTTATTCTGTCATAGTGCTTCATGAACCTCTATTTGGAAAGTCTAACTGTTCATGAGTCAGCTTCCTGTCGAAAATCAACACCATGAAGACAAAATAACACTCCAAACAACTCATAGATAGGGTTATTGAAAGTACCAGGCAGGGGATGGCTATAGGACAGGAAATTATCCAAGTCACTGAATATTCCTCACAATACAGATAAAACCTTAATCCAAAGGACAGACTGAAGCACAGATGAATATCTGCCTAGAGCAGACTCTCCTCAAAGAATATGAAAGGAGAGGGCTATTGAGGTAGACAACAAGATACACTATATTTATAAAAGCATTAGGACTCCTACACATCACACCTACATGATCTTTTATGACATCCCATTCTAAAACCATAGGCATTAATATGAAGTTTGTCCTTCCTTTGCAGCTAAAACAGCTTCCACTCTTCTTGGAAGACTTTCGACAAGATTTTGGAGGGAGTCTGTGGGAATTTTTGCCCAGTCATCCAGAAGAGCATTTGTGAGGTCAGACACTCGCAATTTCTGTTCTAGTTCATCCTAAAGGTGTCCGATGGAGTGGAGCTCAGGGCTCTGTGCGGGCGAGTCAAGATCTACCACAATAAACTCACCCAAACATGCCTTTATGGACCTTGCTTTTTGCACTGGGGCACAGTTATGCTGGAATAGAAAAGGGCTTTCTCCAAACTGTTCCCACAAAGTTGGAAGAATACAATTGACTAAAATGTCTTGGTATGCTGAAGCATTAAGATTTCCCTTCACTGCAACTAAGAAGCATAGGCCAAGCCCTAATAAACAACTCCATTGTATTACCCCTCCACCAAACTATACAGTTGGCACAATGCAGTCAGACAGGTAACATTCTCCTGGCATTCGCCAAACCCTGACTCCATCCATCAGACTACCTGAATCCATCAGACTACCAGATAGAGACGGGTGACTTTTTACTCCACAGAACACACTTCCACTGCTCCAGAGTCTAGTGGCAGCGTGCTTTACACT
The DNA here is from genome assembly GCF_050947455.1 of Rhinoderma darwinii. Lineage (NCBI taxonomy): Eukaryota > Metazoa > Chordata > Amphibia > Anura > Rhinodermatidae > Rhinoderma > Rhinoderma darwinii. The sequence goes on from NC_134687.1 coordinate 444,414,662, forward strand.
ACTCCATCTGACGCTCGGCATTGTGCTCGGTGATATTCGGCTGGCATGCAGCTGCTTAGCTATAGAAAACCATGCCATAAAGCTCCCAGCACACAGTTATTGTGCTGATGTTAATACCAGAGGTGGTTTGGAATTCTACAGTTATTGAGTCAGCAAAGTAATGGCGACTTTTAAGCAGTATGTGCCTCAGCACTCGGCAACCCCGCTGTGTAACTTTACGTGTTCTGCCACTTCATGGCTGAGTTGCTGTGGTTCCTAAAAGTATCCACTTTACAATAACCACTCACAGTTGATCATGGAATATCTAGAAGCAAAGAAATTTCACGAACTGACTCGTTTCAATGACAGTACCTCGCTCTACTTCATTGAGCCCTTTAAAATTACCTATTCTTTCACAAATGTTTGTAGAGGCAGACTGCATGGCCAGGTGCTTCATTTGATACACCTGTGGCAATGGTACTGCATGAAACACCTGAATTCAATGATTAAGAGGTCTGTCCCAATACTTTTGTTCATGTAGCATATCGAAGGCAATTCTAATGGAATTACACTTCCATGATGTAGATGGAAGCGATTGTGCATAAAACATCTGTTGATCAAATGCTTTATCAGTCAAAAGAAGGCATATTGACAGTATATCTCTGTTTTCGACTGCATTGCCTTTCAGATTCCAGTAGCACAGCCAGATTTAACCCCTTCCCAACATTTGACGTATCCATACATCATAGCCGGGTAGGGGAAGTATGGAACGGGCTCACGGCCGACACTCGTGATCCCGCTCGTTTAACCCGTTAAATGCCACGGTCAAGAGCGACCGCAGCATTTAAATTTTTAGAAAGAGGGGCGACCCCCTCTAGCAGCTCATCGCGCCCCCCCGCAATACAATCGCGAGGTAGCGATGGTTGCTATGGCAGCCTGATGAAGGCCCCCAGGGTCTGCCATCTTTGTGCTCCTATTAAGCCCTGCCTCTGGTAGGGCTTAATATTAGCCTGTCAGAAAGACGATATACTGCAATACATTAGTTGGATCGCTGGTTTAAGTCCCCTTGGGGGAATAATAAAGAAAAGCTTTATTTTACTAAAAATATGAAAAGTAAAAAAAAAAACCTTTTCCCATTTTCCCCCTAGAGCATTGTAAAAAAACAAAACATAATTGGTATCGCCGCATCCGTAAAAGTTTGAACTATTACAATATATCATTATTTAAACTGCACGTGTATGGCGTGAAAAAAAAATGTAAACGCCACAATTGCTATTTTTTGGTCACCTCACCTCCCACAAAAAATGAAATAAAAAAAAAGTGATCAAAACCTCGCATATACCCCAAAATGTTATCATTAAAAACGACATCTTATCCCGCAAAAAATAAGCCCTCATACCACTTAATTGACGGAAAAATAAAAAAAAAGTTATGGCTCTCAGAATTTGGCGACACAAAATAACTAAACATTTTTACACTTCGTTTTTTCCTTGTAAAAGTAGTAAAATATAGAAAAAAAACATATATATTTGGTATTGCCGTAATCGTATTGACACGCAGAATAAGAAGTTACCATGTGGTTTTAATTGCTCAGTGAATTCTGTAAAAACGAAGCGCAAAAACAATTGTGGAATTGCTGTTTTTTTCATTTTCTACCCCACAAATAATTTTTTCCCCGTTTCCTAGTACATAATATGGCACAATAAATGGCGCTACAAAAGACTACAACTCGTCCCACAAAAATCAATTCCTCATAGGACTATATCGACAGAAAAATTAAAAAGTTATGACTTTTGGAATGTGGGGAGGGAAAAAACTCAGTTAGGGCTTATTCACACGAACGTGTAATACGTCCGTGCAACGCGCGTGATTTTCACGCGCCTCGCACGGACCTATGTTAGTCTATGGGGCCGTTCAGACAGTCCATGATTTTCATGATTTTGTGCGTTGTTCGCGCATCACGCACCCATTTAAGTCAATGGGTGCGTGAAAATCACGCGCAGCACACGGAAGCACTTCCGTGTGACGCGCGTGATTCGCGCAACCGCAGTCAAAGCTATGATTGAAAACAGAAAAGCACCACGTGCTTTTCGGTTTACAAACATACAAACAGAGTGTCATAATGATGGCGGCTGCGCGAAAATCACGCAGCCACGCATCATATGGAGATGACACACGGAGCTGATAAGTGCCTTTTGCGTGCGCAAAATGCCGCATTTTTTGCGCACGCAAAACGCACACGCTCGTGTAAATCCAGCCTTACGCTGTTTCCTTAACTCATCCATGTATGGCAGCATATTGTACCAGCGATCTAATGATTCAAGTCCTCTAGGGAAACTAATAAAATGTGTACAAATAAAAAAACGTTAGATACATTTTCAGGAGTCTAAAAAATGTTTAAAAGTTAAAAAAACAAAACCCTTTTCCCATTTCTCCCCAAGCACAATGCAAAAATAAAAAAAATTGGTATTGCTCCATCCGTAAAAGTCTAAAACTATTACAATATAGCATTATTTCACTCACACAGTGAACGACGTAAAAAAAATAAAAATTTAAGACCCCAGAATCGTTGTCTTTTGGTCACCATAGCGCTAAAAAGAATGAAATAAAAAGCCATAAAAAAAATCATATGTACCAAAAAAATGGTGCTAATAAAAACGACAGCTTGTCCCGCAAAAAATAAGCCCTCACACCGCTCAAACGATGGAAAAATATAAATTATGAGGTGAAACTGAACAAATTATTTTTTTTAACCAATAGTTTTTTTCTTTGTAAAAGAGGTAAAATATTACATTTTTTCCTATTTTCTGTTGTCTAAAACCTGTGTGCGTCTTATAGTCAGGTGTGTCTTACAGTCCGAAAAATACGGTAATTTAAAAAGGTTCTGTCAACATGAGGTCTTGAAACTGTGGAGAAAACTCTATCTCACAGATTTTCTTAGACCAAACCACCAGAAAGAAAAAAAACGTGTGTCAGGTATATTCGATGATCATGAGTAAAATGTCCATTGGTACAGTATTTTTGTGAGCACTTTCTTAATATAGATTTTCACAAACTAAGAGGCTATACATTATATGTATATTTAGCATTATATATGGAAGTTCTCCGTAGATCAGTTTCAGTGTAAATCTAAATTAGAATGAAAAAAATCAACAGCTCTGTGCGACTTCGATCGAGGCAACGTCAAAGGTGCTAGACGAGCGGATGGCAGTATTTAACCCCTTCAGGACTGAGCCTGTTTTGGCCTCGAGGACACAGATGATTTTTTCAAATCTGACATGTGTCAATTTATGCGGTAATAACTCTGGAATGCTTTTACCTATCCAAGCGATTCTGAGATTGTTTTCTCGTGACATATTGTACTTTATATCAGTGAAAAAATGTGGTCGATAAATGTAATATATTATTTGTGAAAAGCTTCACATTTTAGCGAAAATTTGCAAAAATTTGCATTTTTCTAAATGTAAATGTATTTGCTTGTAAAACAGAGAGTAATACCACACAAAATAGTTACTAGTTAACATCCCCCATATGTCTAAATTATTTTTGCCTCATTTATTTCACGTCCTTTTATTTTTCTAGGACGTTACAAGGCTTAGAGCAGCAATTTCTCATATTTTCAAGAAAGTTTCAAAAGGCCATTTTTTCAGGGACCAGTTCAGTTCTGAAGTGGCTTTGAGGGCTTATATATAAGAAAGTCCCCATAAATCACCACATTTTGAAAACTGCACCCCTCAAATTATTCAAAACCACATTCAGAAAGTATTTGAACCCTTTAGGCGTTTCACAGGAATTAAGGCAATGTAGAGGTGAAATGTACAAATTTCATTTTGTTTCCCGAAATTCATATGTAATAAAAAAAATTCTGTAACATAGGTTTTACTAGAGAAACGCAACTCAATATTTATTGCCCAGATTCTGCAGTTTTTAGAAATATCCAACACGTGGCCCTAGTCTCCTAATGGACTGAAGCACCGGCCTCGGAAGCAAAGGAGCACCAGTGGATTTTGGGGCCTCCTTTTTTTAGGAATATATTTTAGGCACCATGTCAAGTTTGAAGAGATCTTGTGGTACCTAAACAGTCGAAACCCCCCAAAAGTGACCCCATTTTGGAAACTACACCACTCAGGGCATTTTTCTAGGGGTATAGTTAGCATGTTGACCACACAGTTTTTTTTGGCAGAATTTAGTGGAATTAGGCCGTGAAAATGAATAAACCTTTTTTTTCCACTAAAACGTTGAATTTTTGAATTTTCACAAAGGATAAAAGAGGAAAAGCACCCCAACATTTGTAAAGCAATTTCTCCCGATTACGGCAATACCCCATATGTGGTCATAAATGTTTATTATAAATGAATTAACCCTTTCAGGACTGATCCTTTTTTGCTTTTTCATTTTCGTTGTTTACTCCCCGCATTCCAAGAGCCATAATGTTTTTATTTTTTCGTCAATAGAGCAGTGTGAGGGCTTATTTTTTGCGGGAAGAGTTGGAGTTTCTATTAACACCATTTAAAGTACCATATAATGGTCTGGGAAACTGAAAAATAAATAAATTGCGGGCTGAAATTGGAAAAAACTGATTCCTCCATTGTTTTTGGGGTTTTGTTTTTAAGTCTTTCACCGTGTGGTAAAAACAACAACTTTAGTTTTATTCTGCGTCTCAATACGATTACGGTGATACCAAATTTATATAGGTTTTTTTATATTTTACTACTTTTACAAAAAAAAAGACTTTCTGTAAAAAAAAAAAAAATTGTTTTGTATCATCACATTCTGACATCCAGAACTTTTTAATTTTTTTGGTTGATTGAGCGGTGTGATGGCTTATTTTTGGCGGGACGAGCTGTAGCTTTTATAGGTACCATTTTAATGGTAAATACTGTACATCTTCCTGATCACTTTTTATTACATCTTTTTTAGAGCTAAGGTGACCAAAAAAAACAGCGATTTTGGAGTTTTAAATTCTTTATTTCTTACAACGTTCAACGTGCGCAATAAATTACATTTCACTTTATTCTGCGGGTCGGTATGATTACGGCGATACCATATGTATATAGTTTTTTTTTAAGTTTTGCAGCGTTTGCACAATAAAATGACGTTTCTATAAAATAATTTATTTTCTGAGACACCATATTCTGAGCCATAATTTTTTTATTTTTTAGTAAAAAAAGCTGTGGGTGGTCTTGTTTTTTGCGGGACGGGTTGGAGTTTTTATTGCTACTATTTTGGGGTAAATGCGACTTTTTGATCACTTTTTATTCTATATCTTGGGAGGGGTGGTGACCAAAAAATAGCGATGCGGACATAGACTTCCGTTTATTTTGTTTTGTTTTGTTTATTTAGTTTGCGGCGTTCACCATGCGGAAAAAATAACAGTCTCATAGTTTGGGTCGTTACGAACGCGGTGATACCAAATATGTGTACTTTTTTTAACTTTCCCATTTTTTACCTATAATAAATGACTTATTATAGGAAAACAAAAACTTTTATTTGTACACTTTTATAAAACATTTTTATTAACTTTTTTTTAAATCTTTTTACACTTTATTATTTTTACCTGCAGCTCTGATTACTGCTAGAATACAGAAAAAAATTTGAAAAAATCCTCCAGCTCACCTTGTCACAAGAAGGGTATGGGAATCAGCACACGGATCCTCGTGTCGGCACACGCAAGAGATACTTCGTAAACAGGGGAGTTGGATCCAGCGCTGAGAGTGCAATATCTGTTAAAACGGGAGTCTGGTCCCAAGTTTTATTTCGTCTTAATTAAAATCGTAGCAGAGAAGCTACGAGCAGCAGTTAGTGACAAGTGGGTATCGTCCAAAGTGCAGAGGGAATAAGAAAAGATAGGCGGTAGCCTACGCGTTTCAGACCTTCTCTAGGTCCTTAGCCATGACTAAGGACCTAGAGAAGGTCTGAAACGCGTAGGCTACCGCCTATCTTTTCTTATTCCCTCTGCACTTTGGACGATACCCACTTGTCACTAACTGCTGCTCGTAGCTTCTCTGCTACGATTTTAATTAAGACGAAATAAAACTTGGGACCAGACTCCCGTTTTAACAGATATTGCACTCTCAGCGCTGGATCCAACTCCCCTGTTTACGAAGTACTGCTAGAATACATTACACTACCTAGGTAGTGTAATGTATTCCAACTGTCAGTGAGGCTGGTACTCGCAGGCTTCCATACATGGCAGACTCGGAGGCTGTTGCCTGGCCACCGGATGCCATCACAAGCATCAGCAACCCCCACAATTGCATGGGGGCTGCGGATGTGCTACAAACCCCCTAAATGCGGAGATCACAATCAAGCGCCACATTTAACGGATTAATCGCCGAAATCAGTGGCGATGAGCCGCTGATCGGCAACACTGGAGTGTCAGCTGTCGGGGACAGCTGACTTCCCAGTTCCCGATGCACACCTGGTCGCCGACAATGTGCATCGGGAATGACACAGTGACTTCCTGTCACTCTGACAGGAAGCCTATCAGGACCAGCCGGAGGTTGGTCCTGATGGGCTTCCGTCCATGGCAGACACGGAGGTCATTGTTTGGCTTCTGTTTGCCATGCTAACTATCGGCAAACCCCGCGATTTTGGACTGGGGTCTGCCGATATGCTAGAAACCCCTAAAATGCGGCGATTGCAACCGATTGTCGCATTTAAGGGGTTAATTCGCCGAAATCAGCAGCAAAAGACCGCTGGCCGGCAAGCGTGGAGTGTCAGCTGTCGGTGACAGCTGACCTCCCGGTTCCCGATGCACAATGTCGCCGATAGTGTGCACTGGAAACAACTCAGTAACTATACGTCCTCGTGCGGGAAGTAACCTAGGGGTGACGACGTATAGTTACTTACTCGTGCGGATAAGGGTTAAAAGACTGCCAACCTGATGGGTTTTTCTTGTGTAAGAGCGTGAAGATTGTGTTGAGAATGGTGTGATCGAGGAAAAACATCTCTCAAAGTTGATCCTGTGGATGTCCACAACATGCCCACAAAAGGGGTCAGAGGAGGATGTCAAAAATCGTTCTGACAAACAGACGTTGCAAGGTCATGCAAATTGTGGCTGAATGCAACACTGGTGTTCCAACTAACGTGTCCGAATGCACAACTCTTTAGCATGGATGGGCTATAACCGCAAACGACTAGTTTGAGTGTCATTGCTGTCTATAGGAAACAGAAAGGCAAGACCGCAGGACTGACAGTAGGAAAAAGCAAAAAATTGGACCACTAAGCAGTGAAAAAGCATCAACTGGTTAGATTTCTGTTGCACTATGCTGATGGGAGGGTCAGAGTTTGGCCTAAGCAGCATGAATCAATAAAACCATCTTATCAGGTGTCAATAGTTTACACTGGTGGAGTAACAGTATAGGGAATATTTTCTTGACAAACCCTGGGTCCTCTGATACCCGTGGATGGACGTTTGAACCGTAGAGTTTACCTAAGCATTGTGGCCGACCAAGTTCATCCCTTCATGGCAGCTGTTTATAGTGCACTAGGACACTTTAGAGGCAACTGCGAGAACCTATCCTGTTTGCATGGGCCAATATTCCTGAAGAACAGTTTCAACACATAATGAAATCTATTCCACAACGAATTGCTGCATGAGTGCCAGAGGAGGTCCAACGCTTTACAAGATGAGTGTCTCTAATGAAGTGTCTCTTCTGTGTATATTGTGAAATTAAGTAAATATGAAAGTCACCTATAAGATATTCAGTCACAGATATTTGTTGAAGTCTGATATTTCTTCTGGTGGAGTAGATGCTAAAATTAATAAAAATATACATATGAACAATTCCAAATAGTATGTTTAAATTTTGTTTCATATAGCATATTCGAAGAGATATTCCAACACATGAGGCTCATGAGCCCCTGCTGACTAGCTTGCGGGCTTGTCCTCTAGATGGGGTCATTTGCTACGGTCTAGCAGACAGCCAACACAAATTTCTGAAGTGAAAGAATTCCCTTGCAGTGACTGACATGAGAGGAGGAAGAGCAGCCATGAAGCACTGTTGTCACGTAGGGTTCATGGACCTACTGGGCCGTACCGCCTTGGCGGTACGGCAGCTGGCCAACAGGGCGCAAATCAGAGTCTATAGTTCATATAGGGTACCTGTGGCAGCTAGGACAATAGCAAGGCAGGCTTGGCTGGAACTAGGCAGCAGGTAGACATCAGGGGTGGAGAAGCAGGACAGGCGTGGTATACAGCATAGCACGGCAACAGCTCAGCACGGCACTAGATCAGGATACAGGTTACAGGAACAGGGAACACTGGGAGCAGGAAACACTAGGGGACCATTTGCAAGACGATATTGGAATATGACAACAATGCTCAGGCGTGGGAGGATGGGGCTGGAACCTTCTTATAGCCCAGTGTGCTCTGGGAGCAATCAGCTCAATCTCAAACATGAGTGCGCTCTAGCTTCTTAAGTCTGGACTGAGTTTGTGAGCGCACCCTGGTGGTCATTGTGGAGCAGGACGGCCGTATGTGCTGACATCTCTTGAGAGAAGGGCGTCAACTGGATGGAAGAAGTTCGTGGTCAGCGACTGTTACAACTGTGACATTGCTGTGGCTGCCTCCTCCTCCAGAGTCAGACTGGTCACTCGTTCTTAAAGCTCACATCTAGGAGGCCACACTCCCTGCTCCACACTGCCTACCATAGACTCCCAGGTAAGTACATCATCAATAAACATGGCTCCTAATCTCTCCCCCAAACCCATTACCTGCCCACCTCTACAATCTTGTCATAAGTAAGGTTGTGTAAAGTATAGTGTCAGATGAGGGCAGGTCACAAGCACATAGGTGGACAGCTAATATGTTTGGTGAGGTGCCATGCTTATGTTAAAGAAGGGCAATTAGAAATTGGTTTCACGCCACAAAGAGCAAAAAATGCTCTAAACTTAAATGGCGTTGTCCTGTACTTCTCTCTTCCGCTTAATCTGACATTGCGCGTGGAGAGATGCTTCTGCATGTTGTCCGGTATGGTTGCAAAGGCAACTGTCTGACGCCTGCCAAGTGTTGTGCATGTGTCCTTTTAATTAGAATAGGATACTTGTATGATAATTATCGGCCGTTGAGCAATTGCCTCAGCAACTGTGGTGCACAGGAGCGTCACTCCACGCCTGATTAAAGACTGGTTCGTAGAGAGAGGTGCTGGACAACCCCTTTAAGTTTTACCATAGAGGTATAACCTTAAAATCAACACTGCCCCATAACAAAGATTACTCAGTAGATCCAAAAAAATATAAATCATGTGAAAAACATATTAAAGTGTAGCTAAACGTTGGACAAATTTCTGACATGTCATAGTGACATGTCAGAAGTTTGGATTGGTGGGGGTTCGAGCACTGAGACACCCATCAATTGCTAGAACGGAGCAGCTGAAGAACTCGTGCGAGCGCTCAGCCACTTCGTTGCTGTTCGGCTTATGTATCGTGTACAGACTCAATAGAAAGTCTATGAGCCCATACTCCGATACATCGGCTTTCCAGGAAAAGCCAAATAGACACGAAGCAGATGAGCGCTCACACGAGCTCTTCAGCTGCTTCGTTCTAGCGATTTGTGGGGGTCTCGGTGCTCGGTCCCACACCAATCCAAACTTCTGACATGTCACTATGACATGTCAGAAGTTTGTCAAACGTTTAGCTACACTTTAAACTATATATGTAAATGCAGCACAACAATAATATGAAGCCCAGTTTTCAGCAGTAAGAAATAGGATTATAGTCATGATTAGAGGCTCAGCCCTTAATTTTATGGGTCCAGGTCAAAAGGGCTCGAAATATTAATTACAGGGTTCCTTCCTTTTCCCTGTTATTTCACACCGAATAGCCACCTCTGTAAATTGGAAACTGAGGGCATGCGTGGAAGAAATATACCAGGCAGAAATGTTGGTAGACATCCTCCCTCAGTGAAGTAGGAAGTACAACTAACTTTTATTGAACAAAGAGTTTACAAAAAAAAAATCTTCTCTGTAGGAAGGTGGGACGTGCTTAAGCCCTATTGGCTCTATTCAGCTGTGAGTTCATCTGTACACTCCTCTTGCATTCCAGGGGCGGTGTCTTCCATAGGCGTGTTCCTTATGCAGACGCCATCTTGTTCCATTCAAGTTCTTTGTGTAATATACTGATATTTATTTTATATAAAGTAATAATGTTTTTGCAAGCAATATACAAACTAATGATCCCTGACAGTCCCCCCTAAAAATATTATTACTCTATCCCTGAGTCTTGCCTAGCAACCTACTACTGACCACTCGAACCAGGCGGGTAGGGTTTTTGGATTTCTTCACAAGCTTGAGACGAGCTACTCCTTATGAGTAACCCCCCTTTGCACCTGGACTTCCAAGGTTTCGGAATGGTCCTAACTTTCCCTATTCTCCTCAGGATACAGGATGGTGGTCTTTAAAGGGATTGTCGGTGTCACCTCGTTTATTTGTGTAAACATAGTGGGCACAGTTGAGGTGGGCCCTAGTTGGTCGGCTAACCCTTGTAAAGCATGTCGGGTATAATTTACAAACCTCTGCTGGTTGTAATATATATATATATATATATATATATATAGTTAATCCAGTCTACATTTTTATTAACGGTAATAATTGGGATAAGAGACTCAAATTCAAACTGGTATGTAGCTACATGTGTATTAGAAGAATTATGCCAAAAAGTGGTCACCCCATCAGCCTGGGTGATTGCTACATGTCCCCCCTCAGAACTCTGTGCAATAACACGAAAAAGGATAAGGATATATATGGTGATAGTCATTCTTTGGAAGAGACCCTGTTGCAGTGCGAGGCGTGGATCCATGTTGGCCTTCCTTCCAGCTTAACTGCAGTGGGCGAGATCAGGAGGACCTGGTATGGACCCTCGAATCTGGCTTCTAAGCCCCTCGCATTCTTTACTGTTAAACCTACTAATATTGGCAATAATCCAAACTTCTCTTCCATGGCACTTGTATTGGTCATAATTGTCACACTGTCACACTGTCACTTACTGTCCTAATGGGACTTTTACCCCTGCAGATATAACAGGTTATTGGCAGCATCTTCCTCAAACCTAAAGACACCCAGGTAACATAACCTCCGGGCTCGCATTGCTGCCATGTACTTCTTACATATGACTGACAACAACCAGTGACCTTTACCTCCACATAAAACTCCTCAGATCGTAATTTGCAGTACCGTGGCATATTTACACACATTATAATTATAAACCTCAGACATTATAAACAATAGGGCCTCAATTAATAATATAATGCTATCACCAATCTCATGCTATCACCCTCAGGTTTTGGGTCCCATCAGTTCATTGCAAGTCCTGTACATTATCGTCCTCTTCTTCTTCTGTCTTCTGCTCTTCACTGACGGTCGCCCTCAGGGTACCCCACACAATTTTGGAGTCAGACTGCACAGTGGTGTCCAGTGGGGATTTATTACCCCCTCCTGGTCACTTACTTATTAAAACACTTGATACTACTGACGGATTCACTCAGGTCTTTGGTCTTTACTTTGATCTTTGCTGATGTCATCAGGACTTGGTTTGGTCCTTCTCATCTGTCTCTTTTAGTATAAGTCACCGGCCTGTACATAGCACCCCATGCTGTGATCCTGGGGTGAGATCCCACGTAGACGGAGTGGTGGAGTTTTATTATGACTACCACAAACCCTCCGCATCTGTCCTCTTCCTCTGGCAAGTTACTTGTCTGCACGGCTGCTTAGAATGGTGACACTGCCGTCAGTTCATGACAATGGCGTTGTACTGGTTCCGGCTGCGCCTGCCGCATCTCAGTGATGGAGTTCATTATATTAAAAGTCTTCTAGTTCATGTTTACTGGCACTTGCTGGGGACCCAACCCTTGTCAATTGTTAAAATAAATGCTAATCTGGTGATAACATCATCCGCATACACTATAAACGTTGTTCAAAGTACATACAATAATAATGACAGGTCCTTAAAATAAATCAGACAAACACCTTTATGTGAGAAAAACTTCTCTGTTCCACTGGACAGGGCACCTAGACAATGTGTATTTACTGGGTACTGTAAAGGATCTGCCAGACACAGTTTTTGTGTCGACGCCCGTGCTTAATCAGTCTGCATCTGCTCCTAGGTCTGATAGTGACTCGATCTGCTACCACTCAGTTTGGTAGGCTGAGGAGTGGGAGAACCTATGACAGCCTGGCCAGACGGTTCTAGCTCCCGCCCTCGGTCTATGTATACCTTCATTTGCTTCTTGTCTTTGCCGGTGTTTCTCTCTTGTTTCCTGGCTCTGCTGTTCCAGCTATTACTATTGACCTCTGCTTCATATTGACCCTGGCTTTACTGACTACGCTCCTGCTCTGCGTTTGGTACCTCGTACACTCCTGGTTTGACTCGGCTTGTTCACTATTCTTGTTGCTCACGGGGTTGCCGTGGGCATCTGCCCCATTTCCCTTAGCTTCTGTGTACCCTTGTCTGTTTGTCTGTCGTGCACCTACTGAGCGTAGGGACTGTCCCCCAGTTGTACGCTGTCGCCTAGGACGGGTCGTGCAAGTAGGCAGGGACTGAGTGGCGGATTAGGGCTCATCTGTCTGTCTCCCTACACCGTCATTACAGGTACATTGTATTTGCACTTGGTGTTACACTTTCAGCAGAATTTATATCTTATTCTCAGCTGATTACCTGGAACAGCTCCTATTCACAGAAATATACACAGATTCCACATGTTTATCTGACAAGTGTCTCAAACCAATTTTTCTCCCCCTACTCTGGTTTATTTTACCTGGGAAGGCCTGTCAAGGTCTGTTCTCTTCGTGGGAGGTGGGTATGATAAGGTTTGCACCGGTCTGCCAGGTCTATTCTGTAGGCAAAGCAAACAGCTCTAACAGAATATAGCAGCAACAGCTGTAAAGCCTGGGACATACCAATTAGATCTTACCACATCGATCCTTGCAGTCTTGGGGCATATGTGAAGTCATACACCATCAATGCAAGGGCCATCAATAGTGCCTTGGGTGCTATCGGTTTACCTTCCTTTATCCGTCCACATTCTGTCAGAATCTGGTTCTCACGCCTTCCGCTCCCAGTTGGAGACTTCCTGTGGAGAACAAGTTTTTCATCGTTGATCTTAATCAGATAATTGAGTTGAAGAAAAACATTAACAATGGCAGATTTATGTTAAACGTTCACACTGGGCAGTAACTAAAACTGATACATACAAACTGATTCTCCTTCTCTTTATATATACAGTGAAGGAAATAAGTATTTGATCCTTTGCTGATTTTGAAAGTTTGCCCACTGTCAAAGACATGAACAGTCTAGAATTTTTTTGCTAGGTTAATTTTACCAGTGAGAGATAGATTATATTTAAAAAAAAAACTGAAAATCACATTGTCAAAATTATATATATTTATTTGCATTGTGCACAGAGAAATAAGTATTTGATCCCTTTGGCAAACAAGACTTAATACTTGGTGGCAAAACCCTTGTTGGCAAGTACATCAGTTCAGACGTTTTTTTGTAGTTGATGATGAGGTTTGCACACATGCTAGATGGAATTTTGGCCCACTCCTCTTTGCAGATCATCTGTAAATCATTAAGATTTTTAGGCTGTCGCTTGGCAACTCGGATCTTCAGCTCCCTCCATAAGTTTTCGATGGGATTAAGGTCTGGAGACTGGCTAGGCCACTCCATGACCTTAATGTGCTTCTTTTTGAGCCACTCCTTTGTTGCCTTGGCTGTATGTTTCGGGTCATTGTCGTGCTGGAAGACCCAGCCACGAGCCATTTTTAATGTCCTGGTGGAGGGAAGGAGGTTGTCACTCAGGATTTGACGGTATATGGCTCCATCCATTCTCCCATTGATGTGGTGAAGTAGTCCTGTGCCCTTAGCAGAGAAACACCCCCAAAACATAATGTTTCCACCTCCATGCTTGACAGTGGGGACGGTGTTCTTTGGGTCATAGGCAGCATTTCTCTTCCTGCAAACACGGCGAGTTGAGTTAATGCCAAAGAGCTAAATTTTAGTCTCATCTGACCACAGCACCTTCTACCAATCACTCTCAGAATCATCCAGATGTTCATTTGCAAACTTCAGATGGGCCTGTACATGTGCCTTCTTGAGCAGGGGGACCTTGCGGGTACTGCAGGATTTTAATCCATTACGGCGTAATATGTTACCAATGGTTTTCTTGGTGACTGTGGTCCCAGCTGCCTTGAGATCATTAACAAGTTCCCCCCGTGTAGTTTTCGGCTGAGCTCTCACCTTCCTCAGGATCAAGGATACCCCACGAGGTGAGATTTTGCAAGGAGCCCCAGATCGATGTCGATTGACAGTCATTTTGTATGTCTTCCATTTTCTTACTATTGCACCAACAGTTGTCTCCTTCTCATCCAGAGTCTTACTTATGGTTTTGTAGCCCATTCCAGCCTTGTGCAGGTCTATGATCTTGTCCCTGACATCCTTAGAAAGCTCTTTGGTCTTGCCCATGTTGTAGAGGTTAGAGTCAGACTGATTAATTGAGTCTGTGGACAGGAGTCTTTTATACAGGTGACCATTTAAGACAGCTGTCTTTAATGCAGGCACCAAGTTGATTTGGAGCGTGTAACTGGTCTGGAGGAGGCTGAACTCTTAATGGTTGGTAGGGGATCAAATACTTATTTCTCTGTGCACAATGCAAATAAATATATATAATTTTGACAATGTGATTTTCTGTTTATTTTTTAAATATAATCTATCTCTCACTGGTAAAATTAACCTAGCCTAAAAATTCTAGACTGTTCATGTCTTTGACAGTGGGCAAACGTACAAAATCAGCAAGGGATCAAATACTTATTTCCTTCACTGTATATCTATAAATACACATATACACTGCACAGAATTCTCTGCTCTAAAATTTTCCTTCAACAACAAAAATATTTTCAAATGGGAATCTACTTGCACTGAGAAGTTATTATTTACACAAACATAATACTGACGCTTCCCTCCAATAGTCCAATGCTAAGGCTGGTCCAGAACTTAACCTCAGTATTTAATATTCCCACAACACTTTTTGAATATCGTTATTAAACAAACTAACTTTGGAATAACATCTGGAGAACTGCTGACATCTTATCATTATACAAACACCAGTTCAATACTTGGGTTAAGCACTGTTCCCCTGTCACTACACACAACGTCTGCAGTGGGGAAGATACTCGCCGGGCTTCAGGACACCCTGAGACCAGGTCTACACACACGAGCACCTTTTCATACACTTCTACCTCGGGTAGTTGTATGTTCTGCAGTCGCTGGGACGGGTAATCTGGCCAGGGTGGCACTTTTCACAGGTACCTTTGCTGTTTTACCTATATCACTCCGTGCGCATATCATGCAGGCTGCTACAAACCTAGTGGTGGCATTATTGTATCCAGGGACAAGCCAATTTACTGACAACTGGCTGCACATACCCTTGTTGTCAGTTCTGTCTTCTCTTGCTTTCTCAATTTTCTTACCCGATGATCCAACAAAGTTCCTACTACCAGCGGGCCCATAATCGTGGGCGATGCCAAAAGCGAAGCCTATAGTCAGTGTAAATGTCGGCCGTCTTACCTTTTGCCAGGTTACAAACCTCAGCGAGCACCTCCAGCTCCGCTCCTTGAGATGAACAGGAAGGTGAGAGTGGTTTCTGGATAATTTACCTGATGCCTCGTACCCTGTCTTGTACATACTGTATGAAGTATTTCTACATTACAAATTTACATTAAAAACCCACATCACATATAGATAGAACATTTCAAAGGGGTAGCGTCTTCATTCTCAAAAATAAAAACAAATGTTATACACTTCTCCACACTCATCTGATAATCCAGAACACTTTGAGAATCTTACTTTTATCAGGTTCTGTAAATACTTGATTAATACAAAAACAAATAAAAATTACTCAAATCTTTACATAAAATTAACAATGTTCAGATAATTTTCACCTCCTTCCCTACTAAATCTGTAAAGACTCATCTGTGAGTGACCTCGGCCTCTTGTGTAAATGTGCTGGAGGGGGATGGTCTCTTACACAATACCTCATATTGGGTGGAGACTACAGCACAGCATACCCCGTGCCATATTTACTGTTCTGGAAGGATCTCCACAGGAAAACGTCAACATTTAGGTTACTCTCATACACATTTAATGTGGCTTACTCATTGGGGTCTCATACACATTTTGTAGATCTCCTGGAACCAAATTCATTAATTCAAAACAAACCAAAATTGTACCTGATCAGTCTCATCACTACTCCCCCCTTTTTGGACTCTGCGAAAGTAATGTAGCAGGGTTCAAAACTACATCTCAACATAATAAGGTCTGGCACTCTATCCGGGGGGCACTAGTTTAACCCCCTGTAATACACAACACCCTTGAATAAAAATGACTTTCTCCTGACAAAAACAAAACAATTATAATTAGTTATTCAATAAAACAGAAAATAATGTATCTGCTAATATTAATTACTGCAAACCAATAAACTATATATAAGAATAGGGAACAGTGGGGGTACATACATTTTAAAGACCCCCGTGTCTCACAATATCTGTATTTTAATGCATTTGAATTAACATCAAAACATTCCAACATTAAATCTTAACACATCATAACACATAAATATGCAGCGTAACTTTTATCGTTTTGCAGACATATCCAGCGGTCTGTAATATTTTTCTCTCTTGGTGTAGTTACGGACAAAAGCGCATGCGCAAAGATAAGAAACTTTCCTTTACCCAGAAAAAAATAAACTAAATTTTAACCCCATTCACAAAACACGGAATTTTTTTTTTTAGACATTACTCCTTTTAAAAATAAGAGCATACAATATAGATCTAAAATCAGTGCAATATTGTAATCCCTTGTCTCATAAGTCCATGCTCTATATATAAACTTATACCAGTCTGCTTTTCAGACTTCACACTGCACACCTTCTATCACACACGTTACATCACATTCTACAGGAAGGGGTCACGCACTCACTCCTCACAGCTTCTGTTCTCACAATCGTAACAATTTCAATGCCGGCAAAAATTCTCCCATACAATGAACCTCCAAGAGTCACACATCTGTACAACAACACAAGATAACGTACGTATCTGCAATCATTCATCACACTATTATATAGGAATTATCTACGTTCAAAACATCAAACACATAATCTGTAACAGTTTTCAATCTGTCGGCCACTATCTCTATATTATGATGACGTGTCTTTTCACTAATACACAGAGTCTCCTAGTTGCAGCTTGTGTACCCCTGGGACGGAATCTAGAATAGAAGAAAACACTGCATCATGTGTTACTGTCAACTCTTTACTAAGGGAAATTACAAAATTAACAAGGCTATCATTTCATACTGATTTGGTTGGGCCTGGCGTGACCTCATCAGGGGGTGGGGGGCAGCCTCTCCCACAGGAAACACATTGCTCAGCTGTGAGGGGGTTTTGCTGCCCACAATAAGGACACACCCAGCATGAGGGACTGCCGCCATTATAGGGCGGTGGCTGGTCCTGTGATTTCTAATACATATAACATAATACAATGCCTTTCTTATTCCTAACGTCCCTTTGTTCTCTCGAATACCTTTTGCCCAGTCTCCGGCTTGTAGCCGCCCTCCCCTATGCATCCCACACACTTCCATAAATTTCTTCGTTTTACTCACATACTGTTTCCCTTGCCTTCGCTTCACCAAATCATACAAATAGGATCATCCGGGTACGGGTGATCCTGATGATTTGAATATGGACCGTAAACCATCCATTCTAACCTTCTATATCCTTCACGTAATCTATATAGCAATGTTTGGTCTGCAACCCCCTAGTGAACGGTTTCACCGTGGTCTGGCCAACATATAACAACGTTTTGGTCTGCAACTCTCTGGTCTAGCCAAAATATAACAATTTTTTGGTCTGCAACTCCCTGGTCTGGCCAAAATATTACCCACGAATTATCACACGCCTTATCGTGCCCGCGTGCCCCTGTATAAAACAGGTTCGATTTTCTATCTAGTCCCTAATTACCCAGAGGATGGTTAGCCGGACGTGACTAAGTTCTTACCGGTTCGTTACCACACAGCGGGGATGTAGCTCCTGTCGCCTGAGCTAACTTTTATTGAACAAAGAGTTTACAAAAAAAAAAATCTTCTCTGTAGGAAGGTGGGACGTGCTTAAAGGAACAGTGTCATCACAAATTATTTTTTTATATGTTAAAGATGTTAGTGCTTTATTAAAAACGTTTATATTCATTTGTGTGTTTGTGTTTTACTTTTTCTTATTTTTACACTTTTTCTTCCCTATGGGGGCTGCCATTTTTTTTCCATTTCTGTCTGTGTCGATTAACGACACATACAGACATGGAATACGGCAGCCACAGTCCCATAGGGACTGCGAACGGCTCCCGTCCCATTGACTTCCGTGTACGGCGTCTGTGTGGGAACTGCGCATGCGCCGCTCCCACACAGTCCAATTCGAAATTGGCGCCGTCCGGCACCATTTTCCTGTGGACCGGAAGTCGCAGCCGGACAGTAATATTACTACTTCCGGTCGCGGCTTCCGGATTTGTGCACTTGGACCAGCGGCAGCAAACGGAGCGGACGGGCCGGAGGGAGCCGCGGCGGCAGGAGCAGGTAAGAGATTTCAATGTATGTTCGTGTTTGTGTGTGTTTACTACTGTATGTAAACCTACTACACTGTGTGTTAGCTCAAAAAATGGCGACACACAGTGTAGGAGGTTACACCGTTCAAACCCCTCGTTTATCCCGGCACTAGCCAGGATAAAGGAGGGGGGGATGCTGAGAGCTCACTAGAGCGAGGGCTTTTAACCCAATGTTGCAATGCTGCAATTTTGGGAATAGCTCCATCTAGTGACCAAAAATGGGTAGTATTATAAATTTAGAATTAATTTATAATATTTCCTGACTCGTGAAAAAAATAAAAAAAATTTGAACAATGTTTAATCACCCACACACTAAATGTTTAATTTAAAAAAAAACAAACATGTTTTTCTGGCAACACAATGCCTTTAAGCCCTGTTGGCTCTATTCAGCTGTGAGTTCATCTGTACACACCTCTTGCATTCCATGAGCGGTGTCTTCCATAGGCGTGTTCCTTATACAGACTCCATCTTGTTCCATTCAAGTTCTTTGTGTAATATACTGATATTTAGTTTATATAAAGTAATAATGTTTTTGCAAGCAATATACAAACTAATGATCCCTGACAGTCCCCCCTAAAAATATTATTACTCTATCCCTGAGTCTTGCCTAGCAACCTACTACTGACCACTCGAACCAGGCGGGTAGGGTTTTTGGATTTCTTCACCAGCTTGCTGCATTTAAGTTGTGTGCATCTCATCGGAACCCCAGCAATGAAATTGCAGGGGTTCCGGTTGCTGCAATGGCAACCGTAGGCCTAATACTGGCCTCCCGGTATGCCTAGTGTGGAAGCCTTCCAGGACTCGCATGGCGTCGGAGCCTTAAAGGCTTCCGTAGCCGATGGCAAGATGGCGAGCCGGCGTAATCAGAGGTGGAAGTTAGCTGTATGTTACAGCGGACATCCATCTGTAATGGCACAAACTGGAGCTAGCTCTGATTCCTGCCATTAACCCCTTAGATGCAGTGATCTCAAGCAATCGCTGCATCGTAGAGGTTGCTATCAGATCGGCAGCCCTGCCATGCAATCAGGGCTGGCGACTGCTGCTATGGCAACAGGAGACCTAACAATAGCCTCCTGATCTGCAATTACGGAAGCTGATTAGGCCCTTGTTGGGAGGCGAATCCTAATCGGCTTGCTGTCAGTGAATGACTGACAGATCTAATACATTGCACTACATACGTAGTGCAATGTATTAGAAAAAAAATAATCTGACAGTTGGACCTTCAAGTCCCCTAGTGAGACTTGAAAAAGTCTAAAACAAAGTTTTAAAACATATAATAAAAGTTTCAAGTAAAAAATAAAACACAAATCACACTGTTCATTTATCAAGTCCTTTATTATTGAAAAAAAGAAATAAACCACACATATTTGGTATCGCCGCATCCGTAACGGCCTGAACTATAAAACTATTATGTTATTTATTCCACGCGGTGGATGGCGGAAAAAAACTCTTAAAAAACTACACCAGAATTTGTTTTTTGGTCACTTTGCCCTACAAATATTAGAATAAAAAGTGATCAAAAAGTCGCATGTATCCAAAAATGGTACCTATAAAAACTAGAACTCGTCTCGCAAAAAACAAGCCCTCATACAGCTGTTGATGAAAAAAATAAACAGTTATGGGTCTCACAACTTGGCGACAGGAAAAATAAATTTTTACAAAAGTCATTTTATTGTGCGAAAAGTTGTAAAACATAAAACAGTGCTATAAATTAGGTATCGCCGGAATCGTACTGACCCGCAGAATAAAGTTAACATGTAATATATAACGCATGGTGAACGTTGTATAAAAACACCCCTAAAAGACTATGCCAGAAATGCAGTTTGTTGGTCCCTTGCCTCCCAAAAAATATGGGATAAAAAGTGATCAAAAAGTCGCATGTACCCCAAAATGGTACCCATGAAAAAACAGCCTCTATACCACTACGTCTATGAAGGCTAAGGCTAAGGCTTCCATAAGTCAGGATATAAAAAATATGCAGCTGTGCAGGCCCGAGGGGAACATGTCTTCTCTTTCAAGAGGCGAATTATCAAGGCCCTAAAATTAGGGAACCAGGAAGGGGAGGGCCCAAACATATCTGCTGGAATGGAAGCGAGGGCGTCTGTATTATACCAGGAGTGCACACTAATTTCTGCAAAACACCTGCGGGGCTAACATACCCACTACACCACTAGGTGAATACATTGTGGGGTGTAGTTTCCAAAATGTGGTCACTTCTGGGGGGTTTCCATGGTTTTGTTCCCACAGGGGTTTTGCAAATGAGACATAGCGACCAGAAACCAATCCAGCAAAATCTTCACTCCAGAAGCGAAATGGCACTCCTTCCCTTCTGAGCCCTACTGTGTGCCCAAAAATAAGTTTATGACCACATATGGGGTATTGCCATACTCAGGAGAAATTACTTTACAAATTCTGGGGTTCCTTTTTTTCCTTTATTTGTTGAGAAAATGAGAAATTTTTAGCTAAACTACGTCTAATTGAAGAAAAGGGATTGTTTTCATTTTCACTGCCCAATTCTAATAAATTCTATGAAAATCTTGTGGGGTCGAAATGCTCACTACACCCGCAGATGAATTCTTCAAGGGGTGTAGTTTCCTAAATGGAGTTACTTTTTGGATATTTTCATTGTTTTGTCCCGCCAGGGGCTTTGCAAATGTGACATGGCCTCCGCAAACCATCCCTGCTAAATTTGAGCACCATAAGCCAAGTAGCGCTCTTTCCCTTCTAAGCCCTGCCGTGTGTCCAATCAGCAGTGTATGACCACATATGGGATATCTTTTTACTCGGGAGATATTGCTTTACAAATGTTGCAGCGCTTTTTCCCCTTTAATCCTTTTGGAAATGAAAAACAATTTGCTAAACCTGCAATTTTCTTTAAAAAAAAAAAGTAGATTTTAAATTTTTACTGCCTATTTCAAATAATTTCTGCAATAAACCTGTGGGGTCAAAATGCTCACTATACCCCTAGATAATTTCCTTGAGGTGTGTAGTTTCCCAAATGGGGTCACTTTTGGGGGATTTCCACTATTTTGGCACCGCAAAAACCCTTCAAACCCGACATGGTGCCTAAAATATATTCTAATAAAAAGGCCCCAAAATCCTCTAGGTGCTCCTTTGCTTCTGAGGTCGGTGCTTCAGTACATTACCACACTAGGGCCACATGTAGGATATTTCCTAAAACAGTAGAACCTGGGCAATAAATATTGAGTTGCGTTTCTCTGGAAATAATTTCTGTGTTATAAAAAAATAGGATTGAAAATGTTACACATTTCACCTCTACTTTGCTGTAATTCCTGTGAAACGTCTAAAGGGTTAATAAACTTTCTAAAGCTGTTTTGAATACTTTGAGGGGTGAAGTTTTTAAGATGGGATGACTTATTCGGGGTTTCTAATATATAAGTCCCTCAAAGCAACTTCACAACTGAACTGGCCCCTGTAAAAATAGCCTTTTGAAATTTTCTTGAAAATCAGAGAAATTGCTGCTAAAGTTCTAAGCTTTGTAATGTCCTAGGAAAATAAAAGGATGTTCAAAAAACAGTGCCAATCTAAAGTAGACATATGGGGGATGTTAATTAGCAACAACTTTGTGTGGCATAACTGTGTGTCTTACAAGCAGATCCATTTAAAATTTAGAAAAATTCAAATTTTCGCTAAATTTTGATGTGTTTCACAATTAAATACTGAATGTATCGAGCAAATTTTGCCAGTAACATAAAGTCCAATGTGTCACGAGAAAACAATCTCAGAATCGCTTGAATAGGTAAAATCATCCTGAAGTTATCACCACATACAGTGAAACATGTAAAATATAAAAAATTAGACAAAGAGGGAAGGGGTTAATCACCATGTAGACATATATCAACGGTCAGTATAGAGATTTGGCTGTTTATATTTTTTCTACCCAGGAAATAATTATTAAAAGGGGGCATCATCTATGTGCAGAGGAAAGGTTTCACCATCTGAGAAAGGCCTTCTTAACTGTACGAACAGTGAGAAAACAGAAAATATTTTTATGCCTAATAGTTGAAATATTTTAAAAGGGTCTCCATGCTATTAGTAAAATAAATAATATTACAAGTTGTGTATTAGATTATTGTAGCTGGAATGAGGAACATTGGCTTCTGAGTAATACTGCTTTTATAATAGCTAAATAATACCACTATACAGTGCCCATATAATACGGTCTTTTTTTATATTGTGCCGTGCAATAAACACATACTAGTAATAAGACATCATTTTGGTGGATGCAGGTTGGCGAAGGACCCACACTAATAGGGGCCCTGGTATACACCTTGTGGATTTTTGGTAGGCTATAAAAACATGCCAGAGTCGGAAATTGTGGGAGGAGGAAGCTAAAATTATTAGGACTAATAAACTCTTTGCTTTTAACGTCTTGGAGAATATCTAAAAGCTCTGCCTTATACATTGGGATGGGATTATTCTTAAGAATCTCGTAACAGTCAGGATCTAATAACATATCCTCACACGTCTTTTTAGAATTCTCTCTGTTCATGACAACAATATTCCCACCCTTGTCAGATGCCTTTAGCACTATATTCTACTTCTTTTCTAGAGTGACCAACGCTTCTCGTTCAGCAGGCGATAGAGTGTTCTGCATACCATTAGGATCTTGATCCATCTTTTTCAGATACAAGATCAACAAATAAATCAATGTTCGTAAAACCTCCAATAGGCGGTAATATTTTACTTCTAGGTTTTAAACTAGCAAAGGGGCCCTGCCCTGGGACTTTGTTTGGCTCTTCCCATGATCCATCGAAGACATCCAGTCCTTGGTCCGTAATATCCCAGGCACACACAGATCCTAATGGTATGCAGAACAGTCAATCAACTGCTGAAGGAGAGGCGTTGGTCACCCTAGAAAAAAAATCAGAATATAGTTCTAAAGGCATCTGACAAGGCATTACCGCTGGCATCCCCCTCTTACCAGCTGGCGCGAACGCAGGACTGTGTCCCATCACCGGCGTCCCCCTTCTCATACTGTGCTCTCTGTTTTCTCTCCCTCGCTGTCCCATAGGGTGCGTGCTCGTGCCAAGCCTTAAAGTGTCAGTGCGCGCACCAGTGAAATTATCCCCAACCTTTCCTGAGTACCGTGGCTCTTAAAAGTAATCCGGCCCCTTTCCTCTGTGCCTAAGCAATGTTGTGTCTTCCCAGTGTTTTTCATGCAAATGATTCCCTAGCTGTATCCTGTATCTTGTATCCAGTATTTGTGCCCGGTGCCCGTGCCAAGTCAAGTGTCCGAGACAACTTCTGTGTTTAAGTCCTACTGTCTGTCACAGACTCTGTTTGACCATCTGCTACTTCTCTACGCTACATACCTCAAAGCCGTGACAGTTTGCTCAGGCAATGGATCCTGCTAGTCAATCCAAGATGCTGGTCCAATTAGTGCAAGCCGACATGCGTGACCTCCGAGGACGACAGGATTGGCTTCCTCAAGCAGTTAATTCTATTGCTACACATTTGGATTAGGATTCTGTTGCTGTTCCATCTACTCCTCCACCCGCTATCACTCCAGTCAGTTCAAAGTCCGGAATTTTGTTGCCACTTCCATCTCGTTGCAATGGAGATTCAAAAACCTGTAGAGGTTTTATCAACCAGTGCACGATCCACTTCCAGTTGCACGCATATCTCTTCCCTTCAGATTTGACCAAGGTTGCCTTTATTGTCTCCCACCTCTCTGGCAATCCCTTACCATGTGCCAACCCTATCTGGGAACCTGAGGGGCCAGAATCTTCAAACCTGCAATTATTTTTGGAGATTTTTTTTGTACTGTATTTGAAGAACCAGGCCAAATGTCTTCTGCAGCTGCCTCAGTCTCCCACAAGGGAAAATAGACAATAGGGGAGTATGCCATCCACTTCCGTACTTTGGCAGCAGCACTTGCCTGGAATAAAGAGACCTTGGTGGCAACCTTTTAGCAAGGATTAGCTCCTCATATAAAAGATGAGCTAGCAATTCTTCCATCTATATTGGATAACCCTAATTCTTGTGGCTACACAAATTGACAAGAGGTTCTAAGAACGTGCCCTGGAAGTTCGTTGGGAAAAAAAGGTCCTACAGACTGGCTCCCACGTTCCAGAGACCCCTACTGCTTCCTTCGGTGGTTCCCCTTGAAGAGCCTATTCAGGTAGAAAGACGCAGACTGTATGACCAGGAGCGGCAGCGCAGATTTTCATGCAGGATTATGTTTGTACAGTGGCCCCATGAGTAATTTTGTGCATTAATGTCCTGAGAAGCAGGGAAACTGAACACCTAGGGTTAATAGGAGAGACTACCCTAGGTGGATCGACGCCACCTGCAAAATGTTATCTCCTTTGGTGAAGAATCACACTCTATTCCTGATTATCTGGATTTTGTAGTGGCTGCGAATTTCATCCAAAAGTCAGTTTCCACTTGCCCAAAATTCCTCTGGAGAAACCTCTGGCGGTCACTTTGGTGAATGGTCAACCTCTGCCAGATCCAATTCTTTCCGTCACTAAACCTCTGAAGTTGCAAGTGGGAGTTCTTCGCTCAGAACAAATGGCTTTTTATGTCCTGCAAAAAGCTATTAACCCTATCCTGCTTGGACTGCCATGGCTTCGCCAACACGCTCCCGTCCTTGACTGGAATTCCGTAGAGGTCCTCCAGTAGGGATCCCGATGTCTTCACTGCTGCCTTCCTCAGGTTTGTGCTGTCCTGTCCCTGATGCCTCAGTCCCTCTCTGGACTGCTTCTACAGTATGCCTGTTTTGCAGATGTCTTCAGCAAGAAGGAGGCAAAGGTCCTTCCTCCCCATCGTCCCTACGATTGTCCATTTGAATTGCTCCCTGAAGCTTTAACTGCTCGTGGATGGGTTTATCCTCTCTCCTTGCCTGAAACCAATGCCATGTTGGCATATGCCAAGGAGAACCTCGAGAGGGTGTTTATCAGGAAGTCTAGTTCCCCAGCCAGAACCGGATTCTTCTTCGCAGAAAGAAAATATCTCTCCGGCCATGTATCGACTACCATGGTTTAAACCAAATCACTGTCAAGAACAAATACCGCTTGCCGCTAATCTTGGAGTTCTTTGTGAAAATCTTGGCCCCCGCAAATTCTGATTAAGCTGGATCTACACCGGGCTTATAAATTGATCCGACTCCGCAATGGTGACGAATGGAAAACCACATTCAACCGCCGAGATGGTCACTATGAATATCTCGTCATGCTGTTTGGACTGAGTAACGCTCCAGCTGCGTTCCATGATTTTATGAACAACATCTTCTGGGATTTACTGTATGTCTGTGTGGCGGTATATCTGGACGACATCTTGATTTACTCACCAAGTCTGATGACGCGTCGGAAGCATGCTCGCCAAGTCCTGTTGTGGTTAAGGGGAATAACCGCTACGCCAAACTCAAAAAATGCGTATTTGATAAAAAAAATATTTGTCCTTTATGGGCTATATAATTTCTGATCGTGGACTCCAGATGGATCCGGTGAAAGTGAAGTCTGAGAGTGGCCACGTCCTCAAGATCTCTGTGCTATACAGAGATTTCTTGGTTTTTCAAATTTCTATTGTCAATTCTTCCCAAACTTCTCATGTCTTAATGCTCCAATCTATGTTCTCACCAAGGAGGGAGTGAACGCTAAGTTCTGGACCCCTGAGGCAGAGTCGGCATTCACCAACCTTCAACTTTCGTTCTTCACCATCCTGAAGTGTCTCGGCAGTTCTCGTTGGAGATTGACGCTTCTTCCATTGATGCTGTAGCACTTCTTTTTCAAAGAAACTCCAAGGGTATGGCAGTATCCTGTGGCTTCTTATCTAAACTCTTCTCTCCTGCAGAACGCAACTACTCCATTTGGGATCGTGAGTTACTGGCCGCCAAATTAACTTTGGAAGAGCAACCTTGAACACCGATCACAAGAATCACACTTATTTACAGTCTGCACAATGACTGAACCCTTGTCAAGCCAGATGGTCACAGTTCTTTGCCAGACTCCAGTTTTTACTTCACTTCCGTCCTGCAGATAAAAATATAAAGGTTTTGGTTGTTTGAGACAGATGACTCAGAAGGGGACCCTCAACATATCATTGATCCTGCTAGGATTATTTCTGTTAACCCTCTGCAGATTAGAGGCATTCCTCCTGGAAAAAAGTGACTGTTTCTGAGTCTGTACTAACACAGCGACATAACTGTACTGCGCTTTGCGAGAACCCTTTTATGACAGCGCCGTATATATACAGAGGATGTCGGAAAGGAGTTAAAGGCTATGTGAACTTTTGAAAGGCAATTTTTATTGTCTATACAAAGCAGCTGTATCTAGTACTGTTCACTGAATCCATCAGTCCCGCGGACCTGACGGGTTTAGTGACTGTGGGTCCTGCATGTCTCTGACACGCAGGATCCACCTGTAAACTAGGACATCTTTGTTCATAACTTAGATCTGATAGTTTGCAGATGGATCTTGTATACAGGTTACAAATCAGCTGTATCTCAGAAAGTAAAAATATTCTTTAATATAAAGTAATTAGAAAGTTTCACCAAACACATTGATAAATAAATTAGAAAAAGGAACACGGCGCCACACAGGACAATTCAGGATCTGATATAATATTGAAAAAAGGGGGGCGGTTCGACAATTACGCTCACCTCGGGTTGTGGACACCAAAAGGTGTCAACAGAGCTTAGGAAGCTGCAGCCAGGTCCTCATCACAGCCAAACGGAGTTTGCTGTCGGTTTGTAGTACGATTAAGGGTAGGAAAATCGGGACCACCGGCGCGTTTTCAAGATCTCTGCTTGCAGAGATCTTGAAAACGCGCCGGTGGTCCCGATTTTCCTACCCTTAATCGTACTACAAACACATTGATGAGAGATAGAGAGCTACGTATAAAATGTTTTCATATTAAATGATATAACATTGAGCATAACTGACATGCAAAGAAACTTAGTGATATTGCTGGATAGTAGACTTTAGCAATCAGAGAAATAAAACGTAGCTAGTCTTTTCTTCACCTGGGGCAAAGATTCAGTTCGCTGCCCATGCCCTGTCTCTAAATAGCCTTACCCTGACTTGTTGGCCTCATAGATGTTGTTCTGCTTTTCTCTGGATCAATATAGTAGAATAATAGGTTGAACTACATGTACTTTTTTCAAATGAACTTTGTTACAATGTAACACATGAGCCTAGGTTTTTTTTAAGCTTATCAGGTCTACAAAATGTAAGGGGAAGCAGTTAATAGCCAATGCTATGCTGTAGTACTACAATAAGATATACCTACTGTACTATAATTATTATGTAATCAAAAACATAAATGTATTAATACAGATTGAAAAATTATTTCGCATATGCTATTCTTTCTTTTAAACAACAAACTTCAAAAACATATGTCTATGCGATCTTGCTTATTCTATGTCTAGTACCTTAAAACGATTTTTCAAGTCTTATGCTCTTTGTTATTTTCAGAAAAATCCTTTTTTTTTTTTTAAAGTATTTTCTTTGTAGGAAAAAAAAAAGAAGCGAAGTTCAAAAAGAACGGCATTATCCCAGGCTCCCACGGGTACAAGCTGTCATTGCATGCCTAATGAACAGATTTTTTTCATGTGCAGGGATGAATCAGTTTTATTTCTGAAATTATAAACATAACTTCCTACTATTTTTATGCAAAGACAAGTTATGTTATTCTCTCCAGTATAGAAGAGTGTAGACAAATGATAAGCATAAATCAGTTCTCTAATCATTGTCCCGTGGAGGGACTGCTCGTAACTGAATGGTTGCTGAGCTTTGTACAATTTTTCATTGGCAAACCATTGTTTTCTTCTTATTCCTACTAGGCACTTGTATAAAACATGCTTCTTTTGCACTGAGCGAAGGCAGTCATTTCTAAGCATAGCAATGAAGTGTTCACATATGTGACCAATCACTATGTCTTATAATAGCATATGCTACATCTGTCACTTGCTGTCTTATGGTAATCATCTGTGAATCAGATGATGCTTCATTACTATGGCTTATGCTGAAATGGGAAAGTGCAACAATTTCCACAAATGAATGATGTACAAAATGAGTAGGCCAGTAGTGAAATACATGTTATTTTCTGCAACAGTAGTTTCTATATTTAAACTCATGGAATAAAGTCTTTCTATAAGAAATTTTTTGCAATGTGGAAACTGAAACGACAAATGATTGCACTATAAAATTTTAATGAACACTACCTTTTCAAACAACTTATACTAATCTAATAGTATACCTGATAGATATCAACTTTGTAGTTTACAAACTGTTAAATTCTAGTTATTTTATCCATGAAAATTCTGTGTAGTTACTGCCACTAGGTGGCTTCCTTCCTGTAACCTGCTATCGACCCTCTGTTGTCAAGCAAAATTCATCCCTAGTTACAGAAGGACTGCAGAAAGTAGGGATGTGTCTCTTCACTGCCTGCCAATGCAAGTCTATGGAGAGGGGAGGGTGGCAGAAGCAGAGTGAGAAAGAGACAAACACACTGTCTATACATGTCTGAAGAGGGCAGGGGGAGCAGGAGCAGAGTAAGAAAGAAACAGACAGACGTGCTTCAGCTTCTGGTAAGGTTTATCTCACCGCAGTGTTGGATTCTCATATTCTATACTGCTCATTACAGCTGTATAATCTCCTTCATGCTGCTGCAGCTTCTATATATGTGATAGATAGAGATAGGATAGCAGGATTCTCCTCTTCTATGTGTGCAGTGTATAGAAGACATGATAGCCATTAGGTTTCACCCACTAGCTCAGAGTCAATTGAGAATTGGAGATAGAGCCCACAAAGGGGAAAACTGCTAAATAATGCTGAATACAAGTCATATAATGGTCAGAAAGTGTTATTTCTTATGTACACACACACACACACACACACACACACACACACACACACGCGCGCATATAACAGCTTATTCTGAAGAGTCACCTGAAAAGATAGGTACGCTTTCATTTAAAATATATTATTTTACACCACATGGGTGTACAATCAGAATTACTGCATCCCATGGTACAACTTTTCAACCCCTCAACCTTGTTCTTTTTTCAAAGTCAAACATATTTGAAGGTCTTTAAATTGTTATGATGATGATGATTCCTAAAAGCAGTTTCACCTATTAAGAAATACACATTCCACAATGTGCTCCAATGGGATAAACCTGAAGATTAAGATGGAGACTAAGAATTATTTAAGCACTTCTGTTATGCTTACAAATTATAATTAACCAGTAAAAAAATATTATACATTTGGTATTTTTTTTTTCTTAATTGGAACAGGACTGGTTGCCTGACGGTCCATGCAAGCAAATAAGGCGCTACTAACTGGCTAATCCTGATTCCCGGCAGCCATGTAAATTATGCTTGTCACAAATATTAGTCCCAATGTAAGTGCACACATTGAGAGACATTCCTGTCTTTGTTTTCCAGAAAAGAATTGTGCTGCAGGCAACAGAAACATGGCATAATATGATTCTCTTATGCAAAACAAAAAAAGGTAAAAAATAGCTATCACATAACATTTCTGAAAGCAGAGTAAAGCTAAAACATTGCCTGTCTCCAAGAGCAACAAGTAAAATATATGAAATATCTCAAATTGTATAAACAAAAACAGAAGAGTGTAGAATTTGAAAGGCTTTTCACCACTTATGTAGCAGATAACACTTTAAGAGCCTGTGATAGGCAGCTAAAACAAATTAGCTGGCTGCTTTATCCACAGTAAAGTAAAACAATACCGTGTTTCCCCGATAGTAAGACACCCCCGATTGTAAGACGTATCGGGGGTTTCAGGGGGGTCGGCTAATATAAGCCGTACCCCGAAAGTAAGACATATGTCTTACTTTCGGGGAAACACGGGGGTATTGCCGCCTCCTGCCCACTTCCGCGCCGCCCCCCTCTCCATACGTCACCGCGCCGTCCCCTGCACTTGCTCCTGCTGCAACTGCCGGAATCGAAGCGCGCGCCGATTCCGGCAGTTTAACCCATTAAATGCCGCTGTCAATAGTGACAGCGGCATTTAATGTGTTTGACAGAGGGGGGAGCTCCCTCTGTCACCCGATCGGCGCCCCCGCAAACAAATCGCGGGTCGCCGTCGGGTTTCCATGACAGCCGGGGGTCTAACAAAGACCCCCAGGTCTGCCTTCAGCATCTGCCTGTTAGGCGATGCCGGAGGCATGACCTAATAGGTTGCCTGTCAGTTTTACACTGACAGGCAATAATGCTTCGGTATACTAAGTATACCAAAGCATTATATATGCGATCGGCACATCGCATAGTGAAGTCCCCTGGTGGGACTAAAAAAAAAAATGTAAAACAGTTAAATAAAGTTTGTGAAAAAAAAATAAAAAATAATTCGACAATTTTTTTCCAATATAAGACATACCCCGAAAGTAAGACATAGTGGGGCTTTTGGGGATAAAAAGAAAGTAAGACACTGTCTTACTTTCGGGGAAACACGGTATGTAAATAATGAAATATGGATTGAAATCCAGTTTATATTATCTGTCAAAGGTATATTGTTATTTAGATACAGTAGTTGTGATCGGTGAGAGTCTGGGTTCTGAATTCCCATTGATTACCACTCCTCTTCAGCTGCCATTGACTTCTTGATAGCATTCAGCTTCATGCTGTGAACTGAGGTGGTTTTATATACTGTCTATGGCCCTTCTTCAGCATTAATCTTTTGGTTACACGTATGGTAACATTTAATAGGTATTACCGGACACCTTGCCAGTCTTTGGTTTTTCCATGTTCCTGATTTTTACTGTGAAACCTTTGAGACCTAAATGGCAGCCCATAGAAGTATTGATTGAAGTGTATAAAGTTCAAATTTTGTTGATCATGCTGATCTTAAAAATGTTTATAGCTTCAGACTAAAATTGAACTTTGTCAACCTTAGGAACAGCTTAAAAACTTGTCCCTTTCCCACGCGAAAGCCTCTCTGGCCAAGTGTCGCTGTCACTTTTTGGAGTTTGGGAACAAGCCGGCGAAAACTTTGGCTCAAGCCCTGCGCCTACAGAGGGCACTCTCGTTTATTCCCCACATTTCAGATGAACAAGGCCACAAACATATACTTTCTTCCCACAAAGCAGACACCTTCCAGTCCTACTACTCCAAGCTTTATAATGTTAATCGCCCCCTTCACCCACAGGCCCTTTCTGAACGTCAAATCTCCATGGATGACTATTTACAGCGTGCAGGCCTTCCCACTCTCCCCCAGGAGTCTCTCGGTTGTAGAGGACCCTATCACACTTCCTGAACTTGAGCTCGCTATTAAAGAATCTCGTACGGGCAAAGTCCAAGGCCCGGATGGTCTCACTTTGACAAACTACAAAACCTTCCTGCCTGATCTTCAACACCTTTTCTCTCTGCCTATAATTCCCTTGCCACAAATACTACCCTCCCTCCAAACACACTCAGTGCCCACATTTGAGCTATCCCCAAAGATGGCAAAGATCTCTCTGTAGTGTCCATGGCCACGGGCCGTCAGGTTTACTCACCTCCCGACTCCCGCAGCCATGGATCCGTGAGCACTGGTCCCCATCTCCTTCCTAGGAGACGCCAGCGTTCACTTCCGCTCCGGTCTGCTGTATCCTGTAGGGTATCCTGTAGGGTATCCTGTAAAATAATCATCATCATCAACCACATGATTTCCTGTTCTATAAGAAGGCCCCAGCCCTTCTGATCCTTGCCTGAGCATTGTTAGTTATTCCCAAGTCTTTCCTGCAAATGGTCCCTTAGTGTTTCCCGTTCCAGTTGTTACCCGTGCCCTGTTACCTGTTCCTGTATCCCGTGCTGTGTTCTTGTTCCTGTGCCTACAAGTTGGAGTTGTGTCTACTGCACCTGCTGTTGCTTAGCCACATCCAGAGGGATTCGCCACATCTGGCGCAACCTGTGTCATTTGCCACGTCCTGAGGGATTCGCCACGTCTGGCGCAACCTGCGGCACCTGGTGTCATCTGCCATGTCTGGTGTTACCTGCTGCACCAACCTCCATCCATGCCAGAGCTGCGGCCACTGTATGGACTATCCAGGTACCCTTGCGTGGGACTTTGTATTTCTGGGGTTCCTGTTTGGCCAGCTGCCTCCCTGCTATGGCGGTGCGGCCTAGTGGGTCCATATACCCACAAACCGTGACACTCTCCCAATGTTCGAACTATAGACTCATCTCCCTCCTGAATGTGGACCTTAAATTATTTGCTAAAACCCTTTCTACCCGCCTTACCCCCTGCTACAACACATCATCGAGATTAGGTTGGATTCATGCCTACCAGAGACGCTAGAGACAATACTACTAGGGCCATTAACATCCTACATTACCCTTCCACCTCCCCTATCCCGGCCGTTTTCCTATCCACTGATGCCGAAAAGGCCTTTGACCGAGTGGATTGGAAATTTCTTACCCAGACCTTGAAAAATTTAGGACTTGTATCAAACATGCTCCGATGGATTGGATGTCTATACTCACACCCATCTGCGGCAGTTAATATTAATGGTGTACTCTCTGACTATTTCTCTATCACGAACGGTACCAGTCAGGGATGTCCCCTCTCCCCACTCATTTTTATCCTCCCGTTAGAACCTCTCCTCAGATGTATTTGCCAGAATGCTGATATTACAGGTGTCCAAGTTGGTGACACTAAGCATAAAATTGCAGCCTACGCTAATGACCTTAAATTTTTCCTCTTCAAACCATTGATCTCTCTTCCTAACCTTATCTCTGAACTCTCTCAACATACGGCCCTATCTAACTATAAAATTAACCTCCAGAAATCAGAAGCCCTCAATATTTCTCTAACTCAAACTAACTAGCATCCTTAGCCTCAACCTTCCAATTCAAATGATCCCCATCAACACGTCAATACCTGGAGGTTCAACTTACCCCGCACACATCAGGACTTTACCAAACTAGCTTTCCACAACTGCTATCCTCTGTTAAAAAAGACCCAATAGGTGGACTCAAGGTATCTTTACATGGTTTGGTCGTTGTTCGATACTGAAGATGAATGTCCTCCCTAGGATACTTTATTTGTTACAGGCCCTTTCCATCCATATCCCACACTCTCTTAACATAATTGCCTCCCTCTTCTCCAAATTTGTATGGAATAATAAACCAGCTAGAATCACAAAGTCATTACTATATAGAACTAAAAGACATGGGGGGAACTGGATTACCCAATTTTTATGCATACTACAGAGCCACTCATCTCAACAGGTTGGTAGAATGGCATCGTAGTGCTGATACCAAACTATGGGTCCCATTGGAATCACAGTTTTGTTCCTCACTTCTTCAGATTCTACCCTGGTTACCCAACTCTCATTTCCCTTCCCTTCCCACCCCACCTTGGCAATAATCAAAAAGTCTACTGAGGACCAACTTCAACCCTAATTACTTCTCCTTTGCTTCTGATATTGGGCCATCCCTTTTTCACACCAAGCTTATCGGACCCCGTATTTCAGAGATGGGCATCCTCTGGCCGATATCGAGCCACTCATTTTCTGGCAGGAGACTCTTGGCCCTCACTGGAGTCTCTTAATTCTGTTTCTGACCCTTGTCCATTGGGATTCTAGAGAGAGAGCCAACTCCAACATTTTCTTATCTCCCTTCCATCCCCCTCCTCCCTCTCCTGTTCCAACACACCATTAGAACCCCTCTGCGCTGCTAAGGGTCCAGTACGACATGCCCGGTCCTCTATTTATGCTATGTTGGTGTCCCCCCTGACGCAACCTCCACCTCCCTTCGTGAGCAAACGCGAACATGATTTGAACTTATGTTTCTCTGACTCTCAATTAACGAGACTGTATTATCTAACGCATGGGTCGTCTATCTTTAGTCGCATCCAAGAGGCGGTTTACAAAACTCTTATCACAATGGTACTATGTTCCATTCAGACTTCATGTCATGTTCCCAAATGTCTCCTTGCACTGCTGGCGATGCCAGTCTATGGCGGATACCCTCCTACATACTTTTTGGGACTGTTCAGTGTTGTTCCCTTTTTGGCAGGAAGTATGGAGAATAACCTCCTCTTTTTCGGATTACACCATACCTTTCCCTCCAGCCTTCTTCCTGCTTCATCTGAGCGACATTCCCATGACATAACTAAATGTATAAGAATAGACCTTTTGTATTAACAGTGCCCGAGCATGTATACCTGCTCTGTGGAAGCGCACGGAACCTCCCTCTCCCCAGCTCTGGTTCCTCAAATTAGAAGAAATTAAACGCATGGAGGACCTCACTTCTTAGTGGACTAATCAGCATGACATCTTTTCTAAAACTTGGTGCCACTGGATTGTCTATCAAGACACCCGGGAAGACACCATCCTGGCCACCTGAGAAAGAGATTTGAAACATCCTGAGATGTGATGTGGTTCCATGTGTCTACAATGATGGATCCTTCCCCCACTTTTTTTTCCTCCTCCCTTTCTCTTTCTCCTTTCTTCCACTCTCCTTTCCCTCTCTCTTCTAATGTTGATTTGCCGAATTATATTTGTTTTCTGATGCAATATATTGGGCCTGCGTGCCCTTTACCCAGGCATATGTTTTTGTTTTTTTTTTCTTTTTTCTTTTTATCCCCTCCCCGTTCTGTGAGATTTCCCGTGATCCATTTTTTCTTTTTTGTATCCCCAATTTCTTATACTTTTGAATTAGTATAACGGTTAAACAAGTAATTGACAAAAAAGGTTTATAAAGCTACTAGCAATCTAAAAACAAAAAAGGTATTAAATAGAAACTTACCTCATAAATTCCATCTCAGTCCTCTAAAATTTTGGAAAACCTCTTTAGTACTTATTCCTGTGTTGATTCATATAAAGGAATATATAGTTTTTTAATTTTCTAAGGAACTGCAACCAACTTTTGTAGTTTCTTTTCAATAGGGAGTGAAAAAAATCATACAATTTCTAAAGGCTTTTAAATATTTTCAGTAGTAATATTGTTTATTAACTTCTACTAATAATAGAGATATAAAAGAAGCAACAAAACAAGAGGAAAACAAAGATTAAACGAGACATACAATGACAACTAAAGCTAAACACATGTATTATATAATAACCTGTAGATAATGATCAAATAATGTCCAAAGCAGTGTACTAATGTCAGTGGCAGATTAAGTAGACCATGGGCCCTGGGCTCTTTCCCAAACTTGGGCCCCCCTTCCGCGCCGTAACTATTTTCAACACTACCTTTTTGGGCAAGCATTAACAAATGGGTGTTTTACGATTCCCCTTGTCACAGGGCTGTGTCCCTACATACTGACAGTATCACAATGTGCAGGGACACATCCTCCTGACAAGAGGAATTGTCTATCAGTCCTGGACTGCAGAAAGACTTTTTGTGAAATACAAGGATTTCCTATAATAAACATGTCAGGAGAGGTGACAGATTCTCTATAAATCTAGTGACTCACAGGTAACGACGTCTCAGATTCTAGTAGTTTTTTTCCTCTTTTCTTCTCCATCCGGTCTAGAGCTCATGACAACTTCTCCCAGCCATGACTCATTTCTGCAGAATTTGCCACTCAGATGTCTTTGGCTCCTCACTTTTCCAACATTTCCACACATATAAACGAAAATAAAGTTATCATGGTGCCACATACTGTGCCCCTAAATATAATAGCACCAAACACTGCTGTTAGGGATCTGCCAGGTACTACGTCTAGGTATACTCCTGGGATTAATCAATCCACACCTGAGGCCAGACCTGTTCGACTGACACCATCTCCCACCAACCAGGGTGGCAGGCTCAGGAGTGGGAGAGCCTATCGCGGCCTGGTCAGTCGGAGTTAGCTCCGCCACCTGTCCTTTATTACCTGCCGTGTTCTCTTCCTCAGTGCTTGTAATTCTTCTGGATTCCTGGCCCCACTGCTGCTTGCTCCAGCCTGCTTCTGCCGTGCTTCTGCCTTGCTGCAGTTCCGCTTAACCTGCTTTGCTTTGCCCCTGGCTTGCTTCCTTCTCCGTGCTCACTTTGGTATACTCCACTTCATCCTGGTCCTGACTACTCATTCACCGCTCCGTTTCCTCACGGCGTTCCGTGGCTACTGCCCCTTCCCTTGCGTGTTCCCTGTTTGTTCTCCCGTGCACTTAGACAGCGTAGGGACCGCCGCCCAGTTGTACCCCGTCGCCTAGGGCGGGTCGTTGCAAGTAGGCAGGGACAGGGCGGTGGGTAGATTAGGGCTCACTTTCCCTTCACCTCCTTCCTGCCATTACCTAATTACAAGCCCATACCTAGTCTACCATTTCTCCTACTCTGACGCTATCATGGACCCCCTTGAGACCCTGACCCAGCAGATGCAGGGCCTCTCCCTACAGGTCCAGGCCCTGGCCCAGAGGGTCAACCAGGGTGACGCTGCCTTAGTAGTACCCCTCACCTCACCTCTAGAACCCGACCTCAAGTTACCTGACCGGTTCTCAGGGGACCGTAAGACGTTTCTCTCCTTCCGGGAGAGTTGCAGACT
This sequence comes from Rhinoderma darwinii, assembly GCF_050947455.1. Lineage (NCBI taxonomy): Eukaryota > Metazoa > Chordata > Amphibia > Anura > Rhinodermatidae > Rhinoderma > Rhinoderma darwinii. The sequence goes on from NC_134687.1 coordinate 444,451,719, forward strand.
GTATTTCCGCCTAAAACCCCACTCCTCAGGTTCCGAGAAACAGCGGGTGGGTATCATCATATCCCGACTCCAGGAAGGGCCCCAAGAGTGGGCCTTCTCCTTGGCTCCTGACGCCCCTGAACTTTCCTCTGTTGATCGTTTTTTCTCTGCCCTCGGACTCATTTACGACGAGACTGACAGGACTGCTTTAGCCGAGAGTCAGCTGGTGACCTTACGTCAGGGTAGGAGACCGGTTGAGGAATACTGTTCTGATTTTAGAAAGTGGTGCGTAGCTTCTCGGTGGAACGATCCGGCCCTAAGGTGCCAGTTTAGTTTAGGATTATCTGACGCCCTGAAGGATCTGCTGTTTAGCTACCCCTCTTCTGACTCCCTTGACCAGGTTATGGCCCTAGCAGTACGACTTGACCGACGTCTCAGGGAACGTCAGCTTGAACGCTTCAATGTGCTCCCCTCTGACTTTTCCGCGATCCCCCCCGAGGTCCCGTCTCCTCGCCCCTCCACGGAGGACTCGGAGGTACCTATGCAACTCGGGGCCTCCATGTCCCCTCGACAACGTAGGGAGTTTCGCAGAATGAATGGTCTCTGCTTCTACTGTGGGGACGACAAGCATCTACTGAACACCTGTCCCAGGCGCAAGAATAAGAAGCCGGAAAACTTCCGCGCCTAAGTGATCATCGGGGAGGTCACTTGGGCGCACAGGTATTTCCCGTTAATGTGAAACGCAATAAAATTTTGCTTCCCTTTCAGGTCTCGTTTGCTGGCCGGTCTGCCACGGGCAGTGCTTTCGTGGATTCTGGCTCATCTGCTAATATCATGTCTGTGGAATTTGCTATGTCTCTAAAGATGCCTTTTATTGATTTACCTTATCCTATCCCTGTAGTAGATATCGACTCAACTCCCCTTGCTAATGGTTATTTTACTCAGCATACTCCTGTTTTTGAACTCCTGGTTGGCTCCATGCATTTGGAGCAGTGCTCTGTACTGGTGATGCAGGGATTATCGTCTGATCTGGTATTAGGTCTTGCCTGGTTGCAGTTGCATAATCCCACGTTTGATTGGAATACTGGGGAGCTTACAAAATGGGGTAATGAATGTCTTATGTCATGTCTTTCTGTTAACTCTATTTCTCCCCGGGAGGAGGTAAACACGCTTCCGGAGTTTGTTCAGGACTTCTGCGATGTGTTTTCTAAGGAGGCCTCCGAGGTGTTGCCCCCCCATAGAGATTGCGATTGCGCCATCGATTTGGTGCCTGGTGCCAAGCTTCCTAAGGGTAGGATATTTAATCTTTCATGTCCTGAACGTGAAGCTATGAGGGTGTATATCCAAGAATGCCTGGCCAAGGGTTTCATTCGCCCCTCGACTTCTCCTGTAGGTGCTGGCTTCTTCTTCGTGGGGAAGAAGGATGGTGGTCTTAGGCCGTGCATTGATTATCGTAACCTGAATAAGGTCACCGTAAGGAACCAGTACCCACTTCCTTTGATTCCGGATCTTTTTAATCAGGTTCAGGGAGCCCAATGGTTTTCTAAGTTCGATCTACGGGGGGCATATAACCTTATCCGCATCAAAGAGGGGGATGAGTGGAAAACTGCGTTCAACACACCCGAGGGTCATTTCGAATACCTGGTCATGCCCTTTGGGTTGTGTAATGCCCCTGCTGTCTTCCAGAATTTTATTAATGAAATCCTGAGAGATTACCTGGGTAATTTTCTTGTTGTGTACCTTGATGACATACTGGTGTTTTCCAAGGACTGGTCCTCCCACGTGAGCATGTCAGGAAGGTGCTCCAGGTCCTTCGGGAGAATAATCTGTTTGCTAAGACTGAAAAATGTGTCTTTGGGGTACAGGAGATACCATTTTTAGGGCAAATCCTCACTCCTCATGAATTCCGCATGGACCCTGCCAAGGTTCAGGCTGTGGCGGAATGGGTCCAACCTGCCTCCCTTAAGGCGTTACAGTGTTTTTTAGGGTTCGCCAACTATTACAGGAGATTTATTGCCAACTTCTCGGTCGTCGCTAAGCCTCTTACGGACCTTACTCGCAAGGGTGCTGATGTCCTCCATTTGCCCCTTGAGGCCGTCCAGGCCTTTGAGACCCTCAAGAAGTGCTTTATCTCGGCCCCCGTGCTGATTCAGCCCAACCAAGAGGAGCCATTTATTGTGGAGGTTGACGCATCCGAGGTGGGAGTGGGGGCCGTCTTGTCCCAGGGTACCAGCTCCCTCACCCATCTCCGCCCCTGTGCTTACTTCTCTAGGAAGTTTTCGCCCACAGAGAGTAACTATGATATTGGCAACCGCGAACTTCTAGCCATTAAATGGGCTTTTGAAGAGTGGCGGCACTTCCTGGAGGGGGCCAGACACCAGGTAACGGTCCTTACGGATCACAAGAATCTGGTTTTCCTAGAATCGGCCCGGAGGCTTAATCCTAGACAAGCTCGGTGGGCACTATTCTTTACCAGATTTAATTTCTTGGTTACCTATAGGGCTGGGTCCAAGAATATTAAGGCTGATGCTCTGTCACGTAGTTTCATGGCCAATCCTCCTTCCGAGAAGGATCCTGCTTGTATTTTACCCCCTGGTATAATCGTTTCTGCCACGGATTCTGATTTAGCTTCTGATATCGCGGCTGATCAGGGTGCAGCTCCCGGGAACGTCCCTGGGGACAAACTGTTTGTTCCCCTGCAATACCGGCTAAGGGTACTCAGGGAAAACCATGACTCCGCTCTATCTGGTCATCCTGGCATCTTGAAAAACCTAAAGGAAAAAAAAGAGTACACAGCGCCACATGGTGCAAGATAAACCTGATGGAAAAGGTTGAAAAATGTAAAAGTAGGTGATCGCGCTCACCTTAACAGGTTGTACAATTCAGGTACAACACTGATGTGAGCATGTAAGAAATGAAACAAATAGCTGCTGCTCCCCAATCCAGATGCCGGTATCATGGAAGCGTGGTACCGCAATGTAATAGTAAAATAGGAAAAAATGTATGGATATACAGGGGAGCGCTACTAATAAGTAAACGGGTAACAGTGGTAAATTCCTTGATTTATTAAATATAGGCAACGCGTTTCAACACAGGACATGTGTCTTCGTCAGGCCAAGGAAGAACAAACAGTGCAAAGAGACATCTTAAATAATAAGCCAAACATGATTAAAAAATCCACAGCAGCCTGAAAAAACCGCGAAAGCAAAGCTCATGGAGAGAGCTGTCAGTGACGTCATATAAACAGATGTTAAATGCGGGACTCGCAATCCAGCCAAAAAACAACAAACAACATCACTAAGTGATCCTGCAATTAATACTGCATCATTTTGTTGATGCATGTAAAATGTCAGAACAATGTAAAGTCAAAATAAAACGGGATACGCAATATTACATTATGCGCTGTGAAAATAAAAAAGCAGAGGAACACATTTAAAAGACAGCAGGAGAAACAATAAAGAGTTAAAATAACTCTGTAATATCTACGTGTGTCCTGGCTGAGTCCACAGGAGAAGCGCAGGCAGTGGAGGAATAAATCAAGCTGTTAGCGAACGGCACGAAAGAGTTCCCTGTAGTTATGGCAACGGAGCAGAGACGGAGGCCGCAGAGGGCCAAAAAGAGAAAAAGAGCAAAACGAGGTAAACAGAACAAGATCTCCAGAGGGAGAAAAGAGTTGGAGGGACGGGAAAAGGATGGGTGAGTGAGCAAGGACATATAGGGGAGTTACAGATACCATGTAAATAGATAAGAACACATATTAAAAAAGGATTAAATAGTTGAATAAAACAGTCGCAAGGATATTGTAAAAGGCTGATAAGTTATAAAATATGGCAGAATAAATTAAATACAATTTAGGAATGAAACACAGAATGAAAAAAACAAAAAACAAAAACATTTCGTTCAATTAATGAATAAAAAAATGTGCAATTAATAAATAAAATAAAAATATATAAATTGATGATAATAATAATAATGCATTAATAATACATAGTTCATAAATATTACATAAAATGCCAAAAAATTACATAGGGAAGTAAAAATACTTCAACATATGTAAACAGAACAAAATGATGTGTAGTGGGTTTAATCCAGTGAGGATTCAGATAAATCATTGAGGCCACTGGGTTGTAAACAGGAGAGCTTGAATATCCAGAAATTTTCTCTCTGTTTCAATCTAGTAAATCTATCGCCATATGAGGGGGGGATATATTCTATTGGGGTGACTAGGATATTGCTGAAATCACTATTGTGCACTGTGATGTAGTGACGAGACACACTATGTTTCATAAATCCAATTTTCACATTAGATCTATGTTTATTGATCCTACATCTTAGTTGTTGTGTGGTTCTTCCCACATATTGAAGATTGCAAGGACATTTTAGCAAGTATATTACAAAATTATTGCTACAGTTGATGAATGATTTTATTGGGAAGGATTCACTAGTTGTGGAGGACATAAAGGTTTTGCAACCATGTGTGATATTGGTGCAACACATGCACCTCAGATGTCCACAGCGGAAAGAGCCACTGATAGGAGGAAGTGTATTGTGTGTTTTCAAGCCTATATTCCTCAATCTACTGGGTGCTAAAAGGTTGCGTAACGTTTGGGACCTTCTGAACGTGATTGAGGGTTTGTCAGGGAGAATACCTTTCAGATATGGGTCGCTTTTCAGAATATGCCAGTGTTTTTTAATAATGTTCAAACATGCTTTGCTTCCGGAATTGTATGTAGTAATAAAATTGTACCCAAATTGGTTGGAATCGTCACTTTTCTTATTTTTTATTATTCTATTAGGGGGTATAATACATGAGGCTTGTGTGAGTTTGGATGCTTTATGCATTGCACCTTTTATTAGACTGTGCGGAAAATGTTTCTCCTTAAAACGTTTTTTTAAAATAGTGCATTCTGAGTGAAATTGCTTATTGCTAGAGCAATTCTTTCTAATGCGCCTAAATTGCCCAAATGGTATGTTACAGAGCCAGGAGGGATGGTGCGCACTTTTGAAGTCTAAATAGCTGTTGACGTCAACAGTTTTAAAATGTGTATTAGTGGTAAAAAGACTCTTATCATCTTTGTTGATGACAAGATCTAAAAAATCAATTGAAGAGGAGGAATATTTGTGGGTAAAAGTCAGACCAAAGTCATTAGTATTTAGAAAATTGATGAAAGATATTGCCTCTGTTTCATTCCCCTTCCAAATAAAAAACAGATCATCAATATATCGTCTGTACAATACAATGTTGTCCCTAAATGAATGGTTATCAAAAATAAAAAGATCCTCAAAAGTGCCCATAAAAAGGTTTGCATATGAAGGGGCATATCTAGAACCCATTGCACATCCCCTTCTTTGTCTAAAACATTGTTCGTTAAAAGTAAAAATATTGTGTTCTAGAATAAAAGCTATGCACTCTAAAAGAAAAAAGGACTGAGAACGAGGTACATGACTATCGGATGTTAAAAAGGACTCCATGGATAATAAACCCTTGTCATGAGGGATATTGGTATATAGGGCCGATACATCCGCTGTCAGGAAATTAAGACCAAGAGAACCATGTAATTTATTTAGATCACCAAGGTCCCTAATGAGTTGCGTGGAATCCTTGAGGTATGATGGAAGTTTAACTACCAGAGGCTGGAGGTGAAGATCAATAAAATGGGACAAGTTGCTCGTAAGAGAGCCCATACCGGAAATAATGGGGCGTCCTGGGGGGTTGGTGATAGATTTGTGGACTTTAGGGAGGTGATACATGAAAGGTAGATTAGGGTGGTTTATGTTTAAAAAATTAAATTCTTTTTTGGATAGAAGTCCATCACTAAAACCTCGTCCAATTAATGCTTTGTATTTAAAAGTATAGGACGTAAGGGGGTTATTCGGCAATTTTTCGTAAAAGGTAGTGTCTGATAGTAATCTGAGAGCCTCATCTGTATAATCTTTACGATTCTGCACCACTATCCCTCCCCCTTTGTCAGCTGAGCGGATTACAATAACTTCATTGTTAGATAATGTTTTCAAAGCTTGCCTTTCTGATTTGGTGAGATTATCCATAAAAAAGTTTTCTTTAGGGCGATCAAGGGACTGAAATTCGTTGTTCAATAAGTTGGAAAAAGTCTCTAAGGCAGACCCACGATGATGTATTGGATAGAAATCAGATTTGGGTCTCACATCAACCCTGATGGGTAAAATTTCTTGGTGAATTGTTTGATTAGCAAAAGGCACGGAGGGGTTAGGTGTGGGGTTAGTTAAAGACCCAGAAGGTGGTGCTATAGCAAAATGTCTGAGTAATGTTAATTTTCTGATGTACCTATTGAGATCCATAAATAGATCAAACCCTTTAGGTGAACTGGAGGGACAGAAGGACAAACCCTTAGAGAGTAAGTTGAGTTCATTCTCTTTAAGAATGTAATCGGATAAGTTAAATATTTTTTTGGGGTCAAGTGGATTAGATTTGCTCACTAGTGTTTCTGATTGTTTATCTGTGGAGGTTCTATGTTTCTTCTTTTTCCCTCCTCTGCAACCTCTAAATCTGTGTCCATTTTTCTTTTTAATGGTTGTTTCTGTATTAAGGGGAAAAAATGTGTGATGGTTTGAGATTTCGGACTCTTCAAAAGTGGTAATAGCACTGTTGTTGTTTTGGAAATCGGAGTGATGGGTGGCATCGTTAGTTGTGAAGGAAGCCCTAAAAAAGAAATTGACGCATAGGTGTTGTTGGTTAAGCTGGAATGTCCTTCAACATGAGTGGTGTCAGTTTGACCCAATAGCTCATCAGACTGTGGTACTAAAGACGGGAAATTATTGATAGGAGTGACTTGAGAGGGAGAGGGTAAAGTAGTATCATGGGTGGTTAGATCAAGTAAGGAAGAAGAACGATGTTCTATCCCAATCATTTCGATAGAGTCATTGAAACTAGTTGCTCCAATGGGATGGCTGTGTGCTGAATTAGATGGAATATTGAGAAGTTTTAGTCGTGCCTCTAACTCAGAGGGTGCAAAGGCATTCATAGGGACTGAACTGACAATGATCGGATTCTGAAGTATATGTGTATATGGGATCAAGGTGGCTGTTGGTCCTAAAGTGGGAGGGATGGGAATAGTTGATGTGTGTGTAGTTGTTTTATTTTTATTTTTATTAATATTACTATTGTAATTCCTGGAATTATGAGGATAGGAGATTTGTCTATAGTTATTGGACTGCCTTTTGGAATGATAAGGTGTCCGATTAAGCATATTGAAAGGCCCCTGTGGTCTTTGGGGATTGTCAAAATGAGTGTTTGTTAGAACTGGAGTTGATATGCGGTCAGAGGTCCAATCCCCCCTGGTGTTAGAAGCATAGTCTGATCTGTCTCTCGTTAGTTTTTTGGCTTTCTTCTGAACAATTTCTCGCTCATATTTATTAAGCCTATCCTTAGTGGACAACCCTAATTTGTTAAAGTCGGGGTGGTCAGTGTAAATATTAAGTTGGTCTCTGATGTTATTAATTTGAGCTGCTAGCTCTAAGGTTACAGCATTTCTTTTGTCAGAAATCTTCTGGCATCTTGGGCACCAAACACCTCATTACCAGAAACTATTGGTGGCCTGGGTTGCCTAAAGACGTTAGGGCTTACGTCGCCGCTTGTGAGGTTTGCGCTAGGTCCAAAACCCCTAGGTCCCGACCTGCGGGCCTACTACGTTCCTTGCCCATTCCCCAGAGACCTTGGACCCATATCTCCATGGATTTTATCACCGATTTGCCTCCATCTCAGGGCAAGTCGGTGGTGTGGGTGGTAGTAGACCGCTTCAGCAAGATGTGCCACTTTGTGCCCCTTAAGAAGCTACCTAACGCCAAGACGTTAGCTTCTTTGTTTGTGAAACACATCCTGCGTCTCCATGCGGCCCCAGTCAATATCGTTTCTGACAGAGGGGTACAATTTGTTTCCTTATTTTGGAGAGCTTTTTGTAAAAAGTTGGAGATTGATCTGTCCTTCTCCTCCGCCTTCCATCCCGAAACTAATGGCCAAACGGAAAGGACTAACCAATCCCTGGAACAATATTTAAGGTGTTTCATCTCTGACTGTCAATTCGATTGGGTCTCATTCCTTCCCCTTGCTGAATTTTCCCTGAATAACCGGGTCAGTAACTCGTTAGGGGTCTCCCCGTTTTTCTGTAATTTCGGGTTTAACCCAAGGTACTCCTCCGTTTCCCCTGGTTGTTCCAATAATCCTGAGGTAGAGGATGTTCATCGGGAACTGTGCACTGTCTGGGCCCAGGTTCAGAAGAACCTAGAGGCGTCCCAGAGCGCACAAAAGATTCAGGCGGATAGTAGACGTTCTGCTAACCCCCGGTTTGCCGTCGGGGATTTGGTCTGGTTGTCGTCCAGGAACTTGCGCCTTAAGGTCCCGTCCAGGAAGTTTGCTCCCCGATTTATTGGACCTTATAAGATCATTGAAGTCCTCAACCCTGTATCCTTCCGTCTGGAGCTGCCCCCATCCTTTCTCATACATGACGTCTTCCATGCCTCCCTCCTTAAACGCTGCTCCCCGTCCTGGTCCCCCTCGAGGAAACCTCCTGTTCCCGTTCTCACCCCTGAGGGGGTGGAATTCGAGGTGGCCAAGATTATGGACAGTAGGATGGTCCAGGGCTCCCTCCAGTACCTGGTCCATTGGAGAGGATACGGGCTGGAGGAGAGGACTTGGGTACCTGCCCGTGATGTTCACGCTGGGGTATTGATCAGGAGGTTCCACCTTCTCTTCCCTACTAAACCGGGTCCTCTTAGTAAGGGTCCGGTGGCCCCTCATAAAAGGGGGAGTACTGTTAGGGATCTGCCAGGTACTACGTCTAGGTATACTCCTGGGATTAATCAATCCACACCTGAGGCCAGAACTGTTCGACTGACACCATCTCCCACCAACCAGGGTGGCAGGCTCAGGAGTGGGAGAGCATATCGCGGCCTGGTCAGTCGTAGTTAGCTCCGCCCCCTGTCCTTTATTACCTGCCGTGTTCTCTTCCTCAGTGCTTGTAATTCTTCTGGATTCCTGGCCCCACTGCTGCTTGCTCCAGCCTGCTTCTGCCGTGCTTCTGCCTTGCTGCAGTTCCGCTTAACCTGCTTTGCTTTGCCCCTGGCTTGCTTCCTTCTCCGTGCTCACTTTGGTATACTCCACTTCATCCTGGTCCTGACTACTCATTCACCGCTCCGTTTCCTCACGGCGTTCCGTGGCTACTGCCCCTTCCCTTGCGTGTTCCCTGTTTGCTCTCCCGTGCACTTAGACAGCGTAGGGACCGCCGCCCAGTTGTACCCCGTCGCCTAGGGCGGGTCGTTGCAAGTAGGCAGGGACAGGGCGGTGGGTAGATTAGGGCTCACTTTCCCTTCACCTCCTTCCTGCCATTACAACTGCACGCCTGAATATAATAATACCATACAGTGTAAAACACCACATACACACAGCCCCCTGTACATAGTGCCACACAAAGCCCCTGTAGATATTACACACTCCCATAGATAGCGCCACACACAGACCCCTGTAGATATCACCCATCCCCCGCCATAGAGAGCGTTACACAGCACTTCCCCTCTTGTAAATAGCTCCAAAAAAATAAAATAAAAAGAGCGCCACACACATACCGCTGTGGATAGCTCTACACAGCCCCCCTTGTATAGAGTGAAACACAGCCCTCCCCTTTGTACATAGTGTCACACAGCGCTCCCCCTTGTATATAGTGTCACACAGCACTCCCCCCATTGTATATAGTGTCACACAGCGCTCCCCCCTTTGCACAGTGTCATAAAGCACTCCCCCCTTGTATATAGTGTCACAGAGCACTCCCCCCTTTGTATACAGGCCCACACAGCGCTACCCTCCCCCTTGTATATAGGGCCACCCAGCACTCCCCCTTGTATATAGTGTAATGGAGCAATCCCCCCCTCTTTGAATATATACACCGATAGTCCCCACCTAAAAACATATATATACAGTTTACTTACCTTACCCCGTGGCGGCCGCTCCATCTGGACGCGTGTGAACCCTCCGGACTAGACGCATGCGCAGACCAGCGTGATGCAGTACCTCATCACGCCGGCCTGTGCAGGGAGTATTCCCAGCGCCTTATGGGCTGCAAGCCGAACGTAACCTGCAGCCTATAGTATTCATGTGTATCTAAGTCCTGAGGACTCAGATACAAATTAATGTGGCTGCCGCTAGCACCGGGGCCCCCTCCGGTGCTAGCGACACCACCGGGCATGAGGAGGCCCGTGCGATCATGTGCGGTTCGGCCGGCCATGGGCCCCCCGGGAGCCTTGGGCCCCCCCGGGAGCCTTGGGCCCAGGGCGGCTGCCCGAACTACCCTAATGATAATCCGCCATTGACTAATGTGTTACAACGCTACAAAGGTCGTAAAAGCTTTACAACATAAGTCATAAGTAATGCTTGCCAAGTACTTGATATTATACAGTATATATGCATTCCCACATGGAAAATAGATATATTTTCAGCATTTCAAATACCATCTAATGTAGTTTTGAGATAAAGAGAACATTATTAGAATGAAGAAGATTTATGTAGTAGTGAAAAATGGAGCAATCTGTACCAAATTAAACAAGTGGCATAATATATTTGGTGCAACTCGCTAGGCATGTATGAGACATTTCTCTTCCTTGCTGTAATGGAATCACTAGTTAAACAATTCCCACAGAGTGCAAGTTATGGAATTGCTCTGTAAGAGATTCCCCAAAGGCAGCTGGAAACTGTCAGGAATAAGCATGCAAATAATCTGCTACCTCAAGTCCGTCACTACTCTGATCAGCCGAGTCTAAGGCTACGCTATGGTATTTACTAGAGCCCACCGCAAGGCGGGTTGGATTTGACTGCATAGAACCCAGGTTGCATTAACAGAATACGGGGTTGGACAGGAGGTGTCTTAGCGCAAGCGCAGACATCACAAGCCAAAGGAGCTAACATCATGAGATAAAGATGGCCACCAGTAGAGCGTGAGACTAATCTTTTAGTACCAGTTATCCCTGGATGGCCACACATAACAGAATCATGTAACTCAGTGAGCAAACTAAATCTGAACTGAGGAGGTACAAACAATTTCCCAGCAGGAAGGGTTTGCGGAGCGAGATGATGACATTCTTTATTCTCAGTTGCAAGATCAGGCAATATTGCAGAAACCACTATGGCCTTAGACAAAATAGGTTCAGGCTGAAGTACAATGGGACAGTCATACGATCTATGAGGAGGGAGAGATTTACAACCGATTTCAGAAAAGACCTCATCAAAATCTTAAATGCACTCAGGCAATGATGGTGTGTTGCAAGATACATTAGTAGTAGACAGAGATCTGCAAGATTCAGAACATTTAGGATTCCACTTAATCAAATCTGCTTTGACACAATCAATAACAGGATTATATGTCTGCAACCATGGGATAACCAATATTATCTCAGAAGGCACATTTTCTAGGATAAAGAACGAAATTAGTTCAGTATGTAAAGTACCCACTTCCAAAGTAACAGGCAGAGCAGAGAACTAGACCGACCCCTGAGAGAGAGAGAGAGAGAGAGAGAGAGGGGTATTATCTATAGCAGACACTTTGACAGGGCTACTCAGTTGAACGAGGGGAATAGACAATTTTTTAGCAACCTGAAAATAAAAAAAATTAGCCGCAGAACCACAATCTACAAAAGCCTGACTAGAAGTACAAACATTATTCAACAATACATTAACAGGCAAAAGGATTCTTTGAGAAAATGTGGGAAAATTCTGACTGCCCAGATGGCATTCCCAGGGACAATCTAGGCTCTGAAGTTTGAGAGCTGGACGTTTGGGTACAGTTCTTGAGCATATGACCAGCATCCCCACAACAGAAACAAAGCCCTCTGCGTTTTCGGAAAAGTCTCCGCTCTTGAGAAGAGATCATGGAGCCCAACTGCATGGGCTCTTGTGCATCAGATGAAGGGATCTCAGCGCAGGGAAGGGGAGAGAACATTGCAGATTTGAATATTTTCCGCTCTCATAGACGTCGGTCAAAACGCACAAGAGTCATAGTACCCTCTAAGGTGGAGGGCAGAGGGTAATTTATTAGGAGATCTTTCAAGGTTTAAGAATGGCTTCGCAAATTGAGATCAGAGCACTGCATCATTCCACTGTAAAGAGACGGACCACCGTCTAAATTCCGAACAGTATTCTTCTACAGGGTGCCGTCCCTGCTGGAGAGATAACAGATCGGCCTCAGCCACTGCAGTGATATCTGGCTCACATTAATTTAAAACTAGGGCCGCAAAGAAGGTCTCAACCGAAAAAAGTTCAGGGGCATCAGGTCGCACTGAAAAGACCCAGGTTTGAGGATCTCCTTGCAACAGTAAAATAATGAGACCAACTCACTGCTGCTCAGTTCCAGAGGAAAGGTCTTAGCCGAAAATATTGTGTTGAATCCTTTCAGCCAGATCTTGTACCAACTGAGTCAGACCATGCATATTTTCCACTAGGCCGTGCATGGGTTTCACAGTGGAAAGATATTTTTAAAGGGCTTGTGAATATGTAATGGAATCACTAGTTGAGCAATTCCCCCAGAGTGCAAATTATGGAATTGCTCTGTAAGCGATCCCCCAAAGGCAACTGGAACTGTCAAAAATAAGCGTGCAAATAATCCGCTACCTCAAGTCCATCACTACTCTCATCAGCAGTAAGGCTACTCTATGGTATTCACTAGAGCCCACCACAAGGTGAGTTGGATTTGGCTTCATAGAACCTAGGTTGCATTAACAGAATACGGTGTTGGACAGGAGGTGCAATGCAGGCAATAGCTGAACGTAAAACCAAACAGCCAGAAGGTAAACAGCAACAGAGTTCACAACCAGGAGAGAGTTTGTACAAATCAGAAAAATACCAGGAGTTGCAGAGGTCAAAACCAGCCAAGAGCAGAATGTCCAAATCAGTAAGCTAAAGGGTTAATCTAAAGACAGAGCCGAGGCCCAGTTCCAAGAATCCAAATAGTCAGGTGATAGAGGGAGTAGCCAGGAGCTTAAAAAGGGGGTTAAACTATGTCATATTGCTAGGATATGACATCACGTGCTCTCCAACCACAATCCTTAGAATTTTAGAGCAGCATGCACTAGCTAAGCGCTGGGAGCATTGCTGTGCAGGGAACTGCAGCACATCAACATTTAAATGGAGCGGTGTTGCAAGTCACAACAGGTGGCTGTGAGCTGGAGAAAAGTCAAAAGGGACCTTATTCTTAAAATCTGCGGGAGTCCTAGAGGTTGGACCCCACCAATCATAATGTTATGGTATATTCTAGTGATCTGCCATAACAGTATATGATGCGTATACCCCTTTAATCAATTTGACTTATTTTATGACTCCTCTTAGCCGTTCCACTTTAGATACTTAAAAAACTTGAGGTAAGAATAAACAAAAGTGTTAAAAATACATATTAAATTTGATATTTTACATATACCCCTTTTTTAGCATAATAAAAAAAATAGAAATTTGAGACAAAATTCTGGCATTGTGCTTATTAACTTTCTCTTCCTTTAGATTATTTTTATTGTTAACCAAAGAGCGCTACTGTCACTTCTCGGAGGACAAAAATACATTTAAAATGATTATGTATTTGAACAATTTATAAAAACATTAAAATCTCCATCTGCAATTAGTTTATAATGGTGTTATGCCTTCTTTTGTTCATAACTTGGTGTATAGAAGACATTAGGATACATTTTATATGGTCTTCTCATTAAATCAGCTGATATATATTTTCAATAACATGTTTAGCTTCCATATGTTACAAAGAAATAAAATAACAAGGAAAAACGAAATATTATTTTAATGAATAAGAAATACTATTTAATGACCCTAGAATGTAATACTTTTAAAGACTATCATATTTTTAGATATTTTATTGACATGTACTTAACATCTTCTAGATTTGTAATAATACTTTTTCTTCAGATTCAAATATAAGAGAATGAAAACTCTAAATTGGCTTTTGGAAACAGTGCAGCATGAGACTTAAGCTAAAGAATAAATCTTTAAAGTCATCGATAGACCATGTATTAATATAAAATTATATAATGACTGAACTTCTACTTTAACAGTGTAATTAATTTATTACTTCTGGCTAGCAGATGTGCCCTGGTTCAGGCCCAGCTAAAATGTCAAAAACTTTATTCTGCAAGATCACAAATTTAACTTTGGTTTCACCCGACTATAATTAATTAGACATGGTGTCACCTGCAAGTCTCTGTAAAATCACAGGATTACCACACCAGACATCGCAACCTTAATGTTTCCCTATGGAAAAAAAGATGAAAGCAACATTTTGACCTTTGTAAAAATAAACTGACACGGATATCCTGTAGCTGTGAAATAACTATCTTTAGATAGAATACCCCTTTAACTGCTGTGACTAAAATGCATTTGAACACAAATACAAAATTGCTGGAAGTCATTGTCAACGTTAAGGTGTATTTGTATACAGATACCAATATTTATATAAATCAACACTGAACTTTATGGTTAAATACTGAAATGTTTAATATTTTTTAATATTTTGAGGTTCATAATACAAACTTAGTCATATTGTCAGTACCTATTTACCATGTAAAGACCTCTTTCAGATGAGTTCTTTACAAACCTTATTCCAGTGTAAAATGTCACCAACAAGTCTTGAGCCTTGGCCTGAATGCTACAAACTTAGAGCACTTTTGCTAGATTTGAGGAGTAATGGTCCAAAATGAAGTAGTCAACCACTTCAAATAACATAGAAAATGAAAAAATTTTAAGGTGTATAAAAAGAGATTAAAAAAAACTGTGATCCAAATGTAATATTGCCGCTTTATAAATTTAATAAGACTAAGTCTTGAATATGGTAATCAGTTTTGGACTGCACACTTTAAAAAAAGATTTAGGAGAGATGGCAAGCTTCAAAAGTGAGGAACTAGATTAATACATGGGATGGAAGGACTCCTTTACAACAAGAAACTGGAAAAACTACCTTATATGTTATCTTATTAACAGGTATTAATATAAGTGTGGTCAACAGAAAGGACTGATACAGGATTTATTAAATCCAACAACTCTACAGAGGACCAGGGGGCATTCACTATGTGAAAGAAAGGTGATTCAGTCATCAATATAGGAAAGAGTTCTTTATACACAGCCGAGTCACAATATTATGACCACCAGCTAATATCCAGAGTAACCCCCGTGTGCAGCACGGACAGCAACTAGACGGATTGGGAGTGACTCAATAAGGTGCTGGTAGGTTGTCTCAGGTATCTGGAGCCATGCTGTCTGCAGTGCATCCCAATTTGTTGGAGGGTGCGTGGAGGAGGATCCATAGAGCGAACAAGACGATCGAGGTGGTCCCACTGATGCTCAATTGGGTTCAAGCCTGGCGAATTAGGGGGCCAGGGAAGTACTTGGAAGTCTTGGTCGTTCTCTTCCATTTCTAGCCTTGTGACATGTCGAATTGTCTTGCTGGAAGATTCCATCTGCGCCAGGGAAGACAAACAGCATGTATGGGTGGACGTGATCTGCAACGATGGATTCATACTCAAATCAGTTCACAGTGCCTTCCACATGGATGAGTGGGCCCAGATAATGCCATGAAAAAATTCCCCAGACCATAAAGCTGCCGCCACCAGCTTGTGTTCTTCCAGCAATCGTTGCAGGGTGTTTGTTCTCTAACGTTTCTCCTTGGACACTCCAATGTCCATCCATTCGATGAAGCCGAAAACATGACTCATCGGAGAAGGCAACGCTTTGCCAATCATCGGTGGTCCAATTCCGATATTGCCATGCAAATGAAAACTTTTTTTTACTGATGCACCTTTGTTAGCATAGGAGCAGTGACCATCTGTCTGATTCAGAGCCCCATACGCAGTAGGGTTCGCTGAACTGTTGTTTAAGACACATGTCTGGTAGCCCCCTGGTTGATTTTCACAGTGAGCTTCTCCACTGTAACGTGTTGTTCGGCCCTCGCGCACATTCGTAACCTTCGTTCAGCTTTCAGATCAATGGCACGTGGTGTTCCGCAGTTTCCACGTCAGTTATTACCAATGGTGCCATCTTTCAACTTATGATACACTTTTACCACAGCAGCACGCGAACAGTTCACAAACTGTGCTGTTTGAGAAATACTGCCACCCTTGGCCCAAAAGCCAATAATCAATCCTTTTTGCATCTCTGATAAATCGCCCCTTTTACCCTTTACCATAACATTGAGTGATGTGTTCAGACAGCCTATTGCATACCCACCAAGCCAGCCCACGACACATCACTTCCTTCATGAGTTACGCGCTTCCGACGTCAAAAGTAGGAGGTGGTCACAATAATGTGACTCAACTGTGTAGTTAGAAGTAATGAAGCTAAAGAATGCCCTACACCAAGAGGTAGTAATGGCAGATACTATGACATCATTCAAAAAGGGCCAGATGCTTATCTAATAACACATAACATTGAGTGTTATAACTTATCTAGTACAGAATGATGTATAATTGACAAGTGAAAGGTTGAACTTTATGAACATTTTTTTTTCCTACCTATGTTACTACTATCCAATCCGAAAAAGCAACGTGAATCTACATACCCAAATGAAGAGCATATCAAAAGTAGGATATATGTATAGCTCTGTGGGTTGATTCCAGGGGTGTTATACCCAAACAGCATCAAATTTGAATAAATAGGAACAAAAGAGAAAATAAATGCTGAGAATCAAAAAGGTAATGAAAAATACAAAAATGCTTTATTTAACACAAAATACACCATATAATGATAAAAGAATCCATAAACCAACAATAAAAACACGGATACTTTGCTGGAAATTTGGCTAAATATGTATAAACGAAATAAATGCGGATTCCCTAAATGAAAATAATGGAAGGAATCTTAACTAAATGTTTTTTAGAAATATACTCTGCCTGGATAGATAAGCCAAGTATATATATATATATATATATATATATATATATTCAAGTAGGTATAGACTAACTAACATCACAAGCAAGGGTCACAGCCCACAGATGATTAATAATGTTGATACTACAATCTTAGTCTACTGACCTCAACATTATACATATCATTGTGCATGCAAAAAAATCAGGCATGCAAAGACAAAGAGTGGAGTGGGTGAATTTACATCAAAGGGAAAATCTCACGTACCCATAATGAACAAGCAGGATAAATGCAGCCGGGATCCTCCCCAACGCGCGTTTCGGCGCTAATGCCTTCGTCTGGTGGTGGTGTAAGGTTGAGGTCAAAGGGTCTTTATATGAAAGTGAGCCAATGGATATGATTTGGCATAGCTGTTGTATGTGTCGGATAATTAAACTGCGCCTCCTGTGCATCTATTGGTCACTGTCTGCCGGAGGCCGAAGAGACCGCGCCCACGTCGATGTCAGCAGCGGCGAGTCCAAACCACATTTATCATTATATGGTGTATTTTGTGTTAAATAAAGCATTTTTGTATTTTTCATTACCTTTTTGTTTCTCAGCATTTATTTTCTCTTTTGGTCCTATGTTACTACTATGTAGCTGTTCCAATTACTGCATAAATATAAGGATCTAGCATTGGAATAAAAGAAAGAAACATATTGTGATTCTTAATATTATAGCAGTAAGGCCAGGTTGAGTTAAGGTTGGAGGAGCAAAATGGCCACCCAACGGTATTGGAAAGTTTTTAGTTTTTGGTTTCCAGCAGAACTACTGGGTATTGCTATATTAAAAAAAATCTCAGAAAACCTCTTCAGTGCCTATTTCTTTCTTTAATTATATATTCAAAAGGTACATACATGTAGCTTTGGGACTCTGACCCCCTATCACAGCCACCTGGAGAGATGGTTGAGCATGTACGCGGTTCTCTTCACTAAAGTCTATGGGAGACAGGGGTTGGTGAAGGCTGCCTAAGTCTCCAAGGTGGTGGAGGCACCACATATCTGAGTAAGCCTGATTATATACATACAATAGCCATATCCCCATAGACAGGATAACAAATACTGTATCTTATGGCACTCTTCAAAAACATACTTAGTTGTGTGCACCCGCACATGAATATCTATGTAAGGAGATCTCATTAAAATGCAGCTGACTCAATTGTCATGGAGTCATGAAGATAGCAGCCCCTTGTTGATGTTGCAATGTAGAGAATCTGTAATAACAACAAATAACAGGAAGCATAAAGACTATACAATGTAAAAGTAAGGAACACATATAAACACCATGTGCTGGCTGTTTTTTTTGACTGGAGTGTTCTGCCATGTGTGTACAATACTTTATAGTAGTGTTGTATTAGGGTCGCAACTAGGAAACACTGGGCCCCATAGCAAACTTTTGACTGGGCCCCCCTCCCCTAGGTGCCACATACAGCCCACCCTTGTAGATAGTGCCCCCCTGTAAATAGTACCATACAGCCCCCTCCCATAGACAGTGCTATACAGCCCCCCTGTAGACAGTGCTATACAGACCCCCATGTAGACAGTGCTATACAGCCCCCCTATAGACAGTGCTATACAGCCCTCCCTGAAGACAGTGCTATACTTTCAAGTATCACAAAGAGTGACAATCGATGCGGCACGCAGCGGCAATGTTTTTTCCTTTTAAGCCACGCCTCTAATCCCAACCAATCCCCGCCCATACACACCCGGTTCAGCCCACAGTATCATGCTCCCAAAGTGCCACCCACAGAGTATAATGTCCCTATAGCTGCCACCCTACAGTATAATACCCGCACAGATACCCCCATACAGTATAATGCCCACACAGATGCCCCCATGCAGTACAATGCCCAAACAAATTCCCCCATACAGCATAATGCCCCATAGATGCCCCCATGCAGCATAATGCTCTCCATAGCTGCCCCCACACAGTATAATGCCCCGCATAGTTGCGCCACACAGTATAATGACCTGCATAGCTGCCCGCAAACAGTATAATGCCTCCCATAGGTGCCCCCACACAGTATAATGCCTCCCATAGCTGCCTCACACAGTATAATGCCTCCCATCGCAGCCCCCACAGTATAATGCCCCACTCAGTATAATTCCCCCCATAGCCGCCCCCACAGTATGCCTCTCATAGCTGCCCCCACAGTAGAATGCCTCCCATAGCTGCCCCAACAATATAATGCCTCCCATAGCTGTCTCCACAGTATAATGCCTCCCATAGCTGCCTCCACACAGTATAATGCCTTGCCATAGCTGCCCCCACAAAGTATAATGCCCCCCATAGCTGCCCCACAGTATAATTCCTCCCATAGCAGCCCCCACAGCATAATGCTTCCCATAGCAGCCCCACAGTATAATGCCCCACACAGCATAATTCCCCCCATAGCCGCCCCCACAGTATGCCTCCTATAGCTGCCCCCACAGTATAATGCCTCCCATAGCAGCCCCCACAGTATAATGCCCCACGCAGTATAATGCCTCCCATAGCCGTCCCCACAGTATAATGCCACACATAGCTGTCCCCACAGTATAATGCCACACATAGCTGCCCCCACATAGTATAATGCATTAGCATAGCTGCCCCACAAAGTATAATGCCCCTGTAGCTGCCCCATAATGTATAATGCCCCCCATAGCTGCCCCCACAGTATAATGCCTTCCATAGCTGCCCCACACAATATAATGCTCCCATAGTTACCCCCACACAGTATAGTGCACCCATAGCTGCTCCCACACAGTATAATGCCTCACATAGCTGCCCCCACAGTATATTGCCCCACATAGCAGCCCCCACAGTATAAGGCCCCATGCAGTATAATGCCCCCATAGCTGCCCCCACAGTATAATGCTCCCCCTAGCAGTCCCCAAAGCATAGTGCCCTCCATATAGTAAAGTGCTCCAATAGCTGCCACCATATCAGCCCGCCTACCCTACCCAGTAGAATGCCCCATAATGCCGAATAGAAGAATAATAACATAATTACTTACCTATCCCCGTTTCCACGATGGTAATTACTTACCTATCTCCCTTCTCCTCCGGTCTGTTCTGTGAGTGACTCGGTGCAGACAGGCACGATAACGGCACTACATTGCGTCTTCTTGCGCCGAGCCGCTCTCAACAGAGTGAACGCTGGAGCAGTCAGCTCCTTGAACCAGCATTCACGAAGCGGGACCAGCGCGGTCAGCGCTGTGTGGCTACGGGGGACCAGTTGCAATTGCGACCATTGCGATGCCTAGAGCTACGCCATTTATTACAGTAGCCTACGGCAGGACAGGGAGATACCTCCCTGCTCTGTCATAGTGTTCAATAGCATCGTTGTCTGAAGGACGCAGAAACTTTTGAATGTGGCGTTGCTACCGCTGTTGCAGTGTTGCAGCCATAGTGGCTGCTAGCGGCGCCTACGGTCATGGGGGTGCGTGCCGGCTGGTAGCACGGGCCCCCTCATGCCACGGGCCCCGTAGCAGCCGCTATGCAGGGGTGAACCTAGCCCCTCTGCTGCCTGAGGCGAACTATAAAAAGGCGCCTCCCCCCAAGTCTATACGAGTTTTCTCATTACGAGTTTTACACATCAAACACGATATATATAAATTTTTTAAATAGGAAAACATTTCATGTTTATTTGTTAAAGTGCTGTTTGAAGTATAGAAAAGATTTAAAGAATTCTTCTTACTACCAATCAATACAGTGCAAATAGTATGGTCTGCACTGCACAGCCCCTTATATTTCCTCGGCAGCCAGTCTCATTTGCAGCGTCACTCTCTGCAATTACATTCAAGCCAGTCCAGGACGGATCACATTTACCGCTGTTTTTAAGCGGCACAACCTGGGCTGGTTTCTTTGCTCTACCTTCTGTATTGTTGTGGTCTGCTTGTGCTGGCTTGATGCCAGTGGTGGATTAATATGATCTTAGGCCCTGGGCTGTACAAAAGTTATGGGCCCACATACCACACGTAAGTATCACCTACATGTCAAAGTACATCACATGCCACTCTGCAGATGGTCTCTTAGCCTGATCATCTGCTGCCACACTCCTACTTCCCCACAGCCCACACCACAGTAATTTACATAGATTGTAAGACCAACATTACCAATAATACCCCATACTGTTATTGAATAATACCCTCACACCATAACCACATAGTGGCTTAATAATACTTCCACACCATGACTGCATATTACCACCACAGTGTCTGAATAATTCCACCATAGTGTTAATGAATAATACCTCCACTCCACGAGAACATATTACTACCACAAAGTGACTGAATAATACTCCCATACTGTTACTGAATAATACCACCACAACATAACCACATAGTGACTGAATAATACCCCCATACTGTTACTGATTAATACCACCATAACGTGACTGAATAATACCCCCATATTGATACCGAAAAAAAACAAGATTACATATTACTACAACACAGTGTCAGAAAAAAACCACCATACTGTTATTGAATAAAACTCACTATATATAGACCAATATTACCACCATACAGTGACCATATAAAGGTAGATGCCAGTTATACACAGGAAATCTGCAGACCATATAAGTGATTACAGTATAGTTACATTGAGTGACTCACAGGTGACGTCTTCTCAGACTGAAGTCGCTCACTTTCACCTTTTCTTCTTCATCCAGCCAAGACCGCAATGACAACTTCTCCCGGACACGATTTTCTAAGCCCTGCAGAATATGACACAGATATCTTTGGCTCCTTGCTTTTCTAGCGCACTCCCTAACTATTCCCTACCTCTACACAAACTCCCTATACATACTATACTAGGTGCCCCACACAGTAATAGTACACACACCTGTTTGTTCCCCCAAAGGCCCCACACAGTAAGTGCTACTTTTGTTGCCCTACACAGTGTTAGTGTCCCCTTTATACCTTACTCAGTGATAGAGCAACTTTTAGGGCCCTCACCCAGTAATAGAATTCCCACTCAGTACTAATATCTCCTTTATGTCCCCACAGAAATAATGTCTCCACTAAGTAGTAATGCGGCCTTTTATGTCCCCATTCAGTACTAATGCCACTTTTTCTGCCACACTCAAATGCCTGCTTTATGCCCTCACAATAAGGATGCCCCCTTTTGTATGCCACTTTTTTATGCCCCCTTTTTATTACCTAATTGACTTATGAAGTTTAACTGAGTTCAGTGGCCCGGCGTGAACCGCATGATGCAGTGACGTCATCGTGCTGGGCAGTTGACGTCATCAGCGTGCTCCCGATCTCTTGTAGGCCTCAGGTCTAAACCAGGCTGTGGCCTACAAGAGCAAACGGCGGAGCCAATTGCCAGGGGTTGGCTGGCAAATTTTAGTCTGCGGGGCAAGCACACAGCACTGGCCCAAGAGTAGCGGCCCATTCCGGGGGGGGGGGCACTGGCGAGTTTGCCCCCCTAACAAGGCTGCGGAAGAACTCTGCTACCTGTCAATGGAATCATCCGCCAGGAGGAAAAATGGTTCTTGATGGCGGAGTACAAGAAAGCCTGACCTGGGAATTAGACTTTTTTGGTACTCCGCCATGGGGAAATATTTTTCCCTTTGGCGAATGACTTTTCAGTTGACAGGAAGCAGAGTTACACGAAGGGGAATTATTTTTCCTTGACCTCTAGTTTCTATTGTGGCAAAGTTAAGTTTTTTAAATTTTTATACTGCTAACTTTTTTTTGGTAGGTTCCGCTGGACAGTTTGGACTACGTTGTAGATTCATTGGACTACTTCAATGATTTACTTTTTAAAAAAAAAAAATGGTGAAAGAGGGTTGCATGGGGGAGTTTAGATTTCAATAAAAAACATTTTTTTCTTATGTCTGTTTTTTTAAATACTTTATTATGGCCTTAGTAATGGCTGCTGTCTGATTGAGAGTGTCCATTACTAAGAAGGGGCTTAGTGTTAGCCAGTAAAAAGGCTATCAGGAACCCCTATTATTACCCCGGTTCTCACTGCCGCGAGGGGAGTACGATCCAGTACCCGACCATCTGAAGCGACGGTAAGGCAGCAGGGCGGCCACAGGCTGGTTTTACCAGGCTGGGAAGGGAAAAAATCTATGGCCCTTCCCACCCTGGTAATGCTAGGCTGCAGCTGCTTTATTGTATCTGGCTGGTTATGAAAAATAGCGGGAACCCCGCGTCATTTTTAAAAAAATAATAGAAAAAATATTACGTGAGATCCCCTCCATTTTTCATAAACAGCCAGATACAATAAAGCAGCAGCAGCCTAGCATTACCAGGGTGGGAAGGGTCACGGTTTTGGCCATTCCAAGCCTGATACTACCAGCCTGCGGCCACCCCAGTACCCGCCCTTCACTTCAGACGGTCGGGTGCTGGATCGTGCCCAGCTCTTCCTGGTACTCCTGGTGGCGGTGGGTACCGGGGTAATAATAGGGGTTAGTGATAGCCTTATTACTGGCTATCACTAAGCCCTTTCTTAGTAATGGATGCTCTTAGTAATGGCAGCTGTCTGATTAAGGCGGTAATGAAGTATTAAAAAACAGAGACATAGTCCAAATGGTCCAGCGGATACTGCAAAACAAAAATTAGCAGTATGAAAAATAAAAATAAAGATGGCTTCCCCCACAAAAGTACAAACATGAATAAATAGTAACCTTAGGGAACATATTGAAATAATTAGAAAAATTAGGCCCATAAAATAAAACATATCAAATAAAAAATAAATAAATTATAACACCTTTCTTTTAAAGAGAACCTTTCACCTCCCCCTACATGTGCAGCATGTAATGGGGAGGGCTGCACAAACTCTGGGGCACTTTACTTTTTTTTCCTAGCCTCCTTCGTTATTTAGATATCGGTGCTGTCATATTTGGCGCCCGATATTTGAATAACCCCATGAACTGTCAATGGGGAGGTAATTGGCAAGGGGGCGTGTAACAATGCTGTGATACTGTACAATCAGCTACGAACAGCGTCACAGCAAGAGCTGGAGAGAAAGCGTGTGCGCGCAGCTCCACCACCACTATGGAACAGAAGAGGAGAAGAAGAGTGTGAATTCTTCTTCTTCTGTTTCATGGCATCGGAGCTGTGCACGCTCTCACTCTTTAGCTCTCGGCAGACATGGACGACAAGACTGATCTCTCGCGAGAGATCACACAGTCTTGTATTTGCCTGTCGAGAGCTGAAGAGTGAGAGCGTGCGCACGCACATGCTCTCCTTTCTCCAGCTCTTGCTGTTGACATTGTCCATAGCGGATTGGACAGTGTCACAGCGATGTTACACGCCCCCTTGCCAATTTCCACCCCATTGCCAGTTCATGGGGTTATTTAAATATCGGGCGCCAAATATTACGGGCACCGATATCCAAGTAAGGATAGAGGGTAGGACATTTTTTTTAAAGTTCCCCAGAGTTTGTGCAGCCCTTACCATTACATGCTACACTCAAATGCACATCTATGGGCAGGTGAAAGGTTCTCTTTCTTGTGTAACAACTTTTTAAAAAACTTTTGACATGTCAGAAGTTTTGATCAGTGGGGTCCGAACACAGACCCTATTCGCTGAAATGAAGCAGCATAAGTGCTCGGGTGAGCGGTGTGCCACTTCAATTCTGTTTGGCTTTCCTTGGAGCAGTGTACAGGCTCACTAGAAAGTCTATTTCACTCGGCTGAAAGTCGATCATAAATTAAGCGGCACATCGCTCACCCGAGCTCTTCTACTGCTTCGTTTTAGCGATCGGTCGGGGTCTCAGTGCTCGGTTTAGTTACAGTTTAAAGGCTATGTACACCTTTAAAAAACACACACATTGTGTGTATATATATATATATATATATATATATATATATATATATATATATATATATATATATCAATGCGATTGGTGCAAGTTTTAATAACCTTTTATTTTAAAATTATTGTTACTTTTTGAGATACAGCTGCTTTGTATCCTGTATACAGAGCAGCTGTATATAGCGCTGAGACCTGAATCCATTAGGTCGCCTATTATCGATCACATCTAAGTTATGAACTTAGATGGGATCGGTAACAACTGGATCCTCCAGGACCTGCTGACACTGAATCAGTCAGTCCCACTGACCTGACGGATACAGGATTCAGTGCTATATACATACATAAATATATATATATATATATATATATATATATATTTGAATTAGCGGGGGCAGGTTTATGGGGAAGGATTAGGGCCTGTTCACATCAGCGTTGGCTTTCCGTTCCGGGGTTCCGTCGGAGGTTTCCGTCGGGTGAACCCCGCAATGGAAAGTCAAACAAACCACAGCTTCCGTTTCCGTCACCATTGATATCAATGGTGACGGAAACATTGCTAATGGTTTCCGATCGTCACCATTCCGGTAGGTTTCCATTTTTCCGACGGAATCAATAGCGCAGTCGACTGTGCTGATGGTGATGGAAACGGAAGCTGTGGTTTCAGTTTGACTTTCAGTTGCAGGGTTCACCCGACGGAAACCTCCGACAGAACCCCGGAATGGAAGGCCAACGCTGATGTGAACAGGCCCTTATACTGCGCTCAGCTTCCTACCCCCTACTAATTTAAAAGGGGTCGGCCAACGCTTGGGGGCCGGGAGTATACTGTAAAAAGGGGTCTGGGCGTTTTACTGACAGCAGGGGGCACTATAGGGGGGAATTATCCCCCCCCATAGAGCCCTGACTAGTTACTATACTACAAGGTTAGGGGGGACTGAGCATCTGACTAACTGCTCTAAAGGGGGGGCAGAATCCCCCCCTATAGAGCCCTCTGCAGTAAGTCAGACGCCTCTATCCTACCATTATAGTGATGTGAGGGCTCTATAGGGTGGATTATTCCAGCCCCATGAAGCCCTTTGCTGTCGGTAAAATGCCCAGACCCCCCCTTGCAGTATACTCCCGGGTCCCGGAAGCTTTGGCCGACCGAGTTAAGGCAGGAACGTACCTCGTGCGTCTTGTCACTTCTCGTCGCTAAACCGCTCCTCCTGCAGCCCTGCTCCTCTCTGGCGGTGTGTGCTGCGTACAGCGAGGAGGAGAAGTGGTACACACGTGCCCATCATGCGGCACGACTGCTATGTCTGCATGGCCCCTCCCCCCGGTCCATTCAGTCCCTGGCTGAAAATGCCGCCCCCCGTTTTCGGGTATGTGGCGCCACCTGAGGCTGTCGGCTCACCTCGCCTCATAGCTACTCC
Organism: Rhinoderma darwinii; assembly: GCF_050947455.1. Lineage (NCBI taxonomy): Eukaryota > Metazoa > Chordata > Amphibia > Anura > Rhinodermatidae > Rhinoderma > Rhinoderma darwinii. The sequence goes on from NC_134687.1 coordinate 444,477,766, forward strand.
ACTGTTATACAGTTAGGTCCAGAATTATTTGGACAGTGACTAGTGACACAATCTTTATGATTTTGGCACTGCATACCACCACATTGGATTTGAAATTCAACAACTGAGATGCAATTGAAGTGTACACTTTCAAGTTTAATTCAAGGGGTTGAACAAAAATATAAAGAAATTGCAACCATTTTTTCTACACAGCCTCCTCATTTCAGGGGCTCAAAAGTAATTGAGCAAATTAACATTACCATAAATAAAATGTTTTTTTTTTTTTAATGCTTTGTAGAGAATCCTTTGCAGGCAATGACTGCCTGAAGTCTGGTACCCATTGACATCACCAAATGCTGGGTTTCCTTCTTTTTGATGCTTTGCCAGGCCTTTACTGCAACTGTCTTCAGTTGTTGCTTGTTTGTGAGTCTTTCTGCCTTAAGTTTTGTTTTCAAGTGAAATGCAGCTCGATCGGGTTGAGATCTGGCGATTGACTTGGCCATTGCAGAATATTCCACTACTTTGCCTCAAAAAACTCCTGGGTTGCTTTCGCAGTATGTTTTGGGTCATTGTCCATCTGTTCTGTGAAGCGACGTCCAATCAAACTTGCTGCATTTGGTTGAATCTGAGCAGAAAGTACATCCCTGAACACTTTAGAATTCATCCGGCTGCTTCTGTCTTCACTCACGTCATCAATAAACAATAGTGACCCAGTGCCTTTGGCAGTCATGCATGCCCATGCCATCACACTGCCTCCACCATGTTTTACAGAGGATGTGGTGTGCTTTGGATCATGAGCTGTTCCAAGCCTCCTCCATACATTTTCCTACGATCATTCTGGTACAGGTTGATCTTAGTTTCATCTGTCCAAAGAATGCTGTTCCAGAACTGGGCTGGCTTCTTTAGATGTTGTTTGGCAAAGTCTAATATGGCCTTCCTATATTTAACTGGTTGCCGACACAGGACGAGTATGCTCGTCCTGAGCGGCGAGCACTTCGCTCATTAGGACGAGCATACTCGTCCTGTGTGACAGCCGTCCCTGCGCGCGTCTGTGCGCGCGATCGAGAGCGGGGCAACGGCTGTAATACACAGCCACGGCCCCGCTCTGACAGCGGAGAGGAGAGAAACATCTTCTCTCCGCTGTTAACCCTTTGAACGCCGCGATGAAAGCTGATCACGGCGTTCAAAGAGAGGGGACTGCACATTGATCGCGTCACAGAAAATAACTGTGACACGATCAAAGTCCACAACTCGTATGGCCAGACAGCCCAGGGTCCATTGAAGGACCCCAGGGCTGTCTGAACATATTTCCTGTTGTTAGGGCATACTGAGGTATGCCCTAACAACTGCCTGTGTACAATCAGTACACAGGCTAATGTACTGGCATATAGATCTATGCCAGTACATTACAGTTCCAAAATCAAAATCAAAATGCTAAATCCCTTTATGGGATTAAAAAAAAAAGTTAAATGAATGTAAAAAATAAATAATGGTAAATAAATAAATAAAAAGTAAATAAAATACACAGAAACACACATTTTTTATAATAAATCAACTTTTTAAAATATAAGTCCCAAAACATGAAATAATATAGACATATTTGGTATCACCACGACCGTAACAACCTGTACAACAAATGTATAACATTATTTATGATGATCGGTGTATGGTGTAAAAAAAAAAATATTAAAACTGCTGCGCAACTGCTTTTTTTCTGCATTTTAATCTAATAAAAAATTTATAGAAATTAAAAGATAATGTATTTGTACCAAAAAATGGTAAGTACATAAAGTACAACTCGTCCCGCAAAAAACAAAGTCTCATACAAATACGTCGTACAAAAAATAAAAGCGTTATGAGCGTCGGGATGCAAAGAGGGAAATGTAAAAAAAATGGCTCTGTCCTCAAGGCCAGTCTGTGTCCTTAAGGGGTTAAGGCTGATTAATGGTTTGCACCTTGTGGTGAATCCTCTGTATTTGCGCTCATGATGTTTTCTCTTTATGGTAGACTTAGATATTGATACACCTACTTCCAGGAGAGTGTTCTTCACTTGGGTAGCTGTAGTGAAGGGGTTTTTCTTTACAATGGAAAGGATTCTGTGATCATCCACCACTGTTGTCTTCAGCGGACGTCCAGGACTTTTGAAATTCACGAGATCACCAGTGCACACTTTTTTGTTCAAGATTGAACCAAACTGTTGATTTGGCCACTCCTAACATTTGTGCTATCTCTCTGATGGATTTTTTCATTTTTTTCAGCCTAACAATGGTCTGTTTAACTTGCATTGAGAGCTCTTTTGACCTCATGTGGGTTCACAGCAACAGCTTCCAAATGCAAATGCCACACCTGGAATCAGCTACATATTACAGAGCTGTAATTTCTAAACCCTTCCTCAAATTAGAATGTGAATATCATTAAATTATAGCTGAGAGTCCGCACTTTAAGCCCATATTCATTATATAACTGTATATTCAATATGTTTTGGAAAATAGCTAAAATTCCAAAACTTGCGTCACTATCCAAATAATTCTGACTTTACTGTATATGAATATAATAAGAAATAAGCTGCCTTTATTTAAATTGGGATTTATCACATACATTCTTGGTTGATTTCTATTCTATTTATATATCCGTCATTGTACGGGCCTCTTATGCTTGAGTGTTATCTACTGAGCTTTGGGTTAACATTAGTGAGCTAGTCCGAGGGGCTATTAATTATCATGGTGTATACCCGCCCTGTTTTTCTCATGCACCGTTCTGGTGCTTTTCAATGTTTTTAAATTCTTTTTTTGTTGTCTGTCTCCCTGCATTTTGATACAATTAAATGACATAGCTTTTGTACCATGGATGGTGGTTGGGGGCATAGTTTGCCTGATATATACACCACTTTATTTTCTCTTTTAAGCTGTCACTACTGAGAATTGTCATAATAATAATTTTATTAATAATCTGCATCTTGTTACTAAAAACTAATTGCTCACATTGTAGCTGACAGATAGTGCTCATAATTACTAAATCCAAATCAAACAAATGTTCCATAAACTCATTCATTTACAGAAACCTATTTTCATTTGGCGCATTATTAGGTTTTTTACTAAATTATTGTCCATGTTATTCCCAAGTGCACATGATTTATGTGTACTGAAGTAATGAATAATGAGTAACACACAATAAAGACTACCTTGTAATAAACAATAATGCAAAAATTGGATGGGAATGGGCATTCAGACAGCAAATTAAACATAACTTTTTAAGGGCAAAATCCATCTAATTTACTAGTGCTTTAACCTCCAAATGTTTTTTTTAATGCCGATATTAAAAGTCCTACAATGCTGATCAGAATCAGTTTTATGAGCACCGGACTGATTCACAGAATGAAGAAATAGTTTGAAACACACAGAGAAGCTCTTCCTGCTTCATAGATCAAGTTAAGGTTTGGCATTTATGAGTGTTCTAAGGTTGTAAATTCTGGAGGGATATGGTAAGGACGGAACTTCTGTCTTTAAGTAGGAGTCTTGGTGTTTAGACCAGCAATAGAAATAGTTTTCTTGTTTCTATTAAATCCTGTTTTCATATTTTCAATGCCAATAGTTTTTAGATTTCAGTGTCAGCTTTTAAACACAATTAATGTGTTTGTTCTTAGTCTTTGAAGAAAACTTTTAGTTGCAGGAAAGCTAAATTAACATCGTCAGATGTGGTAGAATTAGCTTCTAACACTTAAAGTGCAGTGCTTAAAGAAAAAAAAATAAAAGAAAAATAAATATATATATATATATATATATATATATATATATATATATATATATATATATATATATATATATATATAGTGATCATATTTATAACAACTATTTTTCTTACTCCAGTGAAATGTGAATTGGTATTTGCAATGAAGAGAACTAAATTGTCTTTTTATTCAGATTTATTTTTTAGAGGGAGACAATTATAAAGTGTGAAATAATTTTAAATGCAGTAAAGTATTTTTTAAAGACTGTTTCATTTAAAAAAAAATGTTTCAAAGGTGTACATAGTGTATCAGTGTGTTTTGTGAAACGTAACTTTTTAAAAAAAATAATATTTTCACTTTTTCTGATACAGCCGCTTTGTATCCTGGAAGAGACCTGAATCCGTCAGGTCAGCGGGACTGAAGGGTTCAGTGACAGCGGGGCGGACACGCAGGAACCACCATTTATCGATCACATCTAAGTTATGAACTTAGATATGATCGATAACAGCTTGATCAGACCTGCTGTCACTGAACCCGTCAGTGGAGAACTGACGGATAGAGGTTACAAAGTCAAATTCATTTTTAATAAAAAGTAAATACAAAGTTGCACCAAACACACTGATACGTTTTATAAAAAAAAAAAAAAACGTTTTCAAAGGTGTACATAACCTTAATGCCCTGAGCATTAAGGTTATGTACACCTTTGAAAACGTTTTTTTTTTTTTTTTTATTGCACAGTCGAAAATAGTGACTGATAAATAAGGTAAATCGTATTAAAACATATTTGGCAAGTTTTTAACTCTTTAACCCCTTAGTGACCAGCCCATTTTAGGCCCTAATGACCAAGCTATTTTATTCGTTCTTCTATAGTCGCATTCAAAGAGCTATAACGTTTTTATTTTTTTGTCTACATAGCTGTATGAGGACTTGTTTTTTGCGGGATTAGTTGTGCTTTTTAATGGCACCATTTTTGGGTACATATAATATTTATATTAACTTTTATTAACCTTTTTGGGGGGGATTATAAAAAAAAACTGAAATTTCGCCATTGTTCTATGCGTTTTTAAATTGACGCCGTTCACTATGCGACGTAAATAACATGTTACCTTTATTCTATGGGTCGGTACGATTACGGCGATACCACATATGTGTACGACTTTTGCACAATAAAAACACTTTTGAACTAAAATTATTTGCTTTTGCATCGTCGCTTTACAAGAGCTGTAATTTTTTTATTTTTCCATCAATGTAGTGATTTTTTGGGCTTGTTTTCTGCGGGACAAGACGTAGTTTTGAATGGTACTGTTTTGGGGTGCATGGGACTTATTGATTCATTTTTATTATGACTTTTTTGGGGGGGCAATGGAAAAAAATTGCAATTTCGCCACGGTTTTTTGCGTTTTTTTTTTACGGTGTTCACTTTGCGGTTTAAATTACATATTAACTTTATTAATGGAGTCATTACGGTCGCGGCGATACCACATATGTGTACTTTTTTTTTTTTTTACACTTTTACTAAATAAAACCACTTTTTATGGAAAAAAATGGTTTTATTTATTTTTTTACTGTACTTTTTATTAATAATCTTTATTTCACTTTGATGACTGATTTTATTAGTCCCACTAGGGGACTTTACTGTGCGATGTTCCGATCGCTGCTATAATGCTCTGGTATACCAGAGCATTATTGCCTGTCAGTGTAAACCTGACAGGCAATCTGTTAGGACGTGCCTCCGGCGCGTCCTAACAGGAATATGTCCAGGGCAGACCTGGGGGCTTTTATCAAGCCCCAGGCTGCCATGACACCCCATCGGAGACCCGCGATTGCATTCGCGGGCCGCCGATGGGTGACAGAGGGAGCGCACTCCCTCTGTAAACAAAGTTAAATGCCGCGGTCGCTATTGACGGCGGCATTTAACGGGTTAAACGGCCGCGATCGAAGTAAACTTCGATCGCGGGCGTTGGAGCAGGAGCTCAGCTGTCATCAGACAGCAGAGCCCCGGCTCCTGCCTGCACGGGACACCCGTGCAGGACTTAGACTAGGCTGACGTGAAAAGGCGTCAGCCTAGCCTAAAGCCCATTAGTGACCGACGTAAAAAGGCGTATTATGACCAGGCCATGTTTAAGTTTTTATTTTCATTTTCTCCTCCTTCAAAATGCCATAACTTTTTTATTTTTCCGTCGACATAGCCATTACTGAGACTGATGGTGTCAGTCTCAGAAATGGCAGCCGAAGTGGATACTGATCTCCCTAACAGCCAGGAGAACAGCCCAGCTAGTACTCGGCAGGATGGTAATGCAGGTAAGGCAAGACAATTAGTAGTTGTAGGGGATTCTATAATCAGGAAGACAAATAGAAAAATTTGTCGCCAAGACCGCCTTAACCGAATGGTTTGCCATCTCCCTGGTTCGGCATGTTGTGAAACAGGTGGATAAATTACTCGGTGGGGCTAGTGATGATCTAGCAGTCGTGGTCCATGTGGGAACCAACGACAGAATAAATGGTAGGTGGAGGAGCCTTAAGAATAATTTTAAAGAACTAGGCTACAAGCTGATGGGAAGGACATCCAGGGAAATATTCTCAGGAATACTGCCTGTGCCATGCGCATCACAGGAAAGACAGCAGGAGCTCAGGGAGTTAAATTACCAGCTTAAGTCTTGGTGAAGAGGAGAAGGCATTGGGTTCCTAAAGCACTGGGCTGACTTTACAGTATGTACCCCAATTAAATCTGCAGATGATTTTCACCTAAATGGAAGCAGGGTCCACTGTGCTGGGGGAGAGAATTCTAGCTGGGGTGGTGGAGTATTTAAATTAGAGCTGAGGAGGGAGGACAATGTAGAAAATAAAGGGGTAGTTAGGTTAGAGAGGAGTCAGACTATATTGGTGGGGGGAGAACTAGACAGTGGGGAGAGGACTAGACAACAGGATAAGGAGATGCTTTTGTTACAAAACAGCAATGAAAAAAAAAATGCCCAAATAATGTCAAATAATCACATCTCGAATACCAAATGTGGCAATTTGAAATCCAAGTTAAAGTGTATGTTCACAAATGCTAGAAGTCTAGCAAGCAAAATGGGGGAGCTGGAGGCCTTGGTACTGGAAGAAAATATAGATATACACTACCGTTCAAAAGTTTAGGGTCACTTAGAAATTTCCTTATTTTTGCAAGAAAAGCAGAGTTTTTTTTCAATGAAGATAACATTAAATTAATCAGAAATACACTCTATACATTGTTAATGTGCTAAATGACTATTCTAGCTGCAAACGTCTGGTTTTTAATGCAATATCTACATAGGTGTATAGAGGCCCATTTCCAGCAACATGTTCTAATGGTACATTGTGTTTGCTAACTGTGTTAGAAGGCTAATGGATGATTAGAAAATACTTGAAAACCCTTGTGCAATTATGTTAGCACCGCTGTAAACAGTCAGGAGAAATAGCCCCAATACATATGTGTCCGCCCCCAAAAAAATTGTGCGTGTGTATAGGAAACAGCATATCTATAGCACTACGACCCCATCAACTATGGATAGGATTAGATACATTGGTTCAGCAGACAGTATCACACATGATTGGATTAGATATAGGGCCCAGCAGACAGTATCACACATGCTAGGATTAGATACACTGGCTCAGCAGACCGTATCACACATGATAGCATTAGATTCAGTGGCTCAGTAGACCGTATCACACATGATTGGATTAGATACAGAGGCTCAGCAGACAGTATCACACATGATTATATTAGATACAGAGCCCAGCTCGCTGACATTGCGGCTTCAGCACTGGACCCAGGAAAGATAAGAATAATAATTTTGTTTCTTTATGTTTACTAAATATTTTTGTGTGTTTGTGTTTTTTTACAAGTTCGGTTGTTGGACTACTTCGGATACGAGGACTACTTCAATGACAGCGTTTTTTTATTCTCAATAAAATGGTTAATGGGGGTTGTTTTTTTATTTCAATAGAATATTTTTTCTATGTGCTTGTATTTTTTAAAACTTTATTATTACCGCCTCAGGCCCCATGCACACGAACGTGCTTTTGCGGCCGCAATTCCCCCGAAAATCCACGGGAGAATTGTGGCCACATTCATTTCTATGGGGCCATGCACACGACCTTAGTTTTTACAGTCTGTGCATGGCCCGGGAGCCCGCACTGCAGAAAGAACGGACATGTCTTATTACGGCCGTCTTCTGCGGTCCGGGCTCATTGAAATGCGGGCGGCTTGCGGCTGACCCAAAAATCACGGGCGTGCACTGACCCGAAAATCACGGTCATGTGCATGAGGCCTTAGTAATGGCCGCTGGCTGATTGACAACCTACATTACTAAGGCGGGTCTTAATGTTAGCAGGTGCAGAGGCAAACACTAACCCCCATTATTACCCCGATACCCACCACCACCAGGGGAACTGGGAAGAGCCGGGTACGAACCAGTACCCGACCATCTGTAGTGACGGCCAGGCACCGGGCGGCCGCAGGCTGGTAGTATCAGGCTGTGGAAGGCCAAAAACAATGGCCCTTCCCATCCTGGTAATGCTAGGCTGCTGCTGCTGTGTTGTATCTGGCTGCGCTCCGGAACAAGGAAGGTAAGTACTGTCAGTTACTATAGTAACAGGGGCTCGCTGCCCGAGTTACTATAGTAACTTTTTATTGATGTGGTGTGGGGGTCTGTGACCCCTATAGCTACGCCACTGAGTGACACTCTGTTAGATCTGGTCCTTTCTAACAATGCAGAGCCTGTTGGGAATGTCAATGTTCATGAAAACCTCGGTAACAGTGACTACCATATACACCGCAATCCAAATTATTATGCAAATTTTATTTTTTGCTGATTCTCCTTAATAGTCGATGCAAATGACAGTCAGTATAATCTTAAGGCTGGATTCACACGAGCACGTTACGTCCATAATGGACGGAACGTATTTCGGCCGCAAGTCCCGGACCGAACACACTGCAGGGAGCCGGGCTCCTAGCATCATAGTTATGTACGATGCTAGGAGTCCCTGCCTCGCTGCTGGACAACTGTCCCGTACTGTAATCATATTTTCAGTACGGGACAGTAGTTCCATGGAGAGGCAGGGACTCCTAGCATCGTACATAACTATGATGCTAGGAGCCCGGCTCACTGCAGTGTGTTCGGTCCGGGACTTGCGGCCGAAATACGTTCCGTTCATTACGGACGTAATGTGCTTGTGTGACTCCAGCCTCAAGCCATCAACCGTTGGAGTATAATGCAAATGTTATTGAACAAATCTCCTAATGATAACAGATTTTTTTTTAGAAGTAAAAAACTCAAAATGCACTGTTTCAAATTATTATGCACAACAGAGATCAAAACATTTTAAAGGTTGTAAGATAACTAAAATGGTAATTTGTTGAATTTGCAGCATCAGGAGGTAATATTTACAGAAAACAAAAGCTCTTTCAATCAAACAAAACTTAACAGGCCGAGTTACATGTTAACATAGGACCCCTTCTTTGATATCACCTTCACAAGTCTTGCATCCATTGAATTTGTGAGTATTTGGACAGTTTCTGCTTGAATATCTTTGCAGGATGTCAGAATAGCCTCCCAGAGCTTCTGTTTTGATGTGAACTGCCTCCCACCCTCATAGATATTTTGCTTGAGGATGCTCCAAAGGTTCTCAATAGGGTTGAGGTCAGGGGAACATGGGGGCCACACCATGAATTTCTCTACTTTTATGCCCATAGCAGCCAATGACACAGAGGTATTCTTTGCAGCATGAGATCGTGCATTGTCATGCATGAAGATAATTTTGCTACGGAAGGCACGGTTCCTCTTTTTGTTCCACGGAAGAAAGTGGTCAGTCATAACCTCTACGTATTTTGCAGAGGTCATTGTCACACCGTCAGGGACCCTAAAGGGGCCTACCAGCTCTCTCCCCATGATTCCAGCCCAAAACATGACTCTGCCACCTCCTTGCTGACATCGCAGCCTTGTTGGGATATGGTGGCCATTGACCAACCATCCACTACTCCATCCATCTGGACCATCCAGGGTTGCACGGCACTCATCAGTAAACAACACGGTTTGAAAATTAGTTTTCATGTATTTCTGAGCCCACTGCAACCGTGTCTGCTTGTGAGCATTGTTTAGGGGTGGCCGAATAATAGCTTTATGCACACTTGCAAACCTCTGGAGGATCCTACACCTTGAGGTTCGCGGGACTCCAGATGCACCAGCGGCTTCAAATACCTGTTTGCTGCTTTGAAATGGCATTTTAGCAGCTGCTCTCCTAGTCCTATTAATTTGTCTGGCAGAAACCTTCCTCATTATGCCTTTATCTGAACTAACCCGTCTGTGCTCTGAATCAGCCACAAATCTTTTCACAGTACGATGATCACGCCTAAGTTTTCTTGAAATATCCAATGTTTTCATACGTTGTCCAAGGTATTGCACTACTTCACGCTTTTCGGCAGCAGAGAGATCCTTTTTCTTTCCCATATTGCTTGAAACCTGTGGCCTGCTTAATAATGTGTAACGTCCTTCTTAAATAGTTTTCCTTTGATTGGGCACACCAGGCAAACTAATTATCACAGGTGTCTGAGATTGATTACAATGATCCAAAGAGCCCTAAGCCACAATACCATCCATTAGTTTAATTGAAAAACTAATAATTAAAATGTTTATGACACTTAAATCCAATGTGCATAATAATTTGGAACACGGTGTAATTACATTTTACCTTTACAGTAAAAAACTAACGCAGGCTGGGAGGGCAAAATCGCTTAATTTTAAGAAGGCCATTTTCCCCAGGATGAGGGCTGCAATTCAGGATATAGACTGGGAAGAACGAATGTCAAATAATGGTACAAATGATAAATGGGAGATTATCAAATCATAAAATCTGTAAAAAAGTAATAAAATCAGCAAAAATACAAAATGAAAGGCAGGTGGCCAAGGATAGTAAAACAAATCCCAAAAAACTATGTAAATGTGAAGAAACCAAGGTCTGAACATGTAGGACCCCTAAATAGTGTTAATGGGGAGTTGGTCACAGGGGATCAAGAGAAGGCAGAGTTGCTAAATGGGATCTTTAGCTCTGTATATACAACAGAAGAAAGAGCAGCTGATGTAGCTGATGCCAGTGTTAATATATCAGTTGATATACTGAATTGGCTGAATGTAGTTATGGTCCAAGCTAAGTTAAATTAAATAAATGTACACAAGGCCCCAGGACCAGATGGGATACACTCTAGAGTTCTTAAAGAGCTTAGTTCAGTTATTTCCATCCCCCTCTTCATAATAGTTAGAGATTCTCTAGTGACTGGTATAGTGCCAAGAGACTGGCGCAGGGCAAATGTGGTGCCTATTTTTAAAAAGGGCTCTAGGTCTTCCCCGGGTAATTATAGACCAGTTAGCTTAACATCAATAGTGGAAAAAATGTTTGAGGGGCTATTTAGGGACTATATACAGAATTATGTGACAAAAAAAAAACAGTATTATAAGTGACAGCCAGCACGGTTTTACTAAGGACAAAAGTTGTCAAACTAACCTGATCTGTTTTTATGAAGAGGTGAGCAGAAGCCTAGACAGAGGGGCCGCTGTGGCTATAGTGTTTTTGGACTTTGCAAAAGCATTTGACACTGTCCCTCATAGACGTCGAATGGGTAAATTAATGACTATAGGTTTAGAAAGTATTGTTTGTAATTGGATTGAGAATTGGCTCAAGGACAGTATCCAGAGAGTTGTGGTCAATGATTCCTACTCTGAATGATCCTCGGTTATAAGTGGTGTACCCCAGGGTTCTGTGCTGGGACCACTATTATTCAATTTATTTATTAAGGATATAGAGGATGGGATTAATAGCACTATTTCTATTTTTGCAGATGACACCAAGATGACACCAAGCTACGTAGTATTGTTCAGTCTATAGAAGAGGTTCATAAATTACAAGCGGATTTGGACACACTTAGGGTATGCTCACATGCTAGACTAAAAACGTCTGAAGATACGGAACTGTTTTCAAGAGAAAACAGCTCCTGATTTTCAGACATTTTTTGTGCCACTCGCGATTTTTGCAGCATTTTTTACGGCCGTATTTGGAGCTTTTTTCACTAGAGTCTATGGAAAACGGCTCCAAAAACGTCCCAAGAAGTGTCCTGCACTTCTTTTTTGTGGCCATTTTTTTACGCGTAAAAAAACGCAGTGAAAAACGCTCCATCGGGACTGAACGCCGTTTTCCCATTGAAATCAATGGGCAGATGTTTGGAGGCGTTCTGCTTCTGATTTTTCGTCCGTTTTTCGGGCGTTTACGGCCAAAAATAGGCAGTGTGAACATACCCTCAGTGTTTGGGCATCCACTTGGCAAATGAGATTTAATGTAGCTAAATGTAAAGTTATGTATCTGGGTACCAACAATCTGCATGCATCATATGTCCTAGGGGGAGCTATACAGGGGGAGTCACTTGTTGAGAAGGATCTGGGTGTACTTGTAGATCATAGACTAAATAACAGCATGCAATGTGAATCAGCCGCTTCTAAGGCCGTGTATTAAAAGAGGCATGGACTCACGGGACAGGGATACAATATTACCACTTTACAAAGAATTAGTGAGGCCTCAACTAGAATATGCAGTTCAGTTCTGGGTTTCAGTTCATAGAATGGATGCCCAGGCGTTAGAATAAATACAAAGAAGAGCAACGAAGCTAATAAGGGGCATGGAGAATCTAAGTTATGAGGAAAGATTAAAATAATTAAACCTATTTAGTCTTGAAAAGAGACGACTAAGGGGGGACATGATTAACTAATATAAATATATGAATGGCACATACAAAAAATATGGTGAAATCATGTTCCATGTAAAACGCCCTAAAAACAAGGTGGCACTCCCTCCGTCTGGAAAAAGAAAGGTTCAACCTGCAGAGGTGAAAAGCCTTCTTTACTGTGAGAACTGTGAATCTACGGAATAGACTACCACAGGAGCTGGTCACAGCAGGGACAGTAGGTGGCTTTACAAAGGCTTAGATAATTTCCTAGAACGAAAAAACATCAGCCCCTATTTCAATGTGTAGAAATGTTTCCCTTCCCTTTTCCCATCCCTTGGTTGAACTTGATGGACATGTGTCTTTTTTCAACCGTACTAACTATGTAACGTACCATATAATATACTGGGAAACTGCAAAAAAATTATTTGTTGATTAAATGGGCAAAAAACAGCAATTCCACCGTTGAATTTTGGGTTTCGTTTTGCGGCGGTCATCATGCGGTAAAAAACGACATGTTAGCTTTATTCTTCGGATTGATACATTTACAGTGATACCAAGTTTATATTTTATTTATGTTTTCCCACTTTTACAAAGAAAAAAACGGTTTGTTAAAAAAACAACTGTTTTGTGTCACCACATTCTGAAAGCTAGATCTTCAATACAACGTGTTATTAAAGTGTAGCTAAACGTTTAACAAACTTCTGACATGTCATATTGACATGTCAGAAGTTTTGATTCGTGGGGGTCCGAGCACGGAGACCCCCACCAATCTTTAAAACAAAGCAGCTGAAACACTCGTGTGAGCGCTCAGCCGCTTTGTTTCTGTTCTGCTTTTTCCGGAAATCCGATATATCTGAGTACGGCTCATAGACTTTCTACTGAGTCCGTCCTCCGATGCATTTATTTCCGGAAAAGTCGAATAGAAACAAAGCGGCTGAGTTCTCACATGAGCACTTCAGCTGCTTTGTTTTAGCGATTGGTGGGGGACCCCCACCAATCAAAACTTCTGACATGTCACTATTACATGTCAGAAGTTTGTTAAACGTTTAGCTATACTTTAAGTTGTCCCTCACTGCTTGAGAGTTCGTTCTAGAGGCAAAGTGAAATCTTACTTCAGATGCGTAGCCAGTATTTTATGCTCCTTGGGAAAAGATTCAAAGACTGTGACAAATGTGTTTTGAGTTTTTTTGCTATACTTTTCAAATCAGTAAGAATTTCATATCAGTAAGGACTATTATTAAGGTTTAATAATTTTAGTATTAGTAGTAGTAGTACCACCTTTAGACAGTAATAGCGGCTAAATTTGTGCTTCCTATACAGGGATGCCTCTCTTGTTTGCCCCCATTGCCCCCACACAGTAATAATGTCACCCTTTGTGAGCCCATACAGTAGTAATTTTTCCACCTTTGTGCCCTCATACAGTAGTTATGTTCCCCCTTTGTGCCACCAACCAAAGTTGCTGTTGACAATCTTTTCAGGTGGGAAAGGGGGAAGAACCTTATAGCGTAGTATACCTGATTAACTCAATTACACTCACAATTAGGAGCAGTCTCAAACCCTCAGGTTCACGTAATCCTTCTTCGAGGTCCACTGCGGGGGATGATGTATGGAGTGGGCTCATCCGCTAAGCCCGCTCCATATGCTGCGGGTGTCAGCTGTGTATTACAGCTGATACCGGGGACAAACGGGCAGGAACAGCGATCGCACTATTCCTGGCTGTTTAACGTTTTAAACGCCGCGGTCAATCATGGCGGCAGCATTAAAGGCATTAGAAAGAGGGTGTATCGCCCTCCGACAGCTCATCAGCCCCTCTGTGACGTGATTGCAGTGTGCCGATGGTTGTCATGACAGCCCAGGGGCCTAATGAAGGCCCCTAGGTCTGCCTTCTTTGTGCCTTTGTTAAGCCTTGCCTCCATCAGGGCTTAACAGAAGCCTTTGAAAATGACAATATACTGCAATACAGTATTAGGGGTCCCTAAGGGGGACTAATAAAATGTGTTAAAAAGAAAAGTTTAATAAAGCTTTTAGTAGTGTAAAAAATATATATGTATGTGTTAAAAGTTTAAAAACAAAAAACCTTTTCCCATTTTTCCTCAAAACTAATGCAAAAAAATAAAATAACTAACAAAATTTGTATCACTGTGTTCGTAAAAGTCTGAACTATTACAATATATCATTACTTAACCTGCACGGTGAACACTGTAAAAAATAAAACCGGCAGAATCACTGTTTTTAGTCACTTCATCTCCCACAAATAAATTTAATTAAAAGTGATCAAAAAGTCTCATGTAGTCCAAAATGATAATAGAAATGAAAGCTTGCCTCGCAAAAAATAAGCCCTCATACGGCTCAAATCGACGGAAAAAAAAAAGTTTTGACTCTCAGAATATGGCGACAAAACACAAATTTAATTTTTAAACAATTACTTTTTCTTGTAAAAGTAGTAATATAAAAAAAATCATAAATTTGGTATCGCCGCAATCGTATTGACCCGCAGAATAAAGTTAACGTGCCGTTTAACGAAGCCCCCCAAAAGATTGAGGAATCGCTATTTTCTTCTTATTCCACCCCCAAATATTTTTTTTACGGTTTCCCAATACATTATATGGTACAATAAATGACGCCATCAAAAACGTCAACTCGTCCCGCAAAAAACAAGCCCTCAAACAGCTTTATCGACGTAAAAACAAAAAAGTTATGGCTTTTCGAAGGTGGGGAGAAAAAAATTAAAATAAAAATCGGAAAAATGGCTGCGGATGGAAGGGGTTAATCTCAGTTGCCTGTAAATTATGGTATAATCCAAGTTAGATTTAGTAGCTATTGATGACTATTTTACATCTTAATTTCTAAAAAATAAAATAGTCTCGATAAAAAACAGGTTATATCCATCAGAAGCAGGTGCTAGTTCCCACATCGTGATCGATATATCAGGACCTCAAATCTCGTGGGTACTGTCACTGCGCTCACGAGATCAGCGGCAGGAGCACGTCTGTTATACACAGGCAGGCTCCTGTCACAACTGCCGGTATTGGAAAGTACTCAGATTGCGGCAGTTTAACCCCTTAGATGCCGAATAGTGCATCTAAGGTGTTAGACAGAGGGAGGGAGCTCTCTCTGTCACCTGATCGGCAAACCTGTGACGCAAACGCGAAGCGCGATGGGTTACCATGGCAGCCATCAGTAACTGTCTATTAGTGCCAGAGTCAGTGCCTAATACTGTGCCTGTCACTTTTACACTGACAGGCCCCTAGTGGGACTAAGAAAAAAAAAGGTAAAAAAAATGTTAAATAAAGTTTAAAAAAAATAAATAAAAAAACACGACATTAAAAACAAAATAAAACCACTTTATTTCCATAAAAAGTGGTTTCATTTAGTAAAAGTGTAATAAATAAATAAAAAAAACACATATATTTGTATCGCCGCGATCATAATTTCTCAAACAAATAAAGTTAACACATTAACCCCTTCCTGCCGCAGCCATTTTTTGTGTTTTCACTTTCATATTTCCTCCCCACGTTCCAAAAGACATAACTTTTTTATTTTTCCATCAATATTGCCGTATGAGGGCTTGTTTTTTTTTCGAGACAAGTTGTAGATTTTCACACCCACCACCATTTATTGTACCATATAATGCAGTGGGAAACTGTCCAAAAAAATATGTGTGGGGTGGAATAGGAAAAAACTGATTCCGCAATATTTTGGGTGGTTTTGTTTTTAGGACATTAATCATGTGGAAAAAACTGCATGCTAACTTTATTCTGCGGGTCAATACTATTACCAAATTTATATATATTTTTTCATGTTTTACTACTTTTTCAAGGAAAATCTGATTGTTAAGAATAAAATGTGAGTTTTGTCACCATATTCCTTGAGCCCTAACTTTTATATTTTTTCATGTCTCTTCATCTCCCACAAAAGTACATTATGTCACGAGAAAACTATCTCAGAGTCGCTTGGATAGGTAAAAGCATTCCCAAGTTATTACCACATAAAGCGACACATGTCAGATTTGAAAAACATATCTGTGTCCACAAGGCCAAAACAGCCTGTGTCCTGAAGGTGTTAAAAAAGGGATTGTCCACTTTTTATTTTTTCCATTAATTTATTTATAGAATAGGAAATCATGGATTTCTAATATACATGTATTTAAATTTCTTCTTACATACCTTTCTTATACAAGTGCAGTGGTCTCTGTTTAAAAATAAAATAAAATGGTATAGCCCACAGATTTGTCCATAAAAAAAGCACCCATAGGATAACTGAATGGACAGTCATGTGACCACTGGCATTCAGGTGACACTGTCCAGGTATCTAACAGATAAATAGTAGATTATTGAGGAGCAGAAGTTATAAAGTATTTCTACCTCCAGCCGCATCTCATCATCATGTCTGCCAGTGTCTGTGAGGAGCAGATCTTACATTCTTCTCTCTGTCTCCTCCTGTGTGTTGTGGGTTTTTTTGTATTTAAGTTTATTAACAACATCCCCTAGAGACAGGCAGTTATTGTATAAATCATCTAGACAGTGAATACAGACACAGTGAAGCAGATATTTATTATTAATCCACCATTAGTCATGTTCACATAGCCCATGTTGCCCCAACACTTTGTGTGTGTGTGTGTGTGTGTGTGTGTGTGTGTGTGTGTGCGTGCGTGTGGTGGTCACATGACTGACACCATGTCTAGTCCTATTCACTTAGCCCATGGATACATCCCACTGTGACAGGGGCCTTATGCACTATAATAAATGTATGTGAGCAGAATTTCTAATTTATGTATATTACAAAACTGTATGATTTCCTGTTCTACAAATTAGTAAAAAAAAAACGTGGACAACCCCTGGTCATTAATTGGTTAAACAGGCTTTATGCCGTTTTCATTGTAAAAAGAATACAAACCACCCCTATGTGTAGTCTAATTCTGCAGTTATACTCTTTTTCAGCTGTCCCGTACTTCTTGCTAACATATCATAGAAAGATCGCCCCCCCCACCCGCAGTATCATCTAAGGATGGTCTCTGTCCCGCCTTAATAACAACTTACGATGGTTTTTCCCACTTATCTCTTCCCTCTCAGGAGATAAGATTATCTCTTTACCTCCCTCCAAGTATAATTTACCCCACCCTAGATATTATCCCACACCCTTTAGGTATCATTCTCCCTCTTCCAAGATATCAACTTTTTCCCGTGTCCCATCTCTCCCTCAGGTATCACCACCTCCCTCTCCCCAGGTACAAACCCCCTATTTATCACCCACTAAGATATCATCTCTCCCCCTGCCTAGGTATCATCCCTCCTTCCTCCATCCCCCAGGTATCATTTTCTCCCCAGGTGTTATGTTCACCCCCTTCACCAGATATAATTCCTCAAAGTATCATCCCCTCCTTAAAAGTATCTCTCTCTGAATTGATGGCATCTTTAATACAAAGTCACATAATCCATTATTTACACTTCCTCTTTAGAACTTGCAGTAGGAGTCATCAGCATCTCCTTTTGACAGAAGTTCTCACAGTTGCTCTGCTATGTAACATGAGAGGCAATCTTTTTTCCTTTCGCTGGTTATAAAGCAGAGGAGCTGTGAGAGCGGTTGATGGCTCCTGCTGCTAGTATGCATCATACAGTATAAACAAGGGTCTGGTGCAGACAACTTTGTAATACAGTTGCCTTTCGTTGTGGTGGGAGAGATGATGTCAGAGGTAAGGGAGAGGGGAGAGGGAGTAATTTGTTGATGTTGAAGTATGGTGGTTTACAGATGTTAAAGAAAATGTATGTCAACATAGAACTACATTTTACATTTATTTTTTGTAATGTAAAAAACACATTCATTTTATTATTATTATTCACATACTAGCAAACGTGACCAAGTTAGTTACAAACTCTAAGACACATACTGAATACAGGCTTAAGCCTATGAGATTGACACTTTTTTATCAGAAGTAAATTACAGAGCATAATTATTTTTCTACATCTTCTGAATGTATAAATATTAACAAGAATATAAATTCATCATGTGAAAGACACACCTCAGACAACCCTATATTCTTCCCCTAGGAAAAATGATATTGTATTACTAGTATGAATTACACATCTTGGTATTTGCTGGGGATGTTGACCCTTTGAAATGAAAGCAGTCAAAAAAATATGTCTCTAATTAATTTTCAATGACCTTGCAATATTGAGGTTATTGTCAGGTCTCCGTCATACATAAAGTTATTAAAAAAACAACAAAAAAAACAAGGACTTGAAATGAATGTTCAAAGCACATAAAATAATATTATTTCTCACACCTACCAGTTATTTTCTTTCCACAAAAACTAATTTTCAACAGCTTCTTTTACAGAGTACTTTTAAGACCATCTGTGATAAGAATCAGTTTTATAAGTGCTCCGAAAGGCAACAGAATAAAAACAAAATCCTCTGAATTTCAGAATTATTCCCCACTTACACATAGATCAAGCTGAGCACTGGCATTTATGTGTATATGATCCTATAAATTCTGGTAAGAGAAAACCTGAACTGGGATTCAATACCAAATCATCCCTCTTCTGAGGTCTAAACCCACTGAAATGTCTATCACTAAAAATGAAATATATGGGCATTTACATAGTAATATATTAAATAAAAATATGTTTACATGAGATTTAATGTATTTTTTTTTATCTGAAAACTATTTTAAGAACGATACACCATAACAGCAAATAATGATAGTCTACTGACTTTGCAAAATAAAGACATTTCTAATTTCTG